>NC_053041.3:254834133-255137163 GCF_002575655.3 Aegilops tauschii subsp. strangulata
CCCCACACTTTGAGTACATGTCAATCAATGAATTTTTCACAGAAATATCCTTGCCTAAACCATGAATGTCACAGTAAGCATGGACATACCGTCCCAAGTCCAGTGCTCCCATCTGGCCGCATGAAGATACAACAGTAGCAATTGTTGCATCATCAACTTTCACTCCAGCAATTTGCATGTCTCTGAATAGCTTAACAGCCTCTTTAGACTGACCTAACTGTGTATATCCAGAAATCATTGAGGTCCAGCAAACCGCATTCCTCTCAGGCAATCCATCAAAAACCCTGCGAGCATCTTCAACCAGCCCACACTTTGCATACATACTAATCAAAGAGGAACCCATATAACAGTTAATCTCAAAACCATTTGTCACAAGCAGTGCATGACAGAGCTTTCCGACCTTCATCATGCATGTCCTTGCACAAGCAACTAGAGCATTCAGCAAGGTGACCTCATCCAGCATAACTTGCGCCTTGGCCATTTGGCTAAAAGCCAGCAATGCCTTATTAGGCAGCCCAGCATGTACGTATCCAGCAATGATTGTATTCCAAGAAACTGTATCAGAGGCTCCTTTGGGAGCAGAATCAAGAACTGATCTTGCAGTAGATGGATAACTACAAGACGAGTACATATTGATAAGAGTATTAAGGACAAAGGTATCAGAACTTAAGCCGAGTTTCACAGAAAGGGTATGGAGCTGGGCACCAACAACAACGGAGGGCATGCGGGCGGCGGTAGAAAGAGCAGCGCTAAGGGAGTAGTTATCGATGGGCATGTAGCCAGACCGGCGGAGTAGGGAGAGGAATGAGAGGGAGAGAGATGGGACAGAACCTGAGGAGAGTGAGCGAAGGACAGAGTGGAGCAAGGGTACCTTGAGCAAAAGACCCGAGACGGTTGCATAGGATAGGAGAAGGGGGAGATGACGGTGGGCTAGGCGGGAGATTGGGACAGGGACGACGTATTTACTTTCAGGGAAAGCCTTTCTGGTAATGGAGAAGGAGCGTGTCTTCCCATCGAACATTCGCGAAGACAAGCACATCTAGATTCTCAATGGAGCTGACCGATAGCGGAGCAGAATGGAGTGTAGCTGTCACGCGGGGAAGCAACCGGATGATACAGGAAGCTGTCACCCAATACTGCAACCTACATTAAAGGAACCTGGCATAAGACATTGTTTTCTATTCGAACAGGGGCAATTCTCCATTTCCACCAGCAATAACAAAACCATGATTATATTTTTGCACACAGAGAATGTAAACAACACACCGACAAGAGTATCAGCACCTATTCAACTCCTGAACTCTAACCAACTGGAACGAAAATAAATGCTAGCAGACACGCCATTGCTCAACATGAGATATCACAGACATCAAGCGGACATAGCCTAAGAATAACGAGGAGTGCACAACAGATCATGCCGTCTACTGCTTTCCCAGGTAGTATCAGGACCACCGCTCCAAGTTAGCTTCACAAGAAATTGCACAATTTGCTAAGGATCACTACGGGCACGGGGTTTCGTGTGGGAATTCGATTTCTTTTCTTTATGGAAGCAACTGCTACTAGCAACGGCGTAGCCAGGATTAGCTGACGCCCTGGGCCAAAAAAGGGCGAAAAAACACCCCCCAAAATTAACCCCAGGTTTACTTACACAGGCATATCAAAGGTCAAGCTCGACTCACACGAACAAAAATTACTAAAATTAAATTGAAACAAAAATTACCAAAAGGCTTTCTACAATGAACTAACAAACTTTAAACTACATGAGCTAATGATCGACGATATTGAACATTTGAACGAATCTATTGAAAGGAGCTAATCCAGAAACGGGACGAACGACAACCTGGGAAAGCTAGGGCTCCCTTATTTACCACCAATAGGAAATACGCCTTGACGGTTAGTTCCTCGCGCCGCGCCAGTTGGTAGAGGAGAAGAGAGCCCCTTCGCCTGGTGATGGCGGCCGGCGAGAGCGCCTTGGTCGGAGGCGGGGGACTGCTGACTGGAGGCGGCGGAGGGCGGGGAACGATGGAGGCTTATGCGGCCCAGGCAAAGGGGTGGAGCTGAGGGAGGACGAAACGAACAGGGTAGTGTAGCTATAGAACTGGACCATCCGAGAAGGATCCAACGTCCAGAAAGCAAAGGCTGTTTCTTCTTAATTTCGTCAATAAAAAAAGAGCGCGCTACGCGTCCGCCGGCTGATCTTTCGCGGGCCGTCAGATCTGCCGCATCGACCAGCCCAGCTCGCCTCCACCGTTGCAACATAGGTCTTGTTGCAGAAAGAATTCTGCAACACAGATATTGTTGCAGATTTTTTTTGCAACAACTGTTTTATTGCAAAAACATTTTTGTAACCAAGGTTTTGTTGCAAAAATAATAATTCAACTGAGGTCTTGGTTGTAGAAAATTTTCGCAAGAGAGATTTTATTGTAAAATATAAACCCGTAGTAGACCATTGCAATATCGTATATATTTCAGAAGCATAGCCTCTATTGCATGAATGATGGTATAGGTCCTCACTTGACGCATGTCATCCACAGAAGGTGGCGGACGGAGCCGCTGTAATCCGCCGGTTGATGGTAAGCTATTCCCATAAAAAAATATTGTCTTTATAGACTGTTTGGTTCGGGGGAAATAAAACAGGGAATGAGAACTCAGAGATGACATGCATCTCAAATCCTATAAATAGAAATAAGAAAAGAGATGTCATTTAATTCATATCATATAATTTTTTCTATTTGGTCTAGGCTAATATTTTATTTTCCTATGAAATATGGAGGATAGGAAGAGTTCCTCCACAGAAATATAATTCTATGGGCTCTAAAGGATTTTTTTTTCTATAAAAATCCTATCCTATGGTATTCCTACACAATTTCTCTAAACCAAAGGAGGCCTGAGAGGATATGAGAGTGTTGGACTTTAAACTGGACACTGCATCCGTCTGACCGGTGGGGATGAACCTACGCATTTTGCGAACATTGACGTGGGAGCCGACCATTCCATCGTAATCACATACTCCCTTTCTCCGAAAAATTACTTGTCAGTAGAAATGAATGAAAATAAATGTATCTATAACAAAAATATATTTAGATACATTCATTTCTGTGACAAGTATTTTCGGACGGAAGGAGTATATTTCAAGGCAGATTTCAATAAACCGAACATAATCCGTGCAAACAGGATGATTTTCATATAGACTGGACGAAATCATTTATATTTCGGATATATTTCAACTAAACTACAGCGGACGAAATCATTTATATTCCGGATATATTTCAACTAAACTACAGCGGATTAGGCTATGCTATTCTAACCTAGTCTATCATCGGCCGCGGCGGATCTCATTTCCCACGACATGTCTTTCCTATGTCCGGCAGCAAGCTCATCCGACCGTCGTGAGCCCCAGAGCTAAATGCTTCAACGGGAGAGAAATAATAGCCTTCACCTCTGCGGAGCCCGGATCGTCGATTGGCTTTTGTGTGGGGGAAGACGGGCGTCGTGGCTACGCCCCTGCGAAGCGGGCAAGTCGCCGGTTGTATAACCGAGCGAGGCGGTCGCGGTGGCCTTCCTGAGATCCAAGCGGCGGTGGCCTCTCGTGGTCTACTTTTTCTCGTTGGCGGCCGCCGCGGACGTGTCGTCGTCGCTGACGTGGCGGCGGCGGTGCGTGACCGACACAGAGTTGGCGCCGTCGTCGTTGATGCCCCCGTCAAATTCCTACGCCGCCGCATCAACCTCTGCAAACATGGCTTCTTTCGCCGTCTGTCGGACGTGTTGTCGCTATCCCCTAACGGGTTTGACGGGCGACGACATAGGCTAGCTTGGACGACCTGGTGGTGGCGGTGGCACCGGCTCCGGAGAGCTTGCTGACAAGCCAGCCTGTATCCGGATGCATGCACTAGGCCACCCAGTCGGCTGCAATGCCGGAGAGTTCCTTCTTATCTGTGGACGTATAGGGATTCAAGTTAGTCTAGACCTAAATGCTCTTACGTTCCACATTACAAGCGCGATGGCTAAGTAACACATACTCCCTCCATTCCAATGAATAAGGCTCGCACGCATCCTTCAATCAAATTTTGACCATAAATTTTATATGGGTTATATGTGAAGCATTCGTATTTGAAAGAAGTTTTTTAGTGGTATAATTTTTGTAAGTCATAAACATTATATATTATGTGCTTAATTTATGGTCAAATTGAATTTTCAAGAAGTATTGTAAAGTGGGTCTGCCTTTTGCTTTGCTTTAAGTTGCTCTAAACTTCGATAGGAGGTGAGAAGAAGTGCATGCCACATCGACATATCTTGGGATTTGAGTGGAGCATGAGCACCGAAGCGTAGCTATATATGTCTTTAAAGCACACTTTTGCAGAAGCAATCCAGAAGTGAATAAGTAGTCTTACTTAGGTTTGTATATTTTAAATTTAGTTGCATTTATGCTAGTATTGGAGTGCGGCGTTTCTGCTTCCGAGCTCATCTGCACCTGCCCTGATGATAAAAATCAAAACAAATACTAAAAAGTTCAAGAAATACCATTTTTTTTTTGTGGTAGATAAGTTTATGCGTGATGTGCGTTCCAAGTTTCAACTCATTTGGACATCTGAGCAACTCTCAGCAAAAAAGACAAATTCAAGGTCTGTGAAGAAGTTCACTGTTCATACACTGTTCTGATCCGATTTGTTTTTGTTTTTTTTTGCTGAGAGTTGCTCAGATGTCCAAATAAGTTGAAAGTTGGAGCGAACCTCACGCATAAAATTATCTATCACACAATTTTTTTTGGATATTTTTGAATTTTTTTAGTATTTATTTTGATTTTTTTCTGACCGGGTGCAGATGAGACTGGGCACCGAATTGGGTTTTCGCTAGTATTGATGCTATTTTATTTCTCATAAAGTGGTTTTAGAGTTGGTTTGGGGTAACTGTCAAAAAAACCTTTTAATGAATTTGGTTGACTCGTGTTATCCTATATTTCTAAATAGTTAATCCTCATTAACTCAATTATCTTAACATACAACTATGCCAACTCATCGTGTTATCATCATATCACGCATGCCACACTAAATTTAGTTATCTCAACATGCAACTATGCCAACTCACAATGCCAGTATGCATGGAAGAAAAAAGCATCTTAACATGTACCATGCATGCTACTAAATTCAATAAATATTTTAAAACTATATAATAATCAAATATTATAAATTATATGCACTTTTGTTTCAATTCTCGTATGGCTAATCCAAATACTAAAGTTTCAATCTGCCAAGTGAAATCATATCATCAATTTCCACAGCAACACGCGGGTATCATCTCTAGTTCACTTATGACCATGGGTACTCCAACAAGCAATGCAAGGATCTCATAACATTATACCCAATTATCTTAACATGCAACTATGTCAACTCATCATGTTATCATGTATGTCACACTAAATTTAGTCATCTCAATATGCAACTATGCCAACTCACAATGCCAGTATGAATGAAAAAAACTCCTTAACATGTACCATGCATGCTACTAAATTCAATAAATATTTCATAACTATATAATAATCAAATATAATAAATTATATGCACTTTAGTTCAGTTCTCATATGATTAATCCAAATACTAAAGTTTCATACTGTCAAGTCTCAGTGAAATAATATCATCAATTTCCATAGCAGCGCGCGGGTATCATCTCTAGTTTCACTCATGACCATGGGTTCTCCAACAAGCAATGCAAGGATCCCATAACATCATAAATGAAAGAGCACAAGGATGTGATACTCCAACACTAAGCTCCAGTGAAATAATATCAGCAATTCCCCCACAACAACGTGCGGGTATCATCTCTAGTTTCACTTATGACCATGGGTACTCCAATAAGCAACACAAGGATCCCATAACATCATAAACCAAAGAGAGTGCAACACATACGTGCAGACGTACACACACATGAGTTACGGTACACTTGCGGGCAATTTTTTACGAAGGTTAGGTATTGGAGGGGGGGGGGGGGGTTATTGCAAAGGGATTCCTTTCTGCACCGTAACACTGCTGCACAAATTCATCTTGGACATGTTTGGTTGCTAGCATAACAACCATGCATGCTAGGGGGAGGTGGGAAAGTCTAACCGTTTGGTTGTCTGAGCCACAGAGAGAAATCTGGCTGCATGCTCCTCAAAGCAACCCTCGGTCTGGCCTGAGAAGAATGCTCAAATCGACGTTTTCCAGTGATGCAGGCATAAATCAGTGCAAACAGGCTCTATTAGCTCCATGCCCGCGAGCAACCAAACAAACTGCCCCTACGGGCTCAACCGGCCAGGTTCCAGGAAGCCCCAAAATGGTGCGAATAACCAAACAGTATGTACATCGCCTACCTCTAGGTCTTTTTTGGAGAAAATTTCCGATCTATTCAAGGTAGTACAGAGGGTACTAGAAGTAAAAAATACATCCAGGTCCGTAGACCATCTAATGACGACTACAATCATTGAAGCGAGCCGAAGACGCGCCGCCGTCATCACCCCTCCCTCACTGGAGCCGGGCAAACCTTGTTGTAGTAGACATTCGGGAAGTCGTCGTGCTAAAGCCATATAAACCAGCGCACCAGAACAACAACTGCCGCTGATGAAGAGAAGTGTAGATCGGAATGATCCAACCTGCATACACACACAGATGCAGACGAACAAAGACGGGATCCAAGTGGATCCACCAAAGACAAACACCAATCGAATTCCATGAGATTCGCCGGAGACACATCTCCGCATGCCCTCCGACGAGGCTAGACGCACCGTAGGGGCAGGGGCTAGGCGGGGAGAACAATTTTTCATCTTTAGGGAGCCACCGCCACCATACCTTCCCGAGCAGGAGATCTAAAAAGAGAAGGTGAGACGGAATTGGAGCCCTCCCGTCGGCAATGACCGAGATCCACCACGCCTCCATGGCCTAAGGCCACAGCAGACGGAGTATGCGGCGGCGGCAGGAGGCGAGCAACCCTAGCCGCTTGAGTCGCTAGAGCACAAGCGCCAAGGGTACGCGTGCCCATTGCCTACCTCTAGGTTTAACCTCTAGTCGACAGCATATACAACCATTCCGGTACTAAAGTAACAATCCAAGCAATGCTTTGTGCAGCTTATGCAAGATTTTGTGAAGGTGCTATTCAAACTTTGCCTTTAAAGCAAATGTGGTTGGGCGTGCATTAGCTAGATATGCAAGACAAAAGCCAAAGATGTGGATGTTCTATTGTATCCCTATTTGCAAGCTAAAATCTACGCTGTCGTAAAAAAATGCAGTTATCCATCTTTTTGCCAATCAGAGTACAAAAAAGGTGCATACACACCATCCACGCAGATGCGCTCTCCTAATACACCCCTGCAACTTGGAGATAAACGCATGGATAATGGATTTCACAGAGTCTGATTCAAACAAATTTACACAATGCATGCATTTATACCCTGCTACATAGAATCGAGCCCACAACTCTACTACCCAGCAAAGATGGTGGTAACAACTTACTGTCAGTAGAGTCCATACTCTCGGTGTCCCGAAGGCTTATCACCTCTTGCTGTTTCAGATTTCAAAGGAAATTCTGAAATACTTCATTCACTGTCTTCAGCATGGCTAGCAGGTACAAGAGTACCGACTGCAGCAGAGTCGGTACTCCACAGAGGGTCAAAGCAGGGCCTTGCGATATACAGCGGCATTAGAAATCTACTGGACAAACGGCGTGGATTTCGACAGCAAGGAGCGCCCTCTTCATCTCACTCAAAGCCCTCCGTCGGAGGCCTTTGAGGGAGAAGGAGAGGAAAGTCCTTGAAGAGCCCCCTCCATTTCCTCTACATGCCATGCTTCTTGTGTTGAGAGGAGACCATGCAAATGCCTGGGTTTAAGTAGGCCACAGAGGATGCAAAATAGGTATCCCCAAACCAGCTGGGTCATCTCTTGCAATCACTGTCAGAGGTAGTTATATTCTTTCTCATATTCTTTTCCCAGTTGCAACAACCTGGAGTCTTTTACTTTGGGAGTTTGGACTTTTGGGCAACACCAAGGGATGCTACACGGCGCCAGCGATCTGAAATGTGATACTGAATATATGCTTCACCATATCTTTACAGCACCCTGCAAGACATGGTTTTTGTTAAATTACAACAAATAATATGGCGAGTGCAAATATATGATTATTATTACTGTTATATACTCCCTCCGTCCGGAATTACTTGTCGCACAAATGGATAAAAGTCGATGCATCTAGGACTAAAATATGTCTAGATACATCCATTTCTCCGACAAGTATTTCCGGACGGAGGGAGTAAATGTGTTAGCATAAGAAAGAAATGTATAGGCAAATCAAGTCAGATTTATTTTATGTAGCGAAAGCGAAACACACTGCCATGTGTTCATTGATAGCACTAAAGAGAGGAAAACACAAAAAATCCACTAGCTAGTATCTTTGAAAGTAAGTAGGGAAGATTTGGATAAGAGCATTAGACATCAAAGTTCCATATCTGTTGATGCTTTCGCAGATTCTGCCAAAGCTTCAGTCTGGTAGCTCTCATACAGTTGACCGTGGTAATGAGCAAGAACCAAAAGGCAAGCGTGCATACAACAGAGAAGGAAAGCCTCATACCGCGCAGAAAAGGTCACGCATCAGATCTTGTTTGATATTCCTTTGTATACACTTCACGTATCCAGCAATAAAATGTACACACAAATCGAGTCAGAGTTATTTTATATGGTGAATGCAAAACACACTGCCATGTGTTTGTTCGTAGCATTAAAGAGAGGAAAACACGTAAATCCACTAGCTAGTATCCTTGAAAGTAAAACCAGAAGATTTGGATAAGATCACTAGAGATCAAAGTTCCAAATCTGTTACTGCTTTCAGAGATTCTGCCAAAGCATCACACTGGTAGCTCTCACACAGCTGACTGTGGTAATGAGCAAGGGCCAAGAGCAACCAAAGAAAGCCTCATATCGCACAGAAAAGGTCATGCACTAGCTCTTATTTGACATTCTTTTTTACACTTGCACTACACATGTCCAGCAATAACCACCACAGGGCTTCTAAGAATATATGATATGATGCCATGAGAATATGTGCTCATAAGACCTTCTGTAGTTCTACTTCCGAATTTGAAACCTCAACCCTTGCGGTGTAGCAATTCTATGCACAGTTACGTTTTGGGCTTTGGACTACCAAATGTGCTTAAGTCTACATCTGAAGACTGCGTGATTCCTTGCGACTGGCTAAACTGCAGACAAGTCTTGTAGGCTAGCTATGATCTTGGAATTGTTGGCAGCTCATGAAAGTTGTAAAATTTAAATTTGGCAGCCATACTTGGATCGCCAAAAATGGAATTTGGGTAGCATGTCTATTCTTTGTTAACACACCATGGGCTACGGCACCAACATGGCGATGCCTCCAATATGACGTGCGGAGCTCCACTCTTCAGTCCAGAATTTAAAATTTCCCCATATGCAGATTTACTGACTTTGATGAAAGAAACGACCAAACTTGAACAACACACTCTTGAGAAACGGGTATCTTCAATTCTTCATTCATCTTCTATGATTGGCGTGTAACCATGATCCTTGAGCTCCCAATTCAGTATCTCCAAGACCGCCTCTAGCACACTGTCAAGCTCACCAGTGATATACTCTCTAAGACTGCCTTCAGCATCAACTTGGCTCCACCCAGGCGGCTTCTTCATTCCTTGTCTCCTCAGGAGGGCTCGAACCTTTTGGACTCCATCCCACTTCTTTGCATTTGCGTATATATTTGAAAGCAGGACATAATTCCCCACGTTATTTGGTTCCAACTTGAATAGGTGACTTGCTGCCACCTCCCCAATCTCCACATTTGAGTAAGTCCTACAGGCGCTTAACAGAGCGCCCCAAATTCCAGCATGTGGTTCAATGTCCTTTGGCATCTCATGTGTGATCATTTGGTAAGCTTCATCAATGCATCCCGCACGACCAAGCAAGTCCACCACGCACAGATAATGTTCTACAGTAGGAATAATGTTGTAGTCATCCTTCATCGTCTTGAAGTATCCGCGTCCCTCATCAATCAGACCTGTATGACTGCAAGCATTGAGGACTGACACAAAACAGATTTCATCGGGGTCAAAGCCATTGTCACACAACTCGTTAAAAACCGCAATTGCATCTTTTCCACGACCATGCATGCCCAATGCAGAGATCATAGAACTGTAACAGATAAGATCTCTTTGCCTCCAGCTGCAGAACAAGTCAAGTGCCCTTTCTATATTACCACACTTTGAGTGCATATCAATGAGGGCAGCTACAGTATGGTTGTTCAACAACATCGTATGACGATCCACATAATCCTGTATCCAACTAGCCTGAGACGGTAACCCACACTGCGCGCATGCAGCTGCAACAATAGAGATTGTAGTGTGGTTTGGCTCCACCTTTGGCCTTGCTCTAGTCTCCAGCATAATCTTGAAGAGATCCACAGCCTCTGCAGCCCGACCAGCACCTGAATACATGCCAATCATCACATTCCAGGTTGCAGCATCCCGCACTCTCATTCCATCAAAGACGGCCCTAGCATCATCGGCATTGCCAGTTTTCGCATAGCCAGATATCATGGCTGTACACACAACCGTGTTTTCTGCTCCCTTTGCCACTGCTATTTCAAAGAGACGCTTTGCAGAGTCCATATCACCACGTGCGGAGTACCCACAAACCATCTCCACAAGTGTGTATGCGTTCCTCTCCGGCATCGTCTGGAAGAGCTCCTCTGCACGCTCCACCTCACCTCCCTCCATATGTGCAGCAATCATAGTGTTATACAGCTGAGCATCCTTAACGGACAATCTGTCGAACACCCTGCGGGCGTCATCCAGCCTGCTGCACTTCGCATAGAAATCAACCAACGTCGTCGCAATGCGTTCGTCGGTTTGGAATCCATTCTTGAACACGTGCACGTGAACTTGCTCGCCTTCCTGCAGCATCTTGCGGCGAGCCGCCGCCTTCAGCACGGAGGAAACGGTGAAGGTGAGCGGCTTGATCCCCGGGCAACCGTGATGCATCTGGGCGTAGAGCGCCACGGCATCGCGCGCGGCGGCGTCCGACTGGGAGTGCGCTCGCACCAGCGCTGTCCACACGAAGGCGTTGGCGGCGGGGCCGAGCGCCGTGGCCACCGCGCGCGCGCGGCCGAGGTGGCCGAGGTCGGCGAAGGCGCGGACGAGCTTGGCGGCGACGAAGCTGTTTCGGGAGTGGCCGAGGAGCACGGCGCGGGCGTGGAGTTGATCGAGCTGGCGCCCTGACGCGCACCGAGCCGCCAGGCGCACGAGGAGGTTCTCCTCCTCGACGCGGGCGCTCGGGCAGGGCGGCGGCATTGGCTTCTCTCAGGATTTCTGTCGAGCATTTGGCGTTCAGGATTTGTAAGTGTGTGTTTGATTGCGTAACCAATACCCTTTTTGGGTAATCATGCCGCTTTATTTAATTTATTAAGAGGCAAATATCGAAATATCGTGTGCAATAACATCCAGGCCCAGTTTTTTTCTGATTCTTCCGTGATCATGAGAATCGCCCAAAAAAACTGGGTCCCAGAATGCAATCAGGTGAAACCCAAACCAAACCTTACATTCCTCGGCTATCTCTACCTTTCTTTTTAGTCATGACCACTCATTTGGTTGACGGATTGCCTTAGATGCGGATCAATGAAATCATAAACATATCAAAGATCATTATCATTGTTGGGGAAGCCAAGTGGTTACAACACTCATCGAGAGTGATATTGAAGTCTTGGTTCAAGAGACGGAAACTGATCCGCTCCTTCTATATGTGTTTGGCATTAAACCAACATTATGCGAGAGAGCACTAAGAAAGTCAAGTGTCATGCGTTCATATGTATGCCATCCCTGATAAATAAAATGATGCAACTCGGCGTTTTCACAAAACAAATTGAAATTTACCTAGCTTAGCGAGTGTTGACTCGCAAGCCCACTTGGATGCTTTAATCTTGCTTGTACTGAGCATTTGAAATTTCTTCTTCGCTTTATGGTTGGTGAAGACGATCCCCTGAGTGAAAATTTGTTGTGGTTGTGCGGCAGACGAACTCGAAGCACCACATACGCGAGTGTACCTTCTCGTAGATATCTACAAAACAATTTTTCAGTCCAATACATAAACAATTCTGATCCTACGGTAGTTACAACATCGTACTCCTCTAAAAACGTCAACAATTCCAAGCCAGACTCAAAGTTGGATAAAAATATGCATTTCTTAGGCATGGCAATGCTAGGCATGTTGTCGGTGTCAAAACCGGCGGATCTCGGGTAGGGGGTCCCGAGCCGTGGATCTTGGATCAATGGGGAACAGGGAACACAGAGACAGTGTTTACCCAGGTTCGGGCCCTCTCAAAGAGGTAAAACCCTATGTCCTGCTTGATTGTATTGATGTGTATATGCTGGTTACATAGTTGATCTAATACGAGATCGAATGAACTAAACCCTAGGTGAGTAGGTTGATGTTCCTCTCCCCTTTACGAATTTGTTAGGACTGAGAGTATATCGACCAGAGATGGATGAATGGGAGATTCAAAAATTCTTTTGAAAGCTTTGAATCAAAACCCAATCACAGCAGCGGAATAGAGTATTGAAGGAAATGGACAGAATCAATCTTCTTCGTCAGAAGCATATTCATCAATAAAAGCATTGACAATAGTACGAACATGATATTTCACAGGTTTAACTACGATGAGAGTAACCCAGCATGCAAACAGATGTAGCAGAATGAGACACAACATGATCGGTACTGAATAAAATGCTAAAGATTGATTTCACAAAAGAATATGAAATACAAGATGGAGGCAACAGAACAAATTGATCAAGTAATCTATCGGCACAGAGCACAAATAACAACTGCTGAAGGAAATGCAGTAGAGTAGAAATGACCAGTGGTGCTCGATGGCGACAGAGAGATTTGGTAGACCAGTTCGCCCTTCTGCCGAAGGGCTACGTCTGGTTGGAGGGGCTGTGACTTAACACAGAAGATAAACTCTCTTCACCCTATTCTCCTTCAACACAGAGTTGATCAGACTCAGGTTGATTTCACTCGTGGTAGATCCTTGTCGGCGATTTCCAAACCTTCGGTCAACCTTCGCAAACCACAATCACTCTTGGTTGTTGAAGATCAGGCTCGGTGAAGACAACAACTCTTCAACACTCAAAGCCAAACCTATCCGTCTAGAGAGTGCGCAGCTCTCAAGAGTAATAGGTACAAGAACTCTCAGTCAGAACTACTGTGATGCTAAACCACTGTTTAAGTTTGGGCTCTTGGTTTTTCTCTTGGTGGATCTTAAACACAAATCACTCAAAGAGGGGTTGCTCAAATCAATCTTCTCATAAATCTAGAGTGGAGCAGCCAACGGACAAAGTTGGAGCGGGGTGGCTATTTATAGCCACAGCCTTCCCAAATGGGAAATGACCATTTTGGACACGAGGTTCAGCCAATGGCCAACCGACACATTCACAACGGTCAGATTTTGGAGCAACGGTAACATTACTTGCGGAACAAGTAATGCTAACTCCTCGGTCCGAGTCAAATCTCGCAGTGAAGATCACAGTCTCTTGCTGGCAAGTATTTGCTTGGAGCACAAAGAAATTTATCTCGCATCTTTCATAGGTTATGGCTAAGCATCACAGTCGATCTTAAGCATCGAGAACCTATACCCCTCTTAATAGTACGGAGGTCCTATGACTCGAAAGAATGAAAGAAGAACGACGAAATGAATACTACGTCTTCATTTTGTCTTCGACTTTCATCGCTGCAGTCAATTTCTTCGGACGACGGTACCAAAACAAAAGCTATGCTTCAGCAGTAAACTTTTGAGGAGTCGTTTTCTTCACATCAATCTTCTCGACTCTATCTCTTCAACAGATATAGCTCGTTCTTCTCTGCAACGCAGATGTGCTTCGGTGAAGTTCCTCGAACTCAGCACCGGAGACAACATTTTCTTCGGTTGTGTATGGAATTTTTCTCTCTGTATGCACTAGCAAACAAATCAGTCCATACCTGTTTCTGTCAACAATCTCCAAAACACAAGGTAGGCAGATATTGCACCAACAATCTCCCCCTTTTTGGACGATTGTTGACAAAACAGATCACATTGAATGATAGATAATGAATGGAATGTAATGTGAAGAATAATAAAGGACGAGAGATAATTACGAAGATAAAATATTCTCCCCCTTAAGATATGCTTCGGATCATGAAGGATCATGTGGGGAAGTGATATTACTCTTCGTATGAGTGTCATTGATCATATCTTGACTGTGAGTTCTTATAATGCACTCAACGGTGTCTGAGTTGATTCCTGTCACAAAATCTTCGAACAAAGTTAGATGTAAGATAATCGATGAGTGAGATGTGACAAGGGTAAATCATGAAGGTTTTCTCAGAACACAGTTTGAATCCACACGAGATGTAGTTTTCCCGCATGTTAGATATTCGATATGATCAACAGGATTAACGTAAGAATATGTTGCTTGGAGTGGATATGCTATGAAGGAAGTTTTCTTTTTCACCCTGCAAGGTTAGAAAAAAATAGCACTCGAGGTACTTCTCCGAATTAATATCATCACATGATGATTTTCTGCTCTTCTCCAATAAGAAGATATGTTTCCCTGTAAGATAAGATGATTGTCGATGATAATCAACCACAGGAAAATCGTTCAATGATACCTTCAGGCAAATAGTGCAAAGCAAATGATATTGCAGGCGGGGGTTATTAACATTACATGATGTTCAAGTGTTTCAGCACCACAGGCGGTGCGATAAGTTCATGAAGCAAATTGTTCGAGGGAAAACCAAATAGCGAAAGAAAACACACCCTGCAAACCCCGATAAACTATCACTCAATGTAGTTCTCCCCCTTTTTGTCAACAAGTGTCAAAAAGGAAAGATAAGACATACGAGGAATTACTCCGTGGGAGAATCTTCTGAATCCGAATTAAAACCACTCGAAGAATCAGAGTCAGAAGAATGCGCAATGGTCGAGGCAGAAGTAGGAGTAGCAGCCTTGGCCTTGGAAGACGTGGAGTGATGAACATCTGGCTTGAAGATGCGAGTACCGGCTGTATCTGCAATTTCATCATCATAATTGACAAAGAGCAGATCCGTTGAGTCAGAACGCTGTGGCAGTACTGGAGTTTGTCTTCGGATGGGCGAAACAGCTAACAAGTCCAGGCAGTCATATTCCTTGAAGAGGTCCTTCTTAGCTAGATCCTTGCGAGAGTAATGCTTCCGCGGCAAGGTCCATGATCGCTTCCTTGCATCCTTCTCATGCAGAAGAATTTGACGAGTGTGATTGTGAATCAGATTCAGCTCAACCATTAGTTACACCTTTTCCTCTCTATCCATCTTGATGTGTCTATCCAGAGTCTGCTGCGTGCGAATACAAATCTCATAGAGTGATGGATTTTCTTCGCGAGGGATTTCAATCCTGGCTTCCTTAACTTTCGGAGCATTTTCAGATGCAGAAGCATTTACAGCAGCATCAACTGGTTCCTTCCCTTTATGAGTATCCTTCACAATGCACAGAGTGTCACGAACAGGTGGCATGAATATTTTTGGCTCGTATGCCTAGAAGAATTTCTCTTTTGTGAGCTGATCGATTGTGAACATTATCCATGGAGCATAGGGCTTCAATGACTGAGGGCTATGTGCAGCACATGCCAGGTTTCGAATGAAAAAATCAGGAATGTCAAACTTGATTCCCTGAGATATTGCCACAAGAGCATTTCCTATGATGCCTTTGATGGAGTTTGGCCTGTTTGTTGGCGTGACAGTATTGCACAAAATGTGGAATAGTACTTTGTTGTCATAAGCCAACTTCTTCGGATCAACATCAATGCATTCGTCCCCCACAGTGGTGGGATCCATCAGGATGTGGAATTGTGCTTCAGACACTTCCCAGAAATGCATTATGTGCTCTCTATCATTCTCATTCACATCGAGGCAAATTTAGCAGAGCCAGGAAATGATCTGCTGAGCATTTGAATCTCTCTCTGCCAGTCATCCATTCAAGCATCCAAGTTGAGGTATTTCCAATTTCTCCTAAGATGTATAGCATGGCATAGAACTGAAGAATAACTTCCTTGTTCCAGCCATGATTAAAACGCATGAGCCCCTTTAGAAGAGCATGTTCAATATGATCAATTGCATTACGGAAGCAAGGCATTTCTTCGAGCTTGGTGAAGTTTAACATCTTATGATTAAAAATTCTGTGCTTGCCAAACAAGATCCGAGCGTAATAGACTGCTTGTTCTTCAGTCCAAAACCTCGGTGATAATGACGTCCTTTCTCCTTCGTATGGGCTGACCCCAAAGAATGCAAGCTTCGAAGAGTGAAGCTGTTCATTGAATGCGGGGCCATTGGGGCCATACTCAGCTGTGAACAACGGAAATGATTCCTGAGCATTTTTCCGAAGTTCTTCCTCACTAATTTCCATTGGATGAACATCTTCAGAGGCTGGCGCATTCTCATCAATGGGCTTCAATGGAGCTAGTGGCCTTACAGCTTTTTCTGAAGAAGATGGCATGGGAGCACTGGTTTGACCTTCATTTTCCTTCATCGGAACTCCTCCGACAGCTTTCTCATTCTCAGGCGCTAGGGCCTTTTCTTTCGGTGAGTTCTCAATAATGTGTTGCAAGACAACTACTTCTGACTCTCAAGTCACAACTTGTTCTCCTTCAGTCTGTTGTGGCAACACCGGTGGGACAAGAGTTTGGTCTTTATCTTCAGGAGCCATGGGCTCTTCAACTTTCTTCTCTTCCTGTTTTGGTTGTGAAGCCAAAGAACTAGGAGCAGGGTCAACCTCCATCTAGGTAGGGGCACCAGATGAGGAGACAGGAGGGATATTTCCTTGGGAAGCAAGTTGCTCCCCCTCAACCTTCTCACCCTCCTTGGTGGATCTGGAGGGTTCAGCTTGAATTTCTTTCAAAGGTGATGATACTGCCTTTTCCATCTCAATCTTTTCATCCACTTTTTCTCCAGGAGCATTTTTCTCGGGCACGACATTCTCTTCTTATGATTTTACTAGATACATATCCACCACATCAGCTTCTTGTTCGACTGAGGTAGGAATGATAACTACCGCAGGATCAGCTTGATGCTCGGTATCTTCCTCGGAACGAGGGGATGGTGGAATCTATTGCAGTGGGACACTTGTGTCAATAGGTGCATCAGTTGATATAGATTGGACACGATGGTCCTTGATCTCTTTTGGCTTGCTGGCTCTTGCCTGAGCTCTCTGGCATTTTTCTTCTTTTTCTCTGTGTCGAGCAAGATCCGCTTGACGCCTAATCTCATCATTCCTACGATTACAAAGCTGAGAAAAATCCATCTTCAGCTTAGAATTCCAATCAATCTTGTTGTTTCTCATGACCATGAGGGCTTTGATGATCTCAAGGATTCCCTTGTTCACGTCTTTTTTTCAGACTCAGATTTGGCTTCCCTCCTCATTTTCTCAAGGAGTTTCTTGTCAGCGACAGCTTGATTGAGTTCTTTGGTGATTTCTCTCAAGTCAGAGAAGTGCTTTGCTACAATCTTGGTAACATCTTCAGGCAGACCCAAACTGCTCAACTCAGCTGGATTTCCATCATAGGAAGCACCTTCAATGATGTCAAATATAAGATCAAAGTCATATTCCTCTGTGGAAGCAGGAACAATTTTCTTCACCTTCTTGGCGGGAGCAACAACTTTTTCATCAGTCAACAGCTTTCTCTTCACAATTGGGGCAGCAAAACCCGAAGGTTTATCTAAAGTAGTGGGAGCAAGCCTTGGTGAAGATCTCACTAGTGGCGATTTCTTTGCTGGAGAGGGAGTTTGGTATGGCTTATCAAGCAGAGCTCTTTGATCATACATGGGAATTTCTTCACCAGCATTATCATCAGAAGAACCATTGGACGATGCAAATGGAACCTTTCTAGATTTACTAGCAATAGACTTCTTCTTCGAGGCTCGAGGAGAAACAGACTTCCTCTTCTTCTATTCTTTTCGGGCAGACGCCCTTTCCTTCTTTTCTAGCACATCTTGTTGAGTCAACTCAACATTTCACTGTTCCACTTGATTTTTCTTTGCGGCTCTGGCCTCACGCTTGGCCTTGGCCTTTTCCCTCTTTGCAACCTCCTCGGGAAAATTAGCAACGGTTTTCAAGGAATTAGCGTGAGCATTCGGAGGCGGTGCTGGCCTTACTTTTTCATCATCCTGCCCAAGACACCCCTCTGCTATGCAGTCATTCCGTGGAGGAGTGAATGCAAACAAAATCTGGTATTTCCTTGGACGTTCTCATAGTTGAACCACTTCTTCGCCCAATGACGGCGAATCTTTTGCAGCCGGTTGTTCCTTTCCTGAGCTGTTTCTATTCCAGGTGGAGTCTTATATGTTTCCTGATCAGACATCTCAGCCGCAATATTCCTTTCTCTTCTGCGGCAACCCTTCTTGGGATTTCCATCAGAGAACATGGTTTTGGAGTCTGTGACGAGCTCATCCTCTAGCTGACTCTGAGCCGAGGGAACATCATCATCTTCTTTAGCAGATTTTGATTCAACCTTTTTCTTCGGTGCTTTTGGCGGCTTTGCACATTTTCTTTCAACCACCTTGGCTTTATCAGCTGCACGCGGCTGCTGTGGAATTTCCTCCTCAGACCCAGAGTTCTCATCCGAACTATTTGCCATGACCACTCCTGAGAGAAAAACACAAATTCGAAAGAAAACAGGAGAAGGTCACAAACATGCACAAAAGCATTTTGAGCACAAAACATAATATTTTTAGGAGGAGGCAAGAGATTCGTGGCACACGCTTAGCAAGATATCATCGAGAGAGTTGCCATATGCCCTAGGACAGAATAATAACTCCTCTAACCTTTCGAAGTATAGCTAATGAACCCTAGATCCAGAAGACTGATACGAGGAACAACTACAAACCGTACAAGTCATGTCTTAGTTAATCATAAGGATCTACTGCAAGAAAAATAAACATGATAAATGGCATCGGGATGAACTGCCCTAGAACAGAAGATGGATAGGGCTAGTCCTAGATCTGTATGCCCTAACTTGGCAATATAGATCGACTACGACAACACGGGAGAGAAGAGTTACCACACTGGCGTGACCAACGGTGACGGAGCTTCACCGGAGCTACACGGCGAGGCCTGTCGTCGACGCTGCTTCAAGCTCGGGCTCGGACGAGAGCGAGAGGAGAGGTTTGAGGCTGAACAGAGAAAGAACTAAGGAAGAAGAAACCTAGAGAGGGGGTTTATATAGCCAGAGGGAGAAACCGCCCACTCCGAAATCTATGACCAAAAAACTCGGGACGTTCCACATTCAAAGGACATGATCACGATCGTGAGATCGTGGGCACATGTTACCCGTTTCCTGCGAAAATCTCGGTAACTTAACTGGATGCCAAAAGGTTTGATGAAGCGCAAGTGCTAAAACAGATGGAATTTCTAAGTTGATTTCATTCGCGACCAAGGACATCGGAGTGACAACATCTTCGGATCAAGTTGCATGTTTATGATACGGAAAAACGAATAACAACCAGAAAAAGAACTGAAGCGAAATATAAAGCCAAACGAAGGGAAAACACAAACACTTGAAATCAAAACTCAGAAAGAGTAAGCACCAACAATAACAAATCTCAGGGCTTATGATAAGCTTGAGATATCCCTGAGAGAATTCCCTGCAAGAATTGATTAGTACTTCACAATCCACACTCGCGTGGGAGGTGAGGATCTCATTTGCGATGTCTGACTAGGGATGTTTCTTCCGTGAGTCCTGCGAGTCACCTGGGCATCATGATGATAATCATATGAATAGGCATTGAAGTTATTCCTTGATACATGCGTGTAATGATTTGAAGATGTACGCATGAGCTCCTTCTGACGCGGTTCAAGGTGATAATCATTCGAGAATGATACTCGAGTAGATTTGGAATGACAACCTTTCCTCGTCAAGACTTATCCTGCACAGTTAGGTTAGCACTAACTGGCAAGTTTTCAACAATGCACTTCTTCACCCAGATTTGCTTCTTGGGTGCACCTGAACTGTAGTTAGTTCTAGCATATCGAGCGAAAAGCTTACCATTCTGTTGTTTGAAGAGTTTGTAATTTGAGTCATTTGACTCGTCAGTATCAACAGGAATGGGTGAAAGATAACCAGTAAGAGTTTCAGGTTCGAGGGTTTTACTCTTTGCATGAACCCAAGTTGTTCGAGGATATTTCTCGGGAGTTGTCGGAGTAATTGGCCACGGATACCCCGAAGACGGCAAGACAATATTTCCAGACATCAGGGCTAGCAAAGCCCCCCAGTCCGACTGCCCGGCCGCTCCTGCCGGCTCCCCGTCCGACTGCTCTGCCTGGCCGGCTGCCGGCTGCCGACTGCGCCAACCAGCCGGCTGCCGACTGCAGCCCAACTCGACACCGACAAGACACCGAAAAGACATCGACAAGACAGCCACACCGCGGCCATGCCTGGCCACTATTGCTGCATAGGCGTACACTATTCATCCATCACCATCAACAGTGTGCAGTACCATCAATAGTGTAACTTGTCCCCTGGGCACTAGTATATAAAGTGCCCAGGGGAGCAAGCCATCGGGCGATGGCCACAAGGCCTCACACAGGCTAGCCAGCTATATATAGCTAGCAACCATCCATCCATGGGGCGGCGAGAATGGCTCCCTGGGCACTCCCACGGCCATGCCTGGCCATAAGAACATGCATGCTCACTCCGGCCATACACATATACAGAGTCAGAGGCCCGTGGCACTGATCCCAGATACAGCTCCAGGAGCACTTTGTATTGCCCAATGTACACCCCAGATATATACTCAGACATGCAGGAGTAGGGGTATTATCTCTCTGGAGAGCCCCGAACCTGGGTAAACTAGCGCGTGCTACTCGCATACCCGCTCCCGGTCCTATCAGCAGCAGTCTTACCCTCACACAAAGCCCTTGTGGCATCTGTCGCCTCACACCCCCCCGTGAGAATACCACGACAGGAGTCCAATAGGATCCATCCACATTGAGTTTCTTTTCGAAACCTAGTCCTTCCTTCTGAGGATTTTTGTTTAGTATGGACTTCTTGAGCACATCACATAGGGTTTGATGCCCTTTCAGGCTCCTCAGCATACCAGTCTGAAGTAAGCCCGTTAACCTGCAATTTTCTCCAGTAATAGCAGCAAAATCCTCGAAAGAGGGGTTAGTAGTACCAATTTCAGGCGTAGCAATGTTCTCTATGATAGCATTAGAAGTTTCAGCATGAGAATCTGCATTGCTACATTCTAGGCATTTCAAGCAAGGAGGAACAAAGTCATCAGGTAATCGAACGGATTGCTCGGTAAAGAGAGAAGCTTTTTCTAATACCAGCTCGTTATGAGATTCTTTCAGTGACACGAGTTCTCATTTGATATATTCTCGTAGTCAACTATAAGTGAATCATATCGATTGGAAAGATCATCAATAGTTGAGGAAAAAGCATCTTGCTCTTCGGTCAACTTTTGATTCTTCTCCATCTCTTGGACCACTAATCCTTCGGTTTTCCTGATATTTCTCTCAAGCCAACTTGGCATATGAGATATATTCAGGTGAATATTCGTTCATGGACTTTTGGTGTTTTGCAGATACCTGATCTTTTGATGATTTTGCCATAAGGCAGAAGGCAATTGGTTCATCATCACTTGAATCATCACCACTTGGCGCATTATCATCAGCATCTGATTCACTGAGATCCTTCGATGATTCAATGGCGACTTATGCATTGCTTCTTCCAATCCTTTTGTAGAATTCTTCATCATTTGAATCAGTATTTGTTGTCTCTTCTTCAGAGTCAGGAGTCAGGTTGGTACATGCTCTATTCAGCTGAGAGATTTTCTTCATGTTGGAATCAATGATTGCTCTGGCATTTATGTTAGTGACTGGTCTCGTCGAAGAAGATGAAGTGGGTTCCTTTTTCTTTGAGAGCTTAGTGTGATGATCCATTCGAGCTATACCATTGGAGTGGAGATGTTTCCAATGATTACTAGGTGCTTCATCCCAGCAAGGACAATCTGCTATGACATGACCGAATTGTTTGCATTTGAAACACTTCATTTCTTTTGGAGGTAACTGTCTTGAGGATTCAGGCACTTCATCTTCATCATCATTCACAAGGTACAAGTCTTCTGAGTTCACTCAGCCATTGTGTGAGCATTTCCAATTCTCTTGTGATAGTGTGTTGATTCTCAACAGCTTCTTCTTCCTGAGAGTTGCCATAGTGAGAGAGGATTTCTCCTTCACCTTCTGAAGAAGATTCTTGATCTGCATTTTCCAATTCCATCTTTTCTTCATAAGTTGATAGTAGTGTCATGATCTCAACATAGTGAGTCTCTTCATAGTCTGGTCTTTGTTTGATTTCGGCTATAATAGGTTTGAAGGATTCATCAAGTGCACTCAATAGCTTGTTTACCACATCTTTATCGGCGACATCGGTTACTCCTCATTGGCGAAGTCTTTCAACAATGTCTGTCAGCCTATCCGTGAGTTCCATCACATTTTCCTTTAGAAGACTTCTGAACCCAGTGAACATGGCGTGAACCATTTGAGTGTGAGAATCTGTTCTGGAGATAAATTCTTCCTGAACATTTTTAATAGCATCACAGAGTAGCTTTGTTGTGTCAAGGTTTCGGAACTGAATGAACACGTTCTTTGAGATACTTGCACAGATGATATCTCTTGCTTGTGCATCCAGACGCATCATAGCCTTGTTGTCAGAAGATGGAGCATCAGGGTGTTGAATGGTGTAACCATCTTCTACAATCTGCCATACATCATAGTCGATAGCTTGAATTATAATTCTCATCTATTCCTTCTAGTACAGATAGTCATTTCCATCAAAGATAGGAAATCTTTCAGAGTGCGAGGATCTACCTGCATATGACATACTCAAAAACTCCAAGGACATTAGACCTTTAATAAACAGAGACAGGGAGTACTAGCTCTGATACCAATTGTTAGGATCGAGAGTATATCGACCAGAGTGGGGATGAATGGGAGATTCAAAATTTCTTTTGAAAGCTTTGAATCAAAACCCAATCACAGCAGCTGAATAGAGTATTGAAGGAAATGGACAGAATCAATCTTCTTCGTCAGAAGCATATTCATCAATAAAAGCATTGACAATAGTACGAACATGATAAATCACAGGTTTAACTACGATGAGAGTAACCCAGCATGCAAATAGATGTAGCAGAATGAGAGACAACATGATCGGTACTGAATAAAATGCTAAAGATTGATTTCACAAAAGAATATGAAAAACATGATGGAGGCAACAGAACAAATTGATCAAGTAATCTATCGGCACAGAGCACGAATAGTAACTGCTGAAGGAAATGCAGTAGAGTAGAAATGACCAGTGGTGCTCGATGGCGACAGAGAGATTTGGTAGACCAGTTCACCCTTCTGCCAAAATGCTACATCTGGTTGGAGGGGTTGTGACTTAACACAGAAGATAAACTCTCTTCACCCTATTCTCCTTCAACGCAGAGCTGATCAGACTCAGGTTGATTTCACTCATGGTAGATCCTTGTTGGTGATCTCCAAACTTTCGGTCAACCTTCGCAAACCACAATCACTCTTGGTTGCTGAAGACCAGGCTCGGTGAAGACAACAACTCTTCAACACTCAAAGCCAAACCTATCCATCTAGAGAGTTCGCAGCTCTCAAGAGTAAAAGGTACAAGAACTCTCACTTAGAACTACTGTGATGCTAAACCACTATCTAAGTTTGGGCTCTTGTTTTTTCTCGGTGGGTCTTAAACTCAAATCACTCGGAGAGGGGTTGCTCAAATCAATCTTCTCAGAAATCTCAAGCGGAGCAGCTAACGGACAAAGTTGGAGCGGGGTGGCTATTTATAGCCGCAGCCTTCCCAGACGGGAAATGAGCATTTTGGACACGAGGTTCAGCCAATGGCCAACCGACACGTTCACAACGGTCGGATTTTGGAGCAACGGTAACATTACTTGAGGAACAAGTAATGCTAACTCCTCGGTCCGAGTCAAATCTCTCATAGCGAAAAGATCACAGTCCCTTGCTGGCAAGTATTTGCTCGGAGCACAAAGAGATTTCTCTGGCAATTTTTATAGGTTATGGCTAAGCATCATAGTCGATCTTAAGCATCGAGAACCTATCACTGGTACGCGCCGGTGCTATACAAATGGTTTTTAACCCCTTTCCGCGCCGACATTTGGAAGCATCGCCAAGTGAGTGTGGGCGATAGGGGGCCCATTCCCACACGACCCAGAAACCGTCGGGGATAGGGAGCCTTGATGCATACAGTTGTCCCTATATAATCGTTTCCGATATCTCGAATATCCCAAACGCTTCATCGTTGCTACTCGTTTGTGCTCGCATTGCCATCACAGTCAGAGTTTTGTGGTTTTACCTAAAACCAGGCAGATTCCAGGCACGTACCAAACTGGCTCTACGTTTACGATGCCTGGCACATCAGAAACAGTTCATGATTATAAACCGTGTACGATAGGTAGACAATCACACACATTTAGTTTTCGTGCATCGTATGTGATAGTGTCTGACATCGCACACGCTTTGCAAACGACAACTGTGTGCATTGTTACACACGTTTCCTCCTCGTGAACCGTGTTGAATTATGATGTATATCGCACATGCTGTGCTTTATTAACCGTGTGTGCCGTAATGACCCGCACACCATAATTTCGCCCTAATTTAATTGCTGCTATTTAAAGTTGTACCTAGTTTAAACTTGAAAGTAGGCTATAGCTTTATTCGTATCCATCAGGTTGAAACAAGCAATGCATTATTCGATTCACATGTAATTTTTTTAAGAATTACATAAGCACCAAATAAAGAATGATGAACCAGAGTTCTATACTTGTACTATTATAGATGGAAAAGAAAGAGGCGGCAGACATTCTGGTTGCTGAACAAGGGAATGGCCCTATTGTGCTCTCCTGGATGCAGAAGGCACGCACGACTCTAGTCCAACCCCTTGTGATGGCCTGCTGCCAATCATGTCGTTTGAGAGGTAATCTTGAGTAAACTGCTTCAGGATCCACAGCAAAGGAAAAAGGTTCAGACATTGTCATCTAACACAACTCATTATGGGTAGTAAAAAGAAGGCTACATGGTTCTTACTTACCATCCTGTAGTTCACTGTTGTCTTGCATAAAGTGTAAACAAATAGTTTGATTGATATCTTTTGAACCATTTTAATAACAATCTTTATCAGTTTCCTCACTCGATGCTAGTTCATGAATATCTCATTGCCCCATATGCAGAAAGGTCGAAGTGTGGATCTTTGGCAATGACATATGTACCTAAAAGCACCAAGTTAATATTAGAAGCTAAACAACAATTGCAAAATGATGTAGTACAACACTCCCTCCATCCCATTATATAAGATTTTATTACATGTATATCTAGACATCATCAGAACATTAAGGTAACACTCTTCCTTGTTGCTATGTAGCCTGGGATTGCATATTTAGTCATTCAGTACAATGCATGTTGCTATGTAGCTTCAGTGTGCAGGCTTAAGCATGCTAGTTAAGAAAAACAAGAAGTGGAAAGGTGTGTTAACTGCATCATGCATAACATTTAAAAACAAGCAAATAGTCATTCAAACTGGTATTGTGCAGGTCTAAAGTACACTAGTTATTGTTAAAAAAACGAAAAGGCATGTTAACTGCAATATCCTTAACAGCAACCAAATATCATAATTCATAGTGGTATTGTTGAAATTGTTATTGATGAAATTGAACTGCACGGCAAAATAGTTGCACATATAGAGCATCACATTGTGAAGAAGTGAAATAAACAAGTCATAAGGCCATCTCTAGCTGATCCTTTAAAAGTTAAACTAAAACCCTTAGTGGATATATATACTCCAGCTTTTTTTGGCCTTTTCTAGTCTATCCCCTAAACTTAACATTGTAAACTTCAATTTGATCAAGTTCAAAGCAGGTTCAACAGAAAGTAGCATGCATTCAAACAATAACATAGATAGTTTTGCATAACCGAACATAAAACAAAAATTTAAACTAAGTTAAACTACTTTCGGTCGAAGTAGAGGTCGAGCCAATCCTTCCTTGTCATGTACGGTGTGCCGCGAGCCGGGTCCTGGCCGGTGCTGTCGTCGGGGTCGTTGGGGAAGGCACTCCTCCACTCGTCGACGTCGATCTCCTCGTCCTCGGGGCCCACCTCGCCGCCCTCTGAGCCACCGTCCTCGCCGCCTTCGACCTCTTCATCGGAGGAGAGCGCGATAACCTCGCTGCCCTCCGCGCCGCCGTCCTCGCCGCCTTCGACCTCATCATCGGAGGAGAGCGCGATAACCTTGCCGCCCTCCACGTCGGCAAAGATCGCCTGCTCTGCCTCCACGAGCTTCGGGTGCTGCCAGCGGAGATCTTGCATGTAGGCCTCGTCGACGACCTCGGCCTCGAGGCGCTCCCACGCCTCGTGGTCCCCCCGTGCCATAGCCGAGCTCACCACCCCTGGCTCCGGCGAAGCGAGGTCGACCTGCCAGCGGTCGTACTCCATGGCCGCGAGCTCGGCCATGTGGAAGCTACCGAGCCACAAGCGGGTGTGGGTCTCCCGATCTGTAGTCTCGGTGACCCACGTCCCCCATCGCCGCTGCCGGACCCCGAGGTAGGACCTCGTCGGCTGCCGGGTCCGAGGGAGGACGGGGAGGTTCTTGAACCGGCGTAGGGGCGCGGCGGCGGGTGGATCGGGGGACCGGCGACGGCGGATCGAGCCCGCGGAGGACACGGGGACACCTCGGCGGCTACCTCGCCGGCGTAGGGCGAAAAGGCAGCGATAAACCTCTTTTTGGCCATTGGCTCCTCGAGCTCCTCGACACACATGCAGGGGTTGAGGATGGAGGCGCTGGCGATGGCGGCGACCTACCAATGGTTTCGGGGGTGGTGTGTGTCGGTGTGAGCGGAGGTTTTGGGGAGTGTGTGGTGTGTGTGGAGGGGGGGGGGAGCAAGGTGGTGTTTGAGGAAATACTGAGGCAACTGAAAATTTTACTAGGCGGGAGTAACAAGGCGGGGCTATTGAAAATTTGGATCAAGGGCGAGCAGATATTTTTGAGATTGCGATGGATGAAGAGGCGGGAGTAAAATGCCGGGGCTACTGGAAATTTGAATCAAGGGACTGAAGCAGAGCGGGAGTAACAGACATCGCACATGGTCCGCACATACTAATCTTGTGCTATCAAACATTAAAACCTTCCAGGCGATAGATATTTTCGAGATTATATATGCACATGCTCCGGTGCACCAACATGGGTTGTAAAATCATATATGTGTCCATGGGTTTATGCTTATGTCCCATGCAAGAAATGGGGATGAATTTCGAACACCACGACACCGTGGCTCTCCGGCAAACGCCGACGTACTTACTTTTCTAATTCTAGTAAATCCAAAAGTCGTCCGAAATTCATGAAATTTGGCATGCTATCATGGAGTGGCATCAACATGCCGTGGTAAATTTTTTGTCCCATTTGGGGCAGGTTTGGGTATAAGCTTCTCACAAACCAGAGCTTCTCACAACAAGTGTGATGGTTTCGGTAGGGAACGTTTTGCCTTTCTGGACGAAACGATATCTGTTGCCTCTTCTTGATTTCAATTATTTTCCTAGTGTCAACATAGAACAACAGGAGTGTTGGTGTTAATTTTTGGAATTTTTTGGGCTTCGTTTGGACATTTTTATACATTAATTGAGTCTTCAATGCATTTATGTGCATAATTCAAATTTAAACTACATGCACATGCTCTAATGCATATAAATTGGTTGAAAATTCAAATCTGTGTCCTTGGTTGCATGCTTAGGTCCCATGCAAGAAATGGGAATGAATTTCAAACACTAGGGCACTGTTGATTGCCGGCAAAACATTGAGATACCTTGTTTTGAAATTCTAGTAAATCCAAAACTCGTCTGAAATTCATGAAACTTGGCATGCTATCATGGAGCGGCATCAACATGATGTGGTAAAATTTTTTAAACAGACAGATTAGACCAAATAGAAGTATCGTGCTAAATTTTGGAATTATTCCGGGTTCGTTGGCCTTTTTTATATATTAATTGAATTTCTGGGCATTTAATGTGCATTCAAATTTGAACTACAAGCACATGCTCCAGTGCACCAAAGTTGGTTGAAAAATCACATGTGTGTCCTTGGGTGAATTTCTAGGTCCCATGCAAGAAATGGGAATGAAATTCAAACATCTGGGCGTCGTGGCTCGACCGGAAAGATTGAGAAACTTGGTTTTTAATTCATGTAAATCCAAAACATGCCTGAAAATCATGGAACTTGGCATGGTGTCATGACATGGCACCAACATGCTGCGGTAATTTTTTTGGCCGAATTGGGACAAGCTTTGGTATAAGCTTCTTGCAAACCGGAGCTTCTCTCAAGAAGGCTCGTGGTTCCGAGACGGAACATGTCACCTCCGTGTGCGAAACGACATACGTACACCTCCTTCTCCCGCCTTAATTTTTTACATTGGCAGATTAGACCAAATAGAAGTATCATGCTAAATTTTGGAATTATTCCGTGGTTCGTTTGGCCTTTTTTATACATTAATTGAATTTCTGGGCATTTAATGTGCATAATTCAAATTTGAACTACAAGCACATGCTCCAGTGCACCAAAGTTGGTTTAAAAATCACATGTGTGTCCTTGGGTGAATTTCTAGGTCCCATGCAAGAAATGGGAATGAAATTCAAACATCTGGGCGTCGTGGCTCGGCCGGAAAGATTGAGAAACTTGGGTTTTTAATTCCTGTAAATCCAAAACACGCCTGGAAATCATGAAACTTGGCATGGTGTCATGACATGGCACCAACATGATGTGGTAATTTTTCTGTCCGATTTGCGAAGGCTTAAGAATCAACAAAGCCATTTTGGAACAAGTGCTGTCACGTTACAAATCGGAAACACAAGTATTATTGAAACCGTGGGCGTTCTACTTACCAATTACGTCCCGCCACGCATCCCCTTTTTTATTAGCTAGGAGGTGCCGTGCAGGGTAGCTATTTGAGTACGGGAGGCGTGCGATCAGACCCCTGCGCGTGCTCATCGGGAGGAGAGCCCCTTGACCTCTGTCCGCCGCGCACTTCCCTCCCAACGTCTCCATTAATGGCTACTGAGCCCCTGTTTCACGGCGTGACTATGTCTCACTGGACTGAGATTTAAGAGAGAAAAATGAAAATCTGAAAAGAAAGTTTTGCATAGATCTTGATGTAAGATCCGACAGACCTATATAGCATCGACTGCGACTTATAGCAAGCATGGTGAATATAAGGATGATGACAGTGGATAATAATTGTCTTACATATTTAGGAACATAATTAAAAAAGCCACATGCGGCAACACCCGAAATACACAAGGGCAAAAGAAGAAGGAAGACAACGATCTGGCTCGCTGATCTCTACTTTCTTGATGCGTTGCTGCAGGCCGTGGGAACTAGTCTCCGCGACGAGCGGCGATGAGCTCTTTCTTGTCCTCAAGATGCTGCTTGAGAGCATCCACGGATTCCTCCACCAGCCTTCTGCGCTCGATGCGCAGCATGGCATCCTCGTCCATAAGTTTCTTGACGATGACGCCGGTCCTCTTCAACAAGGCAGTGGTCTCCTCCTGCTGCTCTGCACTTCTGACGATCTCCGCCCTCAGCAGGTCGCGCTCGGCCAGGAGCTTCACATTGCTCTCATTTAGTTGCCGGATGATGCCGGTAGCCTGTTCAAAAGAGGCTTTCATGTCGTCCTGCAACCTCGCCCAGCCAGAGATCTGATCCATCTGGCTATGGACGATCGCATGCATGCGCCTGTAAGAGTCCTCGCCTGCCCGCGTGACATTTTCCCAGGCCGCCGCAGTGCGGGAGGACATCTCTGCTACATTCGCGGTGCGGCGGGACATCTCTTCTGCTTCCGCGGCGCGGTCGGACCAATCTGTTGCATTGACGACGCGGCGGGACCTCTGTGCTACTACGGCCGCGCGGCGGGACATGCCGGCTGCTTTCGCGACAAGGCGGGACATCTCTCATGCTTCCGCTTCCATGCTCGCCTCTCCCAGGTGGCAATCTCTCAACCCAGAACTCACGCTGGCCATGGTAGATGCAAGGGAACGATGATGAATGACTTGTTTGTTTTTGTGGATGAGGAGTTGAGGAGGAATGTGCAGTCATCTTGGAGTAGTAGTATTTATAAACGACTACTAATACGCTCCTAAGTGTGAAACCGTTTAGGTTTTGATCGGTGTGAACAGGTTTTCAATTGAATATAACATGGCAGTAATTTGGAATGTGACGGGACGCATGCTCAAAATTTATTGATGGTTCTAAGTGCAGCACTATTCCCGGAAGGCGTAATGTGGGCACGCTTTCTCGGCCGCGTACGTGGCGTTAGCACCATAGGGTGCACCGCAGTAGGCAATGTCAGCACACGTCTTGTTCCAAGAACCGTGTGCGCTCGTTATTACCATCGCGCAAGCTTCTTTTAATTAGAATGTGTGCCTGCCTAGCGCACAAACGTTGATCTATCTAACTATTTCTGTTTGTTGTGGCTAATTGCAAACAGTTCATCCGTGTGAAGTGTATGCGATCAATAGCAGACACTTTGATCTGGCTGACCGTTTCTGTTCTGTTGCCTAATCGCAAACAGTTAATCGTTCTGAAGCATATGCCCTCAATCGCACACACCTTTGTGTAGCTGCCCATTTCTGTTGTTCCGCCTCATCACAAACAGTTAATCCGAGTGAACTGTATGCCGTATATCACACACGCCTTCATCTGGCTACCCGTTTCCGTTCTTCTTCCTCATCACAAACAGTTCATTGAACTGAACCGTATGCCCTGCATCGCATAAGCAACCAAAATCTGAACCGTGTTTGATGCATCCGTCATCGCAAACATTTTGCACCTTTTTGACGGTTTTTTACACATCCGTTTGCGATTATTGCATCGCACACAGTTTCGTCAAAGGGTCTCTGATCATAGTGTCGCGTTAGCAGCATCCTGCAGTAGTGTATACACTACAAAAAAATACACTTCCGTGATGATACGTGTTTGTCACAGTAGGTCATGTTTTCTGTCATGCTTGTACATCCATGACGATTTTATGACAGAATCAAGATAGTCATACATGTGCTGTCGTAGAAGTGTTCCAGGACATTACCTAAATTATCATCACGGAAGTGTCCACTTCCATGACGATAAATGGCGCGTCATGGAAGTATTTTCGTCAAGGGTAACCGACACGTGGCATCCACTGTAACAGGTCGCCTTAAGTTATCGGGTCCGGTTTTGGATCCGATAACCCGTTAATAGCCCAGACCAATGGGGATTTTCCACATGTAAAATTCTCATTGGCCAGAGGAAACACGTGTTGGCTCACCGTTGGGACAGATGTCATCCACTCATTGGACATGAGGTGCCTATGATACGTCGACACGTGGCACGGCCCAACAGAGGCCCATTTTGGTGAAAAGGCCGGCCCGTTTGACTTGGTCAAAAGGTAACGGGCCGACCCACGGAAAGCCTGTTAATGGCATGTTCGTATATAGCCCATTTACGACCCGTTAACTCCCGACCCGCTACAGCCTCTCGGAATTAAGCCCAGTAGCTTCATCTGGGCCATCCAATATGATTCCAGCCCGTTGTAACTTCCGGCCCATGTATGGCGCATGATGTCTTTCGGCCCATATGAGGCCCTTTGTAACTCTGGGCCCATTAAAGGCCCAAGATGAAACTGGCCCATAATGAACAGTGTATCGCTTTATACCCATTAACGGCCCATTATTCCGTCGGCCGTTTCCAGCCCGTGTTAACTTTCGGCCTTCTAAGGGCCTATTTATTCTTGGGCTCATTTCTAGAATTTGGTTAGTTACGGTCCATTACTAGCATGTTCCGTTTGTGGGCCAAATTCAGCCCGTGGTTACATTTGGCCCGTTTGTGGCCCGTTAACCCGTTGGGCTGTTTTCATAGCGTTATTGAATACGGCCTATTAACGGTCCGTTATGGTCCATGAATAGTACGACCCATGTTTGGCGAAATGATTATACGCCCCGTAGAAGGCCCATGGATCCTACGGCCCATAGAAGACCAATGGATCCTACGGCCAGTAGAAGGCCCATGGATCATACGGCCCGTAGAAAGTCCATGGATCCTACGACCCGTAGAAGTCCCATGGAACCTATGACCCGTAGAAGGCCCGTGGATCCTACGGCCCGCAGGAGGCCCATGGTTACAACAGTCCGTGTGTTGCCATGATTATTGTGGCCTAGTTACCAAAAACAGGTTATTGTGGCCACTAGAAAAACGCGGAAAAAGAACCGCAGTGACTACAAGCAAACAACTAAACAAGACAATAATGAAATAAATAAGCAAGCAACTAACGCTAGCCTATTACAGCTATTACACATATTACATCCACTGGGCATCAAAGTTCGCCACCAGTGCAAATATAGGGAACAAAGCAGCATATTACATACACTGGCAGTCACACCCGTGCAAATAAAAGCGGCAGCAAAACAAGTCCACAACTGAAACAACTTCAGAAGAGCTCAAGAGATGTTATCCTGGGTATCCACCATGCTGGCAATAAGCTTAGCAAGCTTATTAGTTTTGTCCTGTTTGGCGCTAAAATCCTCCAACGCTTGCTCTTGCACCAGAAAGTATGCGTCTGAATGCTCTAGGGACTTCCGCAGTTCTTCCGCTTCTTGTCGCAACACAGCTGATCGATGTCTTTCAGCTTGTAGTTGAGACTCAAGAAACCGAACTGATTCAGATAGTGAGTTTGAATAGCTTGTGCAAGAGATAGTGGCCAGTAACTCGAACAGTAAACCAAGACAGGACTTTGGGGTTGTCTCACTGTCTTCAAGATAGTTTCCTTAGCTGTTTTATCAGCTTTGTTGGAGACCAACAAGGATGTCTCACAATCCTGAACCTTATCTGCATTACTTCCTTTACCATTGCTTAATAAGGCACTCTTCCCCAATATTCTGTCAACATTCGAAAATAAGAAACAAGCAGACACATAATAGGTTTAGCATGTACTAGTATATGAAACTCATTTCGGTGAACCAGTTCATTTGTAAGGTGGACAAGATTAAACTACCAAGTCTTCTATTGCCAAGTAGTATATTATAAAAGCATGAAACAAACATATATCTATGTCCTATGGTCACTGCATTGTCTTGCCAAATCAAAATAGAGACACGGTTCAAATCATATCAGTTCAAGAGAAAGCAGCACTGAAAGAATACAAAGCGTGGGAAACTACACGGCACAACAAGATCTCACATGGGTACCACGGGTCTACATGTACAACAACACTATTGGCCCTGTTGTGATGCTAGTAATGTGCATGATATGAGAAGTCAACTGTATACACAATTGAAAGTGAAATCAACAGAGCTATTTATAAGAGCAAACCTGTTAAATAAACATTCGTAAACATACCTGTTGTGCCATATTGGAGTTTCCATTGGATCGTTCAATTTAAAAATAAGTTTGTATGAGTAAATACAGTGATACAAGAGCAAAGCAGTATGCATGATAGCAATGGAATGTTAAATGAGAACAGTTGTTCTTCAGGTTTAAGCACTTGTTCTACATGAACAGAGTACAATAAGACACAAGCATATAGTACTTAAAACAAAATGAGCTCATAGACCTTACCACATTCTTGGTTCGGGACCAGTACAGAACAAGGCATTCCCAGTCATCGTCCAGTAAATGTGTCTCAGGAGAACGTAAGGGAATTTGATGAGTTTCTTTGCCAGTGAAGTACATTTTCTTCAGGTAATTCTGATACTGCCACCAAGCATTCTTGAAGATAGCAGAGGTAATAGCACAGGTTACCTCATCCTGAGTTTCCAAATCGGTCCTTCTCTATAGAGAAAAATGGGAAAATTTGTTGTATTATAGCCATCATGGAGGTAGAATGTATGGGACAAAGCAAAGTAATTGCCATGAATAACATTACTTACAGACAACTCCTAGAAAAACACCTGCAACTGGCATTTTCCTTCATCTTCAGTATAATATTTCCATGATGGGAAGATACACACATAGGATTTAACAACATCAAATGCGATAGATGCTAAACTATGAATGGCTGGTTGTGCTTCCTCCACAGGAATAGGTGTACTAACTGGCGGAGTTGGGGTTCGCAGTGGTAGTACTGGCGCTTTGGGCACTGGAGCTGCCTTACTAACTGCTCTTGTTTGGGAGCTCTGTGGTGGAGATGGTGCTGTGTTAACAGGACTGGGTTACTATCTGCTGGGGTTGGGGTTAGATTGGGTGAAGCTAGTTCTCTGTTCATCGTAGTAGGGGTAAAATCCGCGAGAGTCTGGGTTATGGGTGGTAAGGCTGGTTCTCGTGCATGTACAACCAAGGTGCTATCTCCACCAAGAGGTAGCACTATTTTATTTGAAGACCATGTTTTTACTCCGCTAGATACTGCCATCACCCGTTCCAATTCAAATGGCTGATAAATAGGAAACATAGTTGAATGTATAGACATTGTATGAGAGACAGATGCAATAGATAGTGTGGAAAAAAGAGGGCATGAAATAGTTGACATGTATATTGTTTAACTAAATGGATAGCATGACATAATTTCACATATATGATGTCTATCTAAACTGGATAGCATAGCATAACATAATTCAAAGATATGATGACTAACTAAACATGATCGCATGACATAATTCACATACATGCTATCTAAGTAATCAGGATCACATGATTTAATTCACATATGTGATTTATATGCTAAGCAGAGGGCATTCGTATATATGATGTCTAAACTAAGAACATGGTGTTGAATATTGTGTATATGATGTCTAAACTATGCAATGCAAGACACCATATGCATGATATGAGCAGTATAACCGTGCCAAGTTAGAGCATACACCTCGGTGGGGAATAGGACTGGTCATCTGTCTCCGAATCCATCTCTGAGGAGCTATCGGGACCCAGCAAGAGATCTGCTTCGATAGGTAGCACTGCCTGCTCTGAAGGCCTTGTTTTCGCTCCAGATCTTTCCATCACCCACTCAAATGGCTGATTCACAGGAAGAGTAGTTTAATGTACAAACATTGTCGACAAATGGAAATGTAATGAAGAAAAGGATGGGAAAGATATCATTCAAATATATGATGCCTGGTTAAACAGGATGGCATTGCACATTTCACATATATTATGGCTGGCTAAAAGACATGAGACTGCATAATTCCCATATATGATATTGAAACTAAACAGGTGGCATTACAGAACATGTCTAAACTAAGCAGATGACATATATGATGTCGAAAGTAGGCACTGCAAGGCAACATATGCATGATATGACTAACATCATCATGCCAAGTTAGAGCAAACACCTTGGGGAGTAAATTGGAGTGGTCAGCTGCGTCCGAATCCACCTCAGAATAGATTTCTTCCTCTGTATTACAATCTGGAGAGGGGGGGGGGGAGGGTTTGCCATTGAACCCACCATGGAGCGATGTCTGCATGACATTGTCACTACAAAAAAAAAGACACATCCGTGACATTTTGGGCCGAACGAAAATCTTTTTTGTCATACTTATGACACTTCTATGACGATAATTGTGACAAAACCCGGTATCATCATAGATGTGGTGGGGTCCTACTTCTTTGACAAAAAATCATGACAGAAAATGGGCTTTTTGTCCTGGGCGGGCCGGAGACGCAACTGCATGACATTCTTTGGGCAGTCCATGACAGAAAAAACCGTGGTAGAAGTGAGGGCGCGGAAAATATCGAGGAGTCCCCGGTTACGGTGGGTGGTCGGGGGCCGAGCTATGCGCGTTTCTCTCGTACGTATGCGCGTGTGTGCGAGGCGTTGGGCTCTAACTGAACCCGAGCGAGGCGTTGGGCTCTAACTGAACCCGAGCGATTGCACTGCAGGCTACGCGTTACTGAACCCGAGCGATCGATCGATGGCTGTTAACTGAACCCGATCGAGCGATTCCTTCGCTACTGCTGCTAACTGAAGCCGATCGATGCTGCCTCTGGATGAACAGTGAGCGTTGCGGGGGGGGGGGGGGTTGGATGAACAGTTCCCGGTGGGGGTGGATGAACAGGACCCCGTGGCGTTGCCTCTGGATGAACAGTGAGTGTTGCTGGGGGGATGAACAGTTCCCGGTGGGGGTGGATGAACAGGACCCCGATCGTTTGAGCCGGTTGGGGCTGGATGAACAGGACCCCGTGGAGGGCAGGATGAACAGGACCACCCCGTGGAGGGCAGGATGAACAGTAGACGGTGGAGGGCTGGATGAACAGTAGCCCGTGGAGGGGTGGTTGAACATGAGCCCGTGGAGAGGGCTGATTGAACAGTAGCCGGTGGAGTAGCGCATGGTGGAGGCTGGATGAACAGGAGTCCGTGGATGAACAGTCGTAGGTGGAGGCCAGAGGAGGTCGACGGTGGATGAACAGTAGCCCGTGGAGGCTGGAGGGGGTCGACGGTGGAGATGAACAGTATCCTGTGGAGTCCCGTTTTGCGGTACGCCACACCCCTCCCGATGAACAGGACCCCTGTTTCGACCGTAGCGCTTCAACACAAGTCCGTTTCCTCCGTTTTGCGGTACGCCACACCCCTCCCGATCAACAGGAGTACAGGAACCCCGTTTCAACCGTAGGAGGTCCGTTTCCTCCGTTTTGCGGTACGCCAGACCCCTCCCGATGAACAAGATCCCGTTTCGAACATGGCCGGTCGAACACAAGGCCGTTTCCTCCGTTCTGCGGTACGCCAGGCCTCATTTCCATCGGCTGTTTTGTCCAAGCCCTCCCAATGAACACGACGACGCATTCCGTGCCGACCCAGCCGGTTGGCTCCCCATGAACACGACGATGACGCTGTTTCTCCGTTCCGACCCAGCCATGTACACGAGCCCTGGCCGTACGTATGCGCGAGTAGGCGTTCGAGACCGTGCCCGTATGTACATACGTGGCTGTATTTTCTTTCTTGCACACTGGCCGCTGTACGTACGTGTACATGCTATGTGCGCGCCTCTACTACGACACGTGCGCGCCTCTACATCGACCAGTATGTACGTACACGTTCGCGACCAGAATGACAACGCTACGTACGCTTCGACCAGGTGGGTCCCGACTGTCAGGCACTTCCTTGCCTGCGAAGATGTAGCTGGTGGGTCCCAGCAGTCAGGGGGGTGAATCGTTTTTTTTGCCCGGACGCACTTCCGTGCGTGCGAAGATGTAGCTGGTGGGTCCCAGTAGTCAGGGGGAAACGTTTTTTTTCGCGAAATACGGTGGCCCGTCCAGTGGGTCCCCGCTGTTAGGTGGAGGAATAATTATTTTGCGCGTAATAAGGAGGCACTTCCTTGCTGCGGCCGTGGACCCAGCTGTCAGCCTCTCCACGTACAGTCCACGTCCGATGGAAGCCGTTCCTTGACCACGTTGACCACACCGCATCGAGAGCACCGGGGCGGTGGACGACGGCGAGGCCTAGGAAGGGGACGACGCGGAGCCAGGAAAGACGCGGCAGTGGATGCACACACGAAGAGGAGTACGAGGGTTCACCGGTTCGGCTGCGGTGTGAGGCCGCCGTCGCCGCAGGGCCTGGCCAGCGGTGGGAATAGTAGGGGCGGTGAGGCCTCCGCGGCAGCACAGCCGACCACGGGAGGCAGGAGCATGCGGCACGACCGGCGCTGCTTTGGGCGGCTAGAGCAACAAGACCAGAGGTAGAAGAAGCACTACGGCCGTTGGATGGACATCGTACGGTCACTGGAGCTAGAGTCGTTCATATTGACTAAGTTGACAAAGCACTCCATCCCCGTCAACTTAGTAGGCCCACAAGTCAGCCTCCCACCAAGGTGGGTCCCAACTAGCAAGGGGAGTATTCATTTTTTTGTGTGTAATAAGGAGGCACTTCCTTGCGTGCGAAGATATAGCTGGTGGGTCTGACCTGTCAGCGGTGGGAACATTTTTTTCGCGAAATACAGAGGCCCTTCCGGTAGGTCCCAACTGTCAGATGGAGGAATCATTATTTTGCGCGTAATAAGGAGGCATTTCCTTGCGTGCGGTCGTGGACCCAGCTGTCAGCCTCTCCACGCACAGTCTACTTCGGCGAGGCCCCGGACAACAACGAGCCGGAGATGGGAAGACGCGGGAGTAGAGTCGCAGACGGAGAGGTGTACGAGGGTTAACTAGTTCTGGTGCAGTGTGGTTCGGCAGTCGGTGGAGAAGAACAGGAGGTGTGGAGGGGTTGAGGGATGGCCTGGCCAACGGTGGAGTAGCGCTTCACAGTGAAGCATGCTAAGCAGAGCTGCTAGCAGCAGGAGGCGGGAGCAGGTGGTCCCGACGGCACTGGAGGAAGAAGACGAGAGATTGAAGATGGATGCCGGTCGTTGGATGTAAATCCAACGGCTAACGATGTCAGAATCATTTGTTGACTAAGTTAACAACGACTTGCATTGGCTTCGGCCTATTAGCCCACATTTCAGCCTCCAAAAATGTGGCACGTATTCAACCCATTTTTTTTTCCAGAATTTACAGTCTTTTTTTGCGGTGTAGAATTTACAGTCCATTTGATCTTTTTTTTTGAATTACAGTCCATTAGCTGGGCTGGGTGAACAAATAATGTAGCATCCATGCGGCCCATTTATGTTTTTCCTAAAAAATTACAGGCCATTTGCACTTTCTCGAAATACACGATTTTGCTGGGCTGATTCTAATTATAATGTTGGGGTGGGCGCAGCAATGTTATCAAAAAATAAACAGGGGCTGAGCATTTTGTTATATATATATATATTTAAATAATAAGTGATTTATTATTACATCGGTCCTTAAATCTTACCAAGCTTTTGTACACAATCACCAGGATTTTCGTTGCCAAAAAAATTCCAGGATTTTATTGTTAAGAAATTATTTTTATAAGTTAACAAGATGTGGGATATTGTTTTCTTACATATGTAAGTATCTGTTAAATTTATGATGACAATAACAATAATATATAATAACATATAAAATAATTTAAATATATATAATATAGTTAGAAGGGAAACATAAGTTGGACCAGGCATTCCTATTCTTATATAGAAAAATACAACAGACCTCTGCGTTTTCTTAAAAAAATACATAAATTGGGCTGCCGATGTTTCAGGAAAAATAAAACCTCGGATGGGAGGTCCATAGGCCGGTCCATACATGACAGCCCTCAAGAAAATACAAACAGCCTTATGGACCTCCCATCTGAGGTTGTGGGCTGTGCATGTTAAAAAAGAAAGCCTAGACGGGGCAGCTGTTCCGCCCGGGTTCGATTCCACCTGTGCAGAGAAAATATCTCCAAAATTTCTGCCTCTGCCTTTATTGACATGTGGGTCCCAATTGTCATCTACGCACACCACGTCCTACACTTGTCAAAACTTCGTCCCTCGTTTTCTCTGTTTTTCGCACACTCGACATTGTGTGGGCATTTTGAAAATAGCATATCTTTTTGACTCTGCATCATATGAAGATGTGCTATGCATGAATGTTGATCAACATGATGTTAACTGCCTGGTAGTTCCAGTTTCGACCATGAATAAAACTTCCAGCATGATATTAACACTGTTTGAAAAGGCCGTGTTAATATAAATGCTCTGCCTCTGAAAGTTGCAGTTTCTTATCTGAAACTGAACTTGGAGTTTCTTATCTAAAACTGAAACTTGCAGTTTCTTCTCTGAGAATCACATTGTCTGCACTTTTATACTCCTATGAAACTACATTTTTTAAGTGCTAAAAATAGATCTCTAGAATTCATAAAATACTTCATATGCTCAATACCGCAAATCTGAAATTCAAAAGACATTCATATCTGAAAGTACTCTCAGAATACACAACGCAAAACACAATTCACAACCTGAAAATACTAACAACCCTAAGCTCCTCCTGACAATTCACAACCTGCCCGACTATTGGTCTAGGGGGGGGGAATCCCTCCTATTCCTCGGCGGCAGACAGCCGCCCCGTGAGACGATGTGAACGGCGAGGGAGAGGATGGCGGGGAAGCGTCGTCGGGCCAACTGTTTTTCTCCTCTTGTAGTTGGGTTCGGTCGACGTAGACTTCACCGGCTCGCTCTGGCATGTCACCCTCACAAACGTTACCCTGTAGATGCTCGATCCTTCAATCTCTGGTGGATGCTCCATCTGGGATCGATACTCCCACCACCGCTCCCTCACGATCGGATTCGGTGAATCTGTTTGCTCCATGGCATAGAGGAGCAGCTCTATGTACTCCCGCGCGACTCCCTCCGGGAGTATCGCCACCTTTTCGCTCTGTTGCAGATATTTGGCCATGGATGTCGCCGTCGCCGCTAGTTGGTCCTTGTTGTCAAACCAAGACTGTATCTCCAACATCCTAGCTAGCTTCACAGGGTCGCCGTCTGTGATCCTCACGTATCGGTTGTACTCCTCCATCGATCTACTTCTCCACAGCACCTTCACTCACCGGCGGTGGTTTTTGAATGGAAGAGGAGAGGAACAGCGCTGGTTTTGGTTTAGAACGGGAGAGGAGCGACGCTGGTTTTGGATTGGAACAGGAGAGGAGGGGTGGTGGTTTTGAAATGGAAGAGGAGAGGAGTGGCGCTGGATTTAGATTGGAACAGGAGAGGAGCGGCGGTGGTTTAAGAGGAGAAGAGCGGAAGAGCGGCACTGGTCTTGGAAGTATTTTTTTTGTTTTGCGTATTTTGGGTCAAAGTTTGACCACGTACTGTATTTGACAAGCAAAATGTGAATGCATGTCACGTTTGGTTCGTATCTGAATGTACTTTCAAATTATATTATTTTTGCAACGTATAACATATATTTTATTTGCAAAAATCATGGTCAGTTATGACCCAGAATAAAAGGGAGACTAGTTAATGTGGGGTCGCTTTCTTAATTGAAGGGTAAATTGATTTTGATCCAGTCACAGCGCGCCCGCCCTCTCGTCCAATCCTAAATCGCTGCCGCACGCTCCTCTCCCTCTTCTCCATTGCAAAACCACCTCCTCTCCTCTCCATCATCTCCATTCCAAAACCACCGTCTTGCCTCTCCCTCTTCTCCATTGCAAAACCACCGTCTCTCCTCCCATCTTCCAAAGCTAGCACCGGACCACTCAGAAGGACATCTATGGAGGGGATGTAGCAGCGAATCTGGCAGATCACCAACGGCGACCAGGAAAAGTTAGCCAGGTTGAAGGAGATCCTTACTTGGTTTGACAATGAGTGGGAGATTTCGAGGAAGGTGAGGGCCATGTGGCAATGTATGCGAAAGAGCGAGACGATGGCGATGAGGGCGGCGATGTACTCCTCGGCGACAGTCACGCCGCAGTCCTTCGAGTTCATCGAGTATCTCCTCTGGGTGATGGAGCAGACAGATTCGCCCGAGGCGAAAGTCAGGCGGAGGTGGTGGGCGTATAGGTCGAAGGTCGAGCATCCAGAGGATAACCAATCGATCGAGTACGGTGTGCTGTTCGTGAGGGTGCAGAGCCAGCCGGAGCCACAGGAGTATTCGTTCTCCCACCACAAGAGGAGGCCGGATGGCGCGACGTCGCTTCCTCGCCGTTCTCCACGGTTCCCTCGACGCTCGCCTCGTTTCAACGACGTCTGTCGTGGAATTGTCACGGTAGTTGTCCTCGTGTAAGGACTTAGTCGTGTAGCCATCGCAGCTAGGAAGCTTAAAGGGGTTAAACGGGACAAAGGACACGAGGATTATACTGGTTCGGCCCCTTACGTTGAAGGTAAAAGCCTACTCTAGTTGAGGTGGAATTACTTAGGGTTTCGATGACCAGGAGCTAAACCGCCCCGCCTGGCTATCGATCTGATCTTACTTGTTCTGAACCGCCGCCGCGTCGTCCCTTTATATAGAAAGGTTAACGCCCCGCGGCTCTCAGAGTCCCGGCCGGCTCATAAACTATGTCCGGCTTGGACTCTTAACTATTCTTGCCTTACACTACAAGTCATGCCACAACGGCGGTTTACCACTACGGGCCTTAAGTCGCCTCTGGGCCTTAGACCTATTACTAAACCGCCATCCTTAACCTGTCCTTGGGCTTCTGAATGAAGAGCTGTCGCAATGTAACCCGGCCCATCTTGGGCGGGTTACACCAGTATCTATATCCTCAACAGCGTCGGTAGGGTTTAAGGTAAGCTTCGCATTAACCTAATCTTCCATCTGCTCATGCTTACAATCAGTGTGACAACTAATAAAAATCATGCTTACAATCAGTCTCCGAGTACTACGCCAATCACCCTAAAATAGCTCTGGACCTTTGGGTCAAAGTTGTGACACTGTGTACAAATAAAGAAAAATAGATTGGTGCTTCTTTCAGAAAAGAGTACACCCCTAGAAAACTGCCAATATAAGCTACTAGTATTTTTTTAAGTCTAAGCTACTAGTATTTGGTTAGAGGATTTGCTGCCGAGAAAGATCCGTCCACAGTGAGCGCCACACATCCCACTGATGGTGGTGGATGCGAATGCTTAGATGGAGCAGGGTTGGTGTCGGTAATTTTTACTTGGCACCTAGCACTTTGCATATATGCCGGTTCCATCCGTACATTTGTGCAGTTCCACCAAAATGCAGCTAAATAACCCTGTTTGCACAGATAATGAAAAGGCGTGATTACATTATAGTGGCACTAGTTGATGAAACATACACTAATAAACAGAAGAAAATATTACATCATACTGGAAATCGACCCAAGTCTCCCCGATACACCTTCTGCCAGTGATGAACATCAGTGTACAACGGTAGTACAAGGAGGGGCATTGAGACATTCAAATCTCTATTTTTGTGTAGATCAACTAAAATTAAGCACCCCAGTTTGCAGAAACGCTTAAGCATTAACAATGGGACTAGTTGATGAAACATACATTAACAAAGAGAAGCACTTTCTTTATCTACATTGGAAATGAAATGATAGAGAGGACACTCGCTCTATTTTTACTGTATTATTACTTCATTTTATCAGTGACACTAGGGTCGAGCAGGTGGAAAACGAGTTGTACCGTGCGTCGCAAGGATGAAGGCCGGGGGTGCTTAGACTGCGATGCTGAAGCTGGCTCTTTCAGTCCCTATCTTCCCCCTGATGTTTCTATGGTAGCATTTGGGTTGTAATCCAAACTTGGTTGAGTTGGTGCTGCGTCCCACTACCTGCCTAGCTTATGTGGTGAACTTGTCTCCTGCTAGTACTCAGTCCGTTCTAGTAGTAGTTGCATAACTGCCCGTTTACACTGAGATGTTGTCGGATAATGGTTCTCTATGGTTGGGTTTCTTTAATGAAATCAGAGGGAACCCCCTCTTTCGATATAAAAAAAACAGTGGCACTAGCGGTGCCAAAACATTGCCTCAAATTAATAGTGCCACTAGATTAAGGTGCAAAATAATAACATTACTACTTTATCATGGCAGTGCCAAAACAGTAGCACAAGAGCAGGATCAACATGCAGGATCTTTGGCAAACGGTCAGACCAAAAAGGAGCATACCTCGTGATGGGAACCATATCTGCAGTCAACGCCATCGTAGAAGGGATGACACCAGTCACCAACATGGATGATTCAATTCATGGGACCTTTTGGTGTAATTCACCTAAAATGAAGCAATGTCCCATGAGCTAGCAGCTTCTTTTTTTTTTTAAGAAAAGGGCTCCAGCCCCGGTTCCATTTCCATCAGAAAACGAAACCGAGAGAGCTTCTTCATTAGTTGCAATAAAATTGAGCAACATCAAGGTTGGTCATGAAGCTCATGGAGAGTAGGCGGACCAGGACAATTGCATCTCTAACGAAAAGAAGCAACTTATCTTAATGGGAAATTTAGCAGGACATGAAAAAAGTGCCATTGATTCATATTACTGGAGGCATTACATTGAAAACAACATTGGTTTAACGTGTCCTTACTTTTAACAGTGCGACTGCTACATTTTACCAGTGGCATTACATAAGAGCGGCTCGGGGCAACAAACATCAGAAGAGGATATCTGGGTTGGTCCCATTTTTGTTCGGTATATAGCCACCTTATACTGTATGAGGCTAGCAAATCTAGTGCTGGACTTACTCTGTTGACTTGTCCCCCAGTCCCCACTTTCTTTCCTTTTTCAACCAATAGATCGGGTTTATATTGAGTTTGTACTGCGTTCCCTTTATTTCCCTATTAGACCTAGAGACCAGTTGGATAGCTAGTCTCTGCTACTTTTCGCCCCCATTATTTCCTCTTTCGACCAAGTCCTAGATTCAGGTAACAAATCTTCCCCCACCCCACCCCCTTTCTTCCTTGTTTGAACCAAGTAATACTAGATTCGAGTGCAGGAACTAGTTTTACCTCTTAACAGTAAAAAATTAGGTTGTTTTCGAACAGCCGATCGATCCTATCTACACGAGGGGGCCCGAGAAATAGTAAAAGATACAAATGCAGCAACGCTAGGAGCTCGGGAAGTAGAGCAAGGCCGGTTTCGAAGGAAGTTATACCTGAGGGTCGTCGGGATGTCGCTAGGTGGGCGGCGGGAGGCCGGATCTGCCCACACTATGGCAGCGAGGAAGAAGGGGTGGGAGGCCCTCCCTCGCCAGCGATGCTCGGGAGAGAACGGCAAGGCACACTGATCGGGACGCGCCGACAGTGGGTAAGAGCCGTCGCCGAGGACGACCGCGTGAACATTGCACCTTCTCACCTTCCCCGGCGGAGAGGATCCGGCTGGATCTGTGACCAGCGGTGAGTAGAGAGAGAGAGTGTGGCGACCGCTGTCGTGTTTAGATCTGGAGAGGACGAGACAGTGTGAAGAGAGCAACACTAGCAAGCAAGCGCGGAGGCTCCTGCCTATATAGTGGAGTACTAGTTTTCTTTTGTCTACCGGCCGGAGCCGGCTTGACCTCGGCAATGACTGTCGAGAAGTCTTCATGCACGTGCCCCGGAGGCGCAGTTGTCGTCATTTTGATCTGAAGCACCGGATTATAACATATAACACGAAAAAATGCCACATGACAAGAAATCATAACCTCACTGCCAAAAGGAGACAAGATGAATCCCGACGGACAAACTAGACGAGGATCAAAGATCAAATTAAAGATAAACTCGTAGAAAAGGGGTCCGTCGATAGTAGTCTTCGTTGCATGTGCCCCCAATGACTAGCCCAACTCAGTTGTCGCTGTTTAACCCTCGCAGTGATCCGAAGCACATGACACCTAATTTTGCGAGATGACAAGAAACCTTTTTTTAGATTTCTCACCAGAACTACAGCCCTGTACAACACAACCTGCATGATATGTAGACGATAGCCAATCCAGGCGTGTCTGCTGGAGTCTGGTCACATGCATGGACGAACTGATCTTCCGTGTCTTGCAGGGATCGTCCAGGTACCAAGGTGGAGTATGTGCTTCTATTAACTCAGCCGACTTGCGGGGCCGGGGAGTGTGCCTATGGTCGGTTCTCAATTGCGGTCCCACATGTGTGTGCAAACACAATATGACGCGCGTTCCATTCGGAGAGCGGCGTGCCAGACCGACCGATCGTCTGTGGTGCGACGTGAACGCGATGGGCATGCTGTATACTCCGTACATGTGTACCGCCGTTTTCTTGAGGCTTTGCTCCATGGCACAATCCATGGATACAAAATTAGTATACTATACTATTTAAAAGTCGAGGGCGGGGATTTTCCCGCGCGGTAGGCGGGGCAGTTCCGCCTAGTCGGTTCGACAGAGACGCGAGAAGATGAGGGAGTAGGCTGCTACAAACGTAGGGCTGTGTGATTTGACAGTGAGTTACTGCTGGACAGGTGGGGCCCGGTGATTTGACTTGCCATTATCATTTTAACTGCGGCGCTACGACCGGCTTGAGTCTCCCGATTCCTGACCACCTCCATATAGGTGCCTCTCCCGATGCTCCACCATGTAGAGGCTGGCTCTTGCTTGAGAGCCCACTCCTCCACTTTTTCCTTGCCTCTTTCCCCCACATATGCAAAAATGCCATGTAAAGCGGGCTTATAGCCCACTATTGTACTTGATCCTACAGGTGCTAAGCCTGCCACATAGGCATAAAGTCTGATGTGGCAAGTTAATTAAGAAGAGAGAGACTAGTTTGGTGACCCTAGGAAGAAATGGTGCTAAGCGCGTGTACCTAGATGAAGCAAACTTAGCAATAAAAAACTAAGCACCTATGCATTGGGGACTTGAGTTGCTAAGCCATTTAATTGTAACGCCCATGATGCGGCTATATCTCCCACGTGTCGAGGCACGACTTAGAGGCATAACCGCATTGTGGTTTTGTCGCAAGAAGGGTTATCTTCACACAATCCCATGTAATGAACAACAATGGGATAACGAGAGTTGGCTTACAATCGCCACTTCACACAATACATAAATATAATTCATACATCATCCAAAATCCACACATAGACCGACTACGGTCAAATCCAAATGAAAATAAGATAACCACAAATGCTAGATCCCCGATCGTCCCAACTGGGCTCCACTACTGATCATCAGGAAAAGAAACATAGTAATGACCACGTTCCTCGTTGAACTCCCACTTGAGCTCGGTTGCGTCATCTGCACTGGCATCGTCGACACCTGCAACTGTTTTGGTAGAATCTGTGAGTCATGAGGACTCAGCAATATCACACCCGCGAGATCAAGACTATTTAAGCTTATAGGAAAGGATGGTGTAATGAGGTGGAGCTGCAACAGGCACTAAGCATATATGGTGGCTAACATACGCAAAAGAGAGCGAGAAGAGAAGCAACGCAACGGTCGCGAAGCTAGAAATGATCAAGAAGTGATCCTGAAACTACTTACGTTCATGCATAACTCAAACCGTGTTCACTTCCCGGACTCCGCCGAGAAGAGACCATCACGGCTACACACACGGTTGATGTATTTTAATTAAGTCAAGTGTCAAGTTCTCTACAACCGGACATTAACAAATTCCCATCTGCCTCATAACCGCGGGCACGGCTTTCGAAAGATAATACCCTGCAGGGGTGTCCCAACTTAGCCCATTATAAGCTCTCACGGTCAACGAAGGATAAACCTTCTCCCAGGAAGACCCGATCAGTCTCGGAATCCCGGTTTACGACATTTCGACAATGGTAAAACAAGACCAGCAAAGCCGCCCGAATGTGCTGACAAATCCCGATAGGAGCTGCACATATCTCGTTCTCAGGGAACACCGGATGAGCCAGACGTCGGGTTGGCATAGACCCTGGTTGCCCAGGGGGCGCCGGACATCGCTCGGTTTGGGCCAGCACTCGAAGGAGCACTGGTCCGTGGGTTTAAATAAAGATGACCCTCGGGCTCGCGAAAACCCGGGGGAAAAAGGCTTAGGTGGCAAATGGTAAAACCAAGGTTGGGCCTTGCTGGAGGAGTTTTATTCAAGGCGAACTGTCAAGGGGGTCCCATAAATCACCCAACCGCGTAAGGAACGCAAACTCAAGGAACATAATACCAGTATGACGGAAACTAGGGCGGCAAGAGTGGAACAAAACACCAGGCATAAGGCTGAGTCTTCCACCCTTTACCAAATATATAGATGCATTAATTAAATAAGAGATATTGTGATATTCCAAAAAATCCATGTTCCAACATGGAACCAACTTCAACTTCACCTGCAACTAGCAACGCTATAAGAAGGGCTGAGCAAAAGCGGTAACTTAGCCACACAACGGTTTGCTAGGAAAAAGGATGGTTAGAGGTTTGACATGGCAAATATGGGAGGCATGAAATAGCAAGTGGTAGGTAGCGCAGCATGGCAATAGAATGAACAACTAGCAAAGCAAAGATAGAAGTGATTTCGAGGGTATGGTCATCTTGCCTGCAAGGTTCTCAGAGTTGTCGAAAGCTTGATCCTCGTAAGCGTACTCAACAGGTTCCTCGTTCACGAACTCGTCTCCCGGCTCTACCCACAGCAAGAACACAAGCAATGGAACCACAATCAATCACGGGAAATGCACAAGCAACATGATGCAAAACATGTATGATATGCGAGATGTGATATGCGATGCATATGCGTGCTCCGGAAGAAAAATGATGAACAAAGCAGTAACTTGGCAAACCAAGCATGCCACTGGATAGATGAGATGATTTCGGTTGAAATCGATATAAAGATCACCGGAAACGGATGTACGGTTTGCAAATGGCAAGCAAAACAAGAATGACACGAATCTGCGATTAACAGCATGATAGCACTTAGAATGCAACAAGTAACTATGCTACAACACTCCAAAATAGCAACGAAACATATTCCAGTAATATATAGGAGATGCTTGACAAAAGATGAACACTGAGCTACGGCTAGATCACACCACAGCAGGTTCAAACAAGCATGGCAAAAGTGCAAAAGATAACAGGTTCACAGACTTGGTGAAATTACTGGACATGGCAGAAACAGCATCAGGTAGCACTGTTCAGAGCAAGAAAAACACATGCTACAGGAACCTAACATAGCAAAACAAGGCATGGAATGAATCTACTAAAAGCATATAACAAAAGTCCTTACTGACCATAAGCCAAAAAGGAACAGAAGATATGATGGTAACCATGTAAACATAGCAAGTTTCGTTAACAGGTTTCAGACAGCAGAAAACAGAGCATGGCAGAAACAGTATTATGAAGGCATCTAGGTGAGCTTGATACACTCACCACAGAGCAATGCATGACAAAACAAGCATACCTAGAGCAAGATGGCATGTTTATGAAGCTAACCATGGCAATAGCAAATACATAGCATGTATGGATCAACTACAACAAGCTTGGCAAAATTGAATATCATGTTAACAATCTGCCAGGAATATTTTATAGCAAAAGTAGAGCAAGATTGAGACATGCTATGGCACTCCGTAATTGCAAACAAAGGCATGAATGGATCACGCACAACTATATCTACAAAACATCCTTACTGAACATGCCCAAAAGGAGCATGGATCTCTTTGTAGCCACATGGATACATAGCAACAAAATAACAGCAGTCACAGACTTAGCAAAATTACCAAGTCCCTGAAATCAGAAACATCACGAAGACTAGTTTGCATGATTGTGCTAGTCACCACATAGATTACAAAAATACATGGCATATACCTCTGTAAAGATGGCATGGCATACATAAAAACACCTGTAGAGCTCATGCCCATGAGATGCACACATCAAATGCAACAAAAATAACAAATCCTCAAGTTCTGATAAATAACAGCAGTTAACAGCATATAGCACTCTTGCACCAGAGATTTGGGCATCAAGATGGACTCAAATGAACATGGCGCAATGGAACAAAATGAAGAACATCTCGAGTCAAACATTTTGACATATTACACGCATAAACGGAGGTATATGCAGAGAGTTATGATGCAATGAACAGAGGCATATAATGTAAAAATATGGGACTTAGAAGAATTCGGGGGAGAGGAGAAGTCAACCCACTGTCCAGATCTGGATCGGGCGCTCGGCTAGGGCTCGCCGGGGCGGCTGCCGGAGACGGAGGACGGGGCGGCCGGAGGAGGCGTCGCCGGGGAGGAGGAAGAAGGGGCGCGGCGCCAGCGACGTGGGGACGCGGCGGCGCGGGTGTGGGCGCGCTCGGGCGCGGCGAACGGCGGCGGTGCCCGCGGGCATGGGCGGCGAGGAGCGCCGGCCGGCGACGAGGCGGCGCTGGCGGCGGAGGGCGGCGAGGCAGCGGGCGGCGCCACGGGGAGGAGGCGCGGGCGCGGCTCGAGCCGCGGGGGCCGGCCCCGGGCCTCGGCGTACGGGCGACGGCGGGTTGCCACGTGGCAGGCGGCGATTGGGCGAGGGGCGGCGGCGGACGTGTCCGGCGGTTGCGGAAGAAGCGTCCGGCGGCGCGGAGGGGAAAGGAACTAGGGTTTGACCCGGATTTCGGAGGGGGAGGTGTTTTTATAGGTAGAGGGAGCTAGGAGACTCCAAATGGAGCACGGTTTTCGCCCACACGATCGTGATCGAATGACCTAGAGCATGGAAGTGACTTAGAGGGGTTTTGGGCTGTTTGGAGGGGGGTTTTGCTGCAACACACAAAAGGACTTTGCGGTTACCCGGTTAACCGTTGGAGCACCAAACGACCTCCAAATGGAACGGAACTTGACAGGTGGTCTACCGGTGGTATAACAAGGCCACTTGGCAAGCCTCGGTCCATTCCGAGAACGTTCGACACCCGCTCACGAAACGAAACAAGAGGGGTGCGCCGGAGGAGGTGGGAGTGCCGGATTGCAAAACGGACAACGGGGAAAATGCTCGGGTGCATGAGACGAACACGTATGCAAATGAGATGCGCATGATGACATGATATGAGATGCATGACATGAACAAAATGCAAAACGAAAAACAAAACCCAACCACGGAGGGAATATCATAGCACATAGACGAAAATGGCAAGAGTTGGAGTTACAAATATGGAAAGTTACATCCGGGGTGTTACAACACTCCACCACTACGAGAGGATCTCGTCCCGAGATCTAGGACTGAAAGAACTCCGGATATTCGGAACGGAGGTGGTCCTCGCGTTCCCAGGTGGCTTCTCGGTCGGAATGGTGCGACCACTTCACTTTCAGGAATTTGATTGACTTGTTGCGAGTCTTGCGCTCTGTTTCTTCAAGAATAGCAACTGGGTGCTCATGATAAGACATATCTTCTTGGAGGTCAATCTCTTCGAAGTTGATGGTGCGCTCAGGCGTCTTGAAGCACTTGCGAAGCTGTGACACGTGGAACACATCGTGCACGTACGTGAAGTTGGAGGGAAGCTCAAGTTGATAGGCGAGGTCGCCTCTTTTGCCAATGATCTTGAAAGGACCCACGTATCTAGGGGCAAGCTTCCCTTTGATACCGAAGCGACGAGTGCCTTTCATTGGAGAGACTCGGAGGTAGACATGGTCTCCAATCTCGAAAACCAAATCATGGTGCTTGCTATCATAGTAACTCTTCTGGCACGATTGCACGGCTTTGAGATTATCACGGATGACTTTACACATTTCTTCAGCCTCTGTGATTAATTCATTGCCAAGAAGTTGGCGTTCACCAGTCTCTGACCAACTGAGAGGAGTACGGCACTTTCTGCCATAGAGAATTTCGAATGGGGCCTTGCCCGAACTCGCTTGGAAACTGTTGTTGTAGGAGAATTCGGCATATGGAAGATAATCTTCCCATTTCTTGCCAAAGGAAATGACACAAGCCCTGAGCATATCTTCAAGAATTTGATTGACTCGCTCGACTTGGCCACTAGTTTGAGGATGGAAAGCTGTGCTGAAGCGAATGTTGGTGCCCATGGCCTTCTGGAAGGAGTCCCAGAACTTAGAAGTGAAGATGCTTCCACGATCTGAAGATATCAATTGTGGAATGCCGTGCAAGGAGACAATCCTGGAGGTGTATAGCTCTGCCAACTGGGCTGCTGTGATAGATTCTTTGATTGGAAGGAAATGAGCCACTTTAGTAAGCTTGTCAATGACAACGAAGATAGCATCATTTCTGCGTTTGGACTTTGGAAATCCAGTCACGAAGTCCATTTCGATATGATCAAACTTCCATTCTAGGATAGCAAGAGTTTGGAGGAGACCATCTGGTCGTTGGTGTTCTGCTTTCACTCTTCGACAGACATCACATTCATTCACGGATTGAGCGATTTCTCGCTTCATTCGAGTCCACCAATACGACTGCTTGAGGTCATGGTACATCTTCGTACTTCCAGGATGAATGGAAAGAAGAGAATTGTGCGCCTCTTTCATTATGACTTTCCTTAGATCACCTTTAGGAACCACAATCCGGTCCTCAAAGAATAAAGTGTCTCTGTCATCAATGCGATAGCACTTGTATTTGGAAAGACCCTTGTCGATACCACGTTTCACCTTCTTCACCATGGTATCCAGGAGTTGTGCCTCACGAATTTGATCTTCCAAAGTAGGAGAGACTATGAGGTTGGCAAGAAAGCCTTGAGGAACAACTTGGAGATTCAGCTTGCGGAAAGCTTCACAAAGATCCGGTTGGAATGGCTTGAGAATTAAGCTGTTGCAATAAGTCTTCCTGCTTAAAGCATCTGCAATGACATTGGCTTTGCCTGGAGTATATTCGATACACGGATTGTACTCTTGAATCATTTTGACCCATCGAGTTTGCCCGAGGTTGAGGTTGGGCTGAGTGAAGATGTACTTGAGACTCTTGTGATCGGTGAATATGTCCACTTGTCTTCCCAACAAGAGATGTCTCCATGTTATTAATGCATGGACAATTGCTGCCAACTCAAGATCGTGAGTGGGGTAGTTCTTTTCGTTGGTCTTCAACTGACGAGAGGTATAGGCCACAACTTTCTTCTCTTGCATTAACACATCACCGAGACCTTGAAGAGAAGCATCACAGAAAACTTTGAATGGCTTGGATTCGTCAGGAGGAGTTAAGACAGGAGCTGTGACGAGTTTCTCTTTGAGAGTGTTGAAAGCAACGTCACACTCAGGAGACCAGACATACTTCACATGCTTCTGGAGGAGGTTGGAAAGAGGCTTTGCAATCTTAGAGAAATTCTCAACGAATCTTCGACAATAGCTTGCAAGACCAAGAAAACTGCGAAGCTGCTTGACATTCTGAGGAGGTTCCCAATTCACAATTGCGGACACCTTCTCGGGATTAACAGCGATGCCCTTGGCAGAGATGATGTGACCAAGGTAAAGAACTTCATCAAGCCAAAACTCAGATTTGGAAAACTTCGCATAGAATTGATACTCTCTGAGCTTGTCGAGCACCAATCGCAAATGTTTGGCATGATCCTTCTTATTCTTGGAGAAGACCAAGATATCATCGAGATACACCAGGACGAATTCATTGGTATAGGGGTTGAAGATGAAATTCATCATCCGAGAGAATGTTGGAGGAGCATTGACAAGGCCGAAAGACATGACGGTATATTCATAAGAACCAAAGCTTGTTCTGAATGCTGTCTTGGGAATATCTTCTTCACGAATGCGAATCTGATGATAACCCATACGAAGGTCAAGCTTGGAGAAAACTTTAGCACCTTTGAGTTGCTCGAATAGCTCATTGATGTTGGGAAGTGGATACTTGTTCTTGATTGTCTTCTTGTTCAATGGACGGTAGTCGACACAAAGTCGGTCCGTGCCATCCTTCTTCTGGACAAAAAGAACACCACAACCCCATGGAGATGAACTCGGTCTGATCAAACCCAGACGCTCTTGTTCATCGAGCTGTTTCTTCAATTCCTTCAGCTCCTTGGGTCCAAGCTTGTATGGACGCTTGAAAACGGGTTCCGTGCCAGGCTCAAGATCGATAACGAACTCAACTGGCCGGTGAGGAGGCATACCCGGAAGCTCTTCTGGAAAGACATCTTGGTACTCACAAATGACTGGAATTTGAGAGATGGCATTTAACTCGCCCTTCTCATTGAGAGAAAACAACCGAATGGTTTCATCACGCGCGGCATAGATGATAACATCCTCAGAAGAGTGTGTCAATTGAATTTCCCTGGCAGCACAATCAAGTTGAGCCTTGTGCTTAGAAAGCCAGTCCATCCCGAGAATAAGATCAATATCCGAGTCACCAAGAACAATTGGAGAAGACAGAAATTTATAGTTCCCCATCTTGATGGAAACATCCGGAACCATGGAGCTTGCGTTCATGAATTTACCCGGAGAGACAACTGATAACGGTCTAGGCAAATCTTGAAAAACCAACTCATGCTTGGATGCAAAAGGTCTAGAGATGAAAGAAAGCGATGCACCAGTATCAAATAAGACTTTTGCAGGAAAATCATTAACTGAGAGATTACCCATTATCACATAAGGAGATTCCTCCGCTTGAGCTGCATTCATCATGTTCACCTTAGCAGACTTTGGATTATGATTGACCACTTCATTGCTGGAAGATCTCACAGGAGGAGGAGGCGGAAGACGCCTTTGGTTGAAGCATTTGTTAGCATAGTGACCTTTCTGCTGACACTTCTTGCAAGTCACCTCTGAGAGTGGACGATGATAAGGAGCATTCGACTTTGGAGCTTGATTCTGAGACTTGTTCTAATAGCCAGAGTTGGAAGAGTGGGAAGATCCATGGCCACCTTTGTTCTTCTGCTGGTAAGGCTGACGAAATGGAGGAGGAGGAGGCAACCAGAACTTCTGTTGCTTAGCAGCCACTAGTGAGGAAGAAGAAGACTGAACTGCGTCCCTGACTCTCTTCTTAGAAGCCTCACACTTGAGCTGAGCAGCCTCTTGCTTCAGTGCCATGTTATAGAATTGATCAAACCGAGTAGGCTCAACAAGAACGAGAGCTAACTGCAGAACCTCTCTAAGGCCACCTCTGAAGTGATAGATCATGCTCTTTTCATCAGGAACGTCTTGTTTAGCGAAGCGAGCAAGTTTCTGAAACTGGATGTTGAATTGATACACAGACATGTTGCCTTGCTTGAGATTGCGGAACTCCTCACGCTTGCTCTCAACAACACTTTGTGGAATGTGGTGCGCTTTGAAGTCCCGACAGAAGTCAGTCCAAGTGATCACACGACCTCCTCTGGAATCTTTGTATTGTTGATACCAATCAGCAGCTTGGTCCTTGAGCTGAAAAGAAGCGAACTTGACATAGTCCTCAGGCCTGACATTGCTACATTCAAAATGCTTGTTGATGTCCACGAGCCAATCATCGGCATCTGTGGCCTCGTCATAGTAGCTGCAAGACTTGGCCTGATTTGCGAGAAACTGGTTGAGGGTAGCGAAGTGTGGCTGATTGTTGCCTTGGCCTTGATTTCCTTGATTGCCTTGCCCTTGGGTGCGTTCTTGCAAGAGTTAAAGAATCATCTGAGCATTGGCGTTGGTGGCTGCCATGATAGCTTGCCATGCCTCCGGAGGCGAAGGTGGTGGCGAAGGGTTCGCCTGACTCCCTTCATTGCGTTCCGGATTCTGACGCGTTGGTGGAGCCATCCTGAAGAGGGTGACATCCGTTAGCATCTTGATAGACAGATAGGCAAATTGAATCAACAGATAGAAATTGCAACATATAGTCTTTACAATAAACATTCGAACGAGGATGAACGAATGAATTCCATAGTAAATCATCACACTTCCATTAAGTTGAGAAGCCACTTAGAAAAAGGTATGGAATCAACATTTGACTTCGAAGCAACTCGAATACCACAATTCAAAACAAAACAAAGTATTGGCTTGCAGAATAAGCCGGAACAAACATATGATAGAGATTTCGTCCGAAGTTTTCGTGGTGGGGCCCACACGGGCTCGATCGTACATCACCATCATGTACAAGGCAGTGCACATGACATACGAAGCGTCCCCGAGTCGGCATAGCCAAGGACTCTTTAAGACACTACGAGACCACTGTAAAACCAACCGTGGAAAGGCGGACCACTAGACGTCGAACCCCAATCTCATATCATGCGTCTGTCGGAAAGATATCCTAGGAGCTACTTGAATTCCCACTTATAAACTCCCGAAACTTTCTGGTTATGCAATCTGGTGTTGGGGATACAGGGGACACAAAATATATCACCCAAACTAGCAATCCCTAGATCCAGCTGTATCCATCCGTCAACACATAACCATGAAACCTTCGGAAATCGTGTACCTCAACCTTCGAAAAGCATCCATTATACGAGTTATGGCAATACTCCCGAACTCCCGCCCCAGTACTGGGTGGCGTCGAGGTGATCTCACCAACAACTGCATAAAAGAGATTTCGATGTCGGCGAAACTCAGGTATTCCAGAACTGCAATGATAAAATTGTGACGACAACACCTCGGAGCTCAACTCCCCGGGACACTGCCACAACCCCTAAATGTCAGGAGGCACCAAGAACAATGTTCTCGTCACAAAACCATCGGAACGATTCGAAGATACCCGCGTGATCCTAAATTTTTCTTTAGTGAAATTTGAGGAGAGAAGAGTCAAAACTTCTACGTCAGGAGGCCTCACTAGAGCGACGAAGGGACTGAGGAGTAAAAAGAATCCTACTCTCCGATATATATAATCCTAAGACTCAAAACATTTTTGTTCTAGACTCAACAACGCCAGCGATTCGATCAAGTAGGGGGCTCCTAAGTCGGGGATGGCTCTGATTACCAACTTGTAACGCCCACGATGCGGCTATATCTCCCACGTGTCGAGGCACGACTTAGAGGCATAACCGCATTGTGGTTTTGTCGCAAGAAGGGTTATCTTCACACAATCCCGTGTAATGAACAAGAATGGGATAACGAGAGTTGGCTTACAATCGCCACTTCACACAATACATAAATATAATTCATACATCATCAAAAATCCACACATAGACCGACTACGGTCAAATCCAAATGAAAATAAGATAACCACAAATGCTAGATCCCCGATCGTCCAACCTGGGCTCCACTACTGATCATCAGGAAAAGAAACATAGTAACGACCACGTTCCTCGTCGAACTCCCACTTGAGCTCGGTTGCGTCATCTGACACTGGCATCGTCGACACCTACAACTGTTTTGGTAGAATCTGTGAGTCACGAGGACTCAGCAATCTCACACCCGCGAGATCAAGACTATTTAAGCTTATAGGAAAGGATGGTGTAATGAGGTGGAGCTGCAGCAGGCACTAAGCATATATGGTGGCTAACATACGCAAAAGAGAGCGAGAAGAGAAGCAACGCAACGGTCGCGAAGCTAGAAATGATCAAGAAGTGATCCTGAAACTACTTACGTTCATGCATAACTCAAACCGTGTTCACTTCCCGGACTCCGCCGAGAAGAGACCATCACGGCTACACACACGGTTGATGTATTTTAATTAAGTCAAGTGTCAAGTTCTCTACAACCGGACATTAACAAATTCCCATCTGCCTCATAACTGCGGGCATGGCTTTCGAAAGATAATACCCTGCAGGGGTGTCCCAACTTAGCCTATTACAAGCTCTCACGGTCAACAAAGAATAAACCTTCTCCCAGGAAGACCCGATCAGTCTCGGAATCCCGGTTTACAAGACATTTCGACAATGGTAAAACAAGACCAGCAAAGCCGCCCGAATGTGCTGACAAATCCCAATAGGAGCTGCACACATCTCGTTCTCAGGGCACACCGGATGGGCCAGACGTCGGGTTGGCATAGACCCTGGTTGCCCAGGGGGCGCCGGACATCGCTCGGTTTGGGCCAGCACTCGAAGGAGCACTGGTCCGGGGGTTTAAATAAAGATGACCCTCGGGCTCGCGAAAACCCGGGGGAAAAAGGCTTAGGTGGCAAATGGTAAAACCAAGGTTGGGCCTTGCTGGAGGAGTTTTATTCAAGGCGAACTGTCAAGGGGGTCCTGTCGTGGAATTATCACGGCAGATGTCCTCGTGCAAGGACTTAGTCGTGGAGCCATCGCAGCTAGGAAGCTTAAAGGGGTTAAACAGGACAAAGGACACGAGGATTATACTGGTCCGGCCCCTAACGTTGAAGGTGAAAGCCTACTCCAGTTGAGGTGGAATTACTTAGGGTTTCAATGACCAGGAGCTTAAACCGCTCTGCCTGGCTATCGATCTGATCTTACTCGTCCTGAACCGCCGCCGGGTCGTCCCTTTATATAGAAAGGTTAACACCCAGCGGCTCTCAGAGTCCCGGCCGGCTCATAAACTGTGTCCGGCTCGGACTCTTAACTATTCTTGCCTTACACTACAAGTCATGCCACAACGGCGGTTTACCACTATGGGCCTTAAGCCGCCTCTGGGCCTTAGACGTATTACTAAACCGCCATCCTTAACCTGTCCTTGGGCTTCTGAACGAAGAGCTGTCGCAACATAACCCGGCCCATCTACGGCGGGTTACACTAGTAGCTATATCCTCAACATTAGGCCCCAGATTGATTTGAACCGGTTCATGTCAATCTTCAATACCTTAAGAGAAAATCTCCCGGCTTCTGTTTGCGCGAAGGTTATAACCCGCCATGACGTCATCTTCTGGATTCGTGGTAACCCGCCGTGACGTCATCTGCCATTAATGCACGTTCGGTCCAACGTATCTCATCGGATCCTTATCTTAATAACTATCCCGAAAATCGAGGCGCCTCTGCAGCTAAATAATCATGTCTCCAGCCTCCTCGTTTCTCGCGCCCACTTAACAGCCGTCCCTTATAAATAGGCCCGGCCCTCAGGTCTTCGTCACTCTTCCCTTTCCGTCGTCTTCCTCCTCTCGACACCCCAGAGCCCGAGCTCCGCCGCCGCCGCCGCGCATCCCGTCTGCACCAACCAAGGCCGCTGCATCGACCTGTCTTGACCAGAGAACCGCGATGCATCTCCGCTGCTCATCAGCACCAGTAAGTCCTCGCCGTCCCGTATACTAGATCCACATTAGGGTTCGCAAGTTCTTCTGTGTTCTTCGTGGTTCCTTGCGATTCCTTCGCAGTTCTTCCACAACGGCCCCCTTTGATCCAAGAGTAATGCATAACTTCGGCGATAGTCGTTTCACGCCCATTTTCAATACTAGCAGATCCCTTTTGCTTGAAAGAAGACCTCATTTAGAGCTTATGAACTTCTCCATATCAGTTTTTAGGTCTAGAAAATTTTCTTTTCTGGACGATCGTTTGATCCAAAATAATCCCTGTAATCTGTGAAACTTGTTTGTGCAACACTTAGGCAAAAACTTCATCTGTTAACCATCGCGGGTCATATCGCCGGCTTAAAAGAGGCCATGCTTTGTGAAATTTTTGGATCATTCATAATAGAGTTAAATAACTTAATTGCTCATGATATCCACGGCGGCTTAAATAACCTGACACAATTAACCATATATCATTAGGCCCTTTCATAAGCCGCCATCTGGAATACTGAACTGAAATTTTCCTCCGTCTTAAATTTGAACCGGAAACTTTATTTTGTCACAGGCTTCCATCTTTCACAATGCCGCCTAAGGCTCCCAAAGCACCCATCACATGCAACTGGGTTAGATCCAACGTCACCGACAGCACCTTAGCTGATTTCGTGAAAACGGGTTACCTGCCAAATAAAGAGGTCATGTCCTATCGTGCTCTTGACCCGTCAGAAGAGAGGCCTCAACCCAAGGATGGGGAAGTTGTCATATTTACTGATCACATGAACCGGGGCTTTGCTCCTCCCGGCTCAAAATTCTTCAGAGATGTCCTGCACTTCTTTGATCTGCGACCTCAAGACATCGAACCCAATTCCGTGTCAAACATCTGCAACTTCCAAGTGTTCTGTGAGGTGTACCTCGGAGAAGAACCCAGCTTGCTGCTCTTTAGGGAGTTATTTTACCTGAACCGCCAGAATGAATGTGCCAACGGGCCTAGCTTGGAACTTGGTGGAATTTCAATCCAACGACGGAGAGATTGTCTCTTTCCTTATGCTGAGCCGCCAAGCCACCCGAAAGATTGGAACCAGACATGGTTCTACTGCCAGGACACTTCTCCGGCTGATGAGAACCCTCTGCCCAGCTTTCGCGCCCTGCGTCTGGAGTGAAATCACCCCTTGCCAGACAAATTATCTCAAGTTGAACGTCGACCACTTACACCCACCATCAACAAAATCAAAGCTCTTCTGGGGAACGGCTTAAATGGTATTGATCTGGTCCGGGTCTAGGTTGCCTGGCGGGTGATTCCTTTAAGCTGCCGCCCCGGCTTGATGTGTGATTACACAGGCCAGAAAGATGATCCTCTACGACACAGTCCAGACGACTTACCTGAGGACGTCAGTGATGATACAACCAAGTCGCTTCTGAACGAGAGCCTGGCAGATTGCAGGAGAGTGGGCTTAAGCCCTTTCTGCAAGACTAACCCGGCTCCAGCGGTAAGCAATTTACCTGAATGCTTCACCTTCCATTTTAACGATTTTGTCTTAACTCACTAACCTTTGTTGTATTTTACAGGCTAATGATAAATTATGGAAGGTCAAGTATGACCACGAAGCTGCCAAAAAAGCCAGGAAAGTTAAAAAAGCCGCCAGGAAAGCCGCTCCCCGTAAGAAGGGGAGTAAACCTAGCGCCTCAGACCTGCTTCGTCTGGAAGACACCTCCGAGTCAGAGGTAGCTCTTGACTCTTTAGGCTCCTTTTTTAACCATCTTATTGACACGGATTATCAGCAGGAGGACACTGGAACAAGTCATGAAGTGAATGAAGAGGTAACTATAATTTCATCCGACTCCGAGCCTTTGCCGAGACGGAAGGTTCGAAGAGTAACCCGGAAAGTAAGATTTTCACATCCTTTAGCTTATCAAGATCCTCAATTTCTTTTGAAGCGACAGATTTATGAGAGCCGGAGGCAGACCCGGACCAGCAAAGATGCAGACCTCTCCTTCGGCTTACCCGAAGCATCAAGGAAGCGCCGGACTGAGGTTATCTCCGACTTATATCCTTTTCATCCTTTGGCGGGCGTCACTCGTCAACCACTCAATTCTTCTGATTCAAACTACCAGGGAACTACACCTTCCTCCGGCGACTCAATGCAGTCTAGCTTGCCGGCCTTCAAGACCGCACTCGGGTAATGATGACCAGCTTATTTTGTGCTTGTCTTACTCATGTTTTTGCACTAACCCTTTGACTTTCAGTGTACAAGTAAAGCCCAGCAAGAGGGCGAAGAAAAATAAGCCGGCTGAAGAGCCGGTCCTGACTGAACCTGATGCTTCTGCTCATGAGCCACCGTCTGCACCAGCTCCTGAAACCACCATTGCTCCATCTAATGAACAAGTTATGGAAGGTTCTGATAACCCGGAGATCCCCAGCCCGGCTCATCCAGATGATCCGGACGTTGTAATCACCCAGACCGAGTTTGTCGAACCGGGAAGACCCACCGTGTTGGCTAGATGCTCTGCCAAGGAAGAACTTCTGGAACGCCGCAGGGCCAGGCTGGACATCACTGACTATGCTAATCTAAGCATTGGAGATATTGTCTCTGGCTATGTTAATCAAGTGCACAACAGCCGGGACCTGGAAATTGATATGGTGAAGCAAATACAACAAAAATCTGAGGTATGACTCTCTTGCTTACTCCATAGTTATCCTTACCATGCCAGCCCCCAAGTCTATTACTTATGATAAAATATGTTGTAGACTTAATACCGGCTTAATAATCACTGCAAGAAAACCGGCTTACCTGGTAACACTCAAGGGCCGTCTTAAACAGCATAGTTGACCCGATCCTTTCCTTACTTTAATCAAGTAGTTGAGCAACTTTACGCATTAGCCCCCAAGTGCCAAGTATCTTTGCCTGCAAAGTGCTTGGGACTTATTTTCATGAACCGGCACTGTAAATAGAGCTTTTCAGCATACATTAGCCCCCAAGTGCCAAGTGTCTTTGCTTGCAAAGTGCTTGGGACTTAATGTTGCATTATAATCACCCTAACTGTAACCCGGAATCTGTACAGGCCGCCTGTAAGAAATTTGAATCGGAAATCTCTGATCTAAAGAACCGCCTGAAGACTCAGGAAAGTGAAACCCAAAAGGCCAACTCCAATTTGAAGTCAGCATATCTGCACAAGAGAAACTGAAGAAGAAATTTGAAGCAGAAAGAAAAGCCTGGGCAGATGAAAAAGCTGCTTTGCTCAGCCGGGCCGAACAAGCGGAGGCCACTCTTACTGAAAAAACCGCCGAGCTATCCGGCTTAAAACGCCATGTATCTCAGATGGTCTCCGCAATCTTTGGTAAGTTACTCTGTAAGTTTCTAACTAGTTTACATCGTTCATTTCCCATAAGAATCTCAATTGCCATCAGCTCACCTGACCTTGTAATGCAGGTCCCAGGAGTTCCAATCTCAACCAAAACATGCTGACCAAGCTGAAGGCGGTTTACACCTTGGTAGAACAACTTTACACCGGGTCACAACGTGCCTTGGCCGTTGTGGCTCTGTCTAACGAAGTTCCCACTCATCTGGCAGATGTACTCAGGCGGCTTGCCATGCTTCCTCAACGCTTCCAAGAGTTAAGACGAGCTTCTGCAAGAGCCGGAGCCATAGCCGCTCTAAGCCGGGCCAAAGCGTTTCTACCAGAGCTAGACCCGGCCGACATCGCCCTTGGGTATCCTAGCTTGAAGGAAGATGGCACTCCCTTTGACCAGAAAGACTTCGCCGCTTGTGTGAAGAGCGTACGCCCGGTGGCCACTTTGATTGGTAATGATACAGACCTTACCAAATATCAACCGGGCTATGACGCGGAGAATCAGAGGATCCCAACACCTCGTTATGAAGCAGTCAGCCTGATTCCTCCGACTCGTAAGCATACCTTCGCCCCTGAAGTTGACCCGGCCGGGTTAATTGATGATGAAGCTCAATTTGAAGCCTTGAGTGGCATTGACTGGAAATCATCAACCTTCCAGGACATGGAAACGGCTGGAGGAGCGGAGAGGGATGAGCCGGAAGCTTCAGCCCAACAAGTACCTTTGATTTCTTAGGCGGCTCATGGTTATGTCTCCAAAACAATGCCTCACCTTTTGGACTCGGGGAGTCCTGTAATAGAGTAGGACGAACACTTAATTTTGCCGTGCCATCGCGCACGTGTGTAGCGCGTAACTCTATTTAAACTGCCCCTTTATATTCTTCCGGGTTATGTTTGATCCTCTGCTTTCCTTAAGTTTAAAGAGCTGTCTTTAATTGTCCTGCATAGAAAACAAATCACAAGTCTCTAGGCGGCTTACCGCATGGAGAGTCATATATTTTACATATAACCCGAAATATGAATCAAAGTCATAATAAACCGGCTCTCAATTATATCTTCGAGATAACCATAACAGCATATCTGCAAGCCTTCAAGTACACTTCCGGTTTATGTAACCCAAATAATGAGGTTGAGAACTTAACTCCGGTTCACCAGCACATATAATGCTTATTATGCGCTATCAACATTATTAATCAAGGTTAAGCTGGCGGAATAAGAACCACCCTTGAATACTTTTGATATGATCAAAAGAACTTGTTTGCAACAAAAAGATTTCAAAAATTTGGAGGCTTCTGATTCGAATACGACCAGAGAACCGTCCCAAAGGGATTAAGCTAAGATTCGAATACGATCATATAGCCCCCAGTGGCTTTGGCGTTGCCGATCAAGAGGGTACCGACAGCTATGTTCTCTTTGGTTCGAATACGACCTATGTTTGAACAGGAAGCCCCCAAATGACCTTGAGAGTTGTTTAACGACGCTGATTCGAATACGATCCACGATCCACGTTGGTTCCCAAAGGGGGTTGAGCTATGATTCAAATATTATCAAGAAACTCCCCAATGAGCTCGGCAATATGCCAATCAAGTGGGTATCGACAGCTATGTTCTCTTTGGTTCGAATACGACCTATGTTTGAACAGGAAGCCCCCAAGTGATCATATTTTTAACGGCTAGATTCGAATACGATCATAAGCCGGATCAGCCTCCAAGTGACCATGTAATAGTACATGAAATATTACAATGGAAATAACAATGATATATTTACCTTTGGAGGAAAAAAAGGACAGAGGTCCTGCTTTATTATTTATCACAATATATACATGGCTATAGAAATATATACATTATGAGAGCCGGTGGCTCAAGTGTAATAAGGCCGAAGTTGAGCTATGTTCCACGGCCGGCGGGTCTCCTCCTCCGACTTACGTGAATCTTTGTGCTCCCGAACATCGATAAGGTAATATGACCCGTTGTGCAAGTTCTTGCTGATCACAAAGGGCCCTTCCCAAGGCGGGGATAACTTGTGTGCGTCTGTTTGATTCTGGATGAGCCGGAGCACCGGTCACCTTCCTGAAAGACCCTGGACTTAACCCGGCGGCTGTGATAGCGGCGCAGGTCTTGTTGTTAAATCACCGAGCGAGCTGCTGCTATGTCACGCTGTTCGTCCAACAAGTCAAGAGCATCTTGACGCGCTTGCTCATTATCCGCCTCAACATAAGCCGCCACTCGAGGCGAATCATGACGGATGTCACTAGGGAGGACCGCCTCAGCTCCATAAACCATGAAGAAAGGCGTGTAACCCGTAGACCTGTTAGGAGTAGTATTGATGCTCCATAATATGGAGGGTAACTCCTCCACCCAACAACCCGGCGTCCGTTGCAAAGGGACCAAAAGCCGGGGCTTGATGCCCTTCAAGATTTCCTGATTGGCTCTCTCAGCTTGACCATTAGATTGAGGGTGAGCCACTGATGAAACATCAAGCCGAATATGCTCTCACTGACAAAATTCCTCCATGGAGCCTTTAGATAGATTGGTACCATTGTCAGTTATAATGTTGTGCGGAAAACCAAAGCAAAATATCACCTTTTTCATGAACTGGACCGCCGTGGCTGCATCACACTTATTAACTGGCTCTGCCTCTACCCACTTGGTGAACTTGTCAACCGCCACCAAGAGGTGGGTCTTCTTATCCTTGGACCTTTTGAAAGGCCCAACCATATCAAGCCCCCAAACTGCAAACGACCAAGTGATTGGAATCATCCTCAACTCTTGAGCCAGCACGTGAGCCCGTCTTGAGAACTTCTGACAACCGTCACATTTACTGACCAAGTCCTCCGCATCGGCATGAGCCGTCAGCCAATAAAAACCATGACGAAAAGGCTTGGACACAAGGGATTTTGAGCCGGCATGATGGCCACAATCCCCCTCGTGAATCTCACGTAAAATTTCTTGACCTTCCTTAGAGGAAACACAACGCTGAAAAGCTCCAGTGACACTGCGATGATGCAGCTCGCCATTGATAATTATCATTGACTTAGACCGCCGGGTTATTTGTCTAGCCAAAGTTTCATCCTCAGGCAACTCTCCCCGGGTCATGTAAGCCAAGTATGGCACTGTCCAATCTGGGATAACATGGAGAGCCGCCACCAACTGTGCTTCTGGGTTAGGAACAACCAAGTCTTCCTCTGTAGGCAACTTGACAGAAGGGTTACGCAGAATATCCAAGAAAGTATTAGGCGGCACCGGCTTTCACTGAGAGCCCAGCCGGCTTAATGCATCAGCCGCCTCGTTCTTTCTGCGATCAATGTGCTCTACTTGGTAACCCTGAAAATGTCTAGCAATGGCATCAACTTCACGGCGATAAGCCGCCATGAGGGGGTCCTTGGAATCCCACTTGCCTGATACTTGTTGGGCCACTAAATCTGAGTCGCCAAAGCACCTTACCCGGCTTAAGCTCATCTCCTTAGCCATCCGAAGACCATGGAGCAAAGCCTCGTACTCAGCTGCATTGTTGGTACGGGGAAACATCAACCATAGTACATAACAAAACTTGTCACCTCGAGGGGAAGCTAACACAACTCCAGCCCCCGAGCCCTCCAATTGCCTGGACCCGTCAAAGTGAATAGTCCAGTATGTATTATCCGGTTTCTCTTCAGGCACCTGTAGCTCTGTCCAATCGTTGATGAAATCCACCAATGCTTGAGATTTGATAGCAGTGCGTGGCACGTACTTTAGACCATGAGGCCCAAGTTCTATAGCCCACTTAGCAACTCTTCCCGTGGCTTCTTTGTTTTGGATGATATCTCCTAGGGGAGCAGAACTGACCACAGTGATAGGGTGGCCCAGGAAATAATGCTTAAGCTTCCGGCTTATCATGAACACCCCATAAACAAGCTTCTGCCAATGTGGATACCGTTGTTTGGACTCAATGAGTACTTCGCTGACGTAGTAAACCGGCCGCTGAACCGGATGTTCCTTACCCGCTTCCTTACGCTCCACCACCACAGCCACACTGACGGCTCGTGTGTTAGCGGCTACATACTACAATAAAGGCTCCTTGTCGACAGGAGCAGCAAGGACTGGCGGCTCAGCTAGCTGTCTTTTCAAATCCTCAAAAGCATCATTAGCAGCATCATTCCAGACAAAGTCATCTGTTTTCTTCATCATCTGATACAGTGGCATGGCCTTTTCACCCAACCGGCTTATAAACCGACTCAAAGCAGTGATGCGACCCGCCGGACGTTGGACGTCATTTATGCACGCCGGCTTAGCCAGAGAGGTGATTGCCTTGATCTTCTCCGGGTTAGCTTCAATGCCTCTGTGAGAAACCAGAAAACCCAAGAGCTTGCCTGCAGGAACACCAAAAACACACTTGGCCGGGTTAAGCATCATCTTGTAGACCCGGAGATTATCAAAGGTCTCTCTCAGATCATCTATCAAGGTCTCCTTCTCTCTGGATTTGACCACGATATCATCCACATAGGCATGAACATTGCGCCCAATCTGATTATGAAGACAATTCTGCACGCAACGCTGGTAAGTCGCCTGTGCACTCTTGAGCCCAAAAGGCATAGACACATAACAGAAGGCTCCAAAAGGAGTAATGAACGCCGTCTTCTCTTGGTCCTTAACAGCCATTTTGATCTGATGGTAACCAGAGTACGCATCCAAAAAACTCAGACGCTCACAACACGCCGTAGCATCAATAATTTGATCAATACGAGGGAGAGCGAAAGGATCAGCCGGACAAGCCTTGTTTAAATCCGTATAATCCACGCACATACGCCAGGTGCCATTCTTCTTGAGCACAAGCACCGGGCTAGCTAACCACTCTGGATGAAAGACTTCAACGATAAACCCGGCCGCCAAGAGCCGGGCTACCTCCTCACCAATGGCTTTCCGCCTCTCCTCATTAAACTGCCGGAGGAATTGCCTGACTGGCTTAAATTTTGGATCAATATTAAGAGTGTGCTCAGCGAGTTCTCTTGGTACACCCGCCATGTCAGAAGGTTTCCATGCAAAGATGTCCCTGTTCTCACGGATGAACTCGATGAGCGCGCCTTCCTATTTCGGATCCAGATTGGCACTGATGCTGAACTGCTTAGATGAGTCACCTGGAACAAAGTCAACAAGTTTAGTCTCATCCGCTGACTTAAATTTCATTACCGGCTCATGCTCCGTGGTTGGCTTTTTCAAAGACGTCATATCTGCCGAGTCAACATTATCATTGTAAAACTTCAATTTCTCTGTCGCACAAACAGATTCAGTGTAAGCAGCGTCACCTTCCTCACACTCCAAGGCTATCTTTCGGCTGCCATGAACCGTAATGGTCCCATTGTGACCCGGCATCTTGAGCTGCAAATACACGTAACACGGCCGTGCCATGAACTTGGCGTAAGCCGGCTGCCCAAATAAAGCATGGTACGGGCTTCTTATTTTAACCACCTCAAAAGTCAGTTTTTCCGCCCTGTAGTTGTACTCATCTCCAAAGGCTACTTCCAGCTCGATCTTACCGACTGGATACGCCGACTTACCGGGCACCACCCCATGGAAGACAGTGTTGGACTGGCTGAGGTTTTTATCAGTTAACCCCATACGACGGAATGTCTCATAATAGAGGATGTTGATGCTACTGCCTCCGTCCATGAGCACCTTAGTGAATTTATACCCCCCGACCTGAGGAGCCACAACCAAGGCCAGGTGACCCGGATTATCAACCCGGGGAGGATGATCTTCCCTACTCCATACAATAGGCTGCTCAGACCATCTTAAATAGCGTGGAACCGCCGGCTCAACAGCATTCATAGCCCTTTTATGAAGCTTCTGATCTCGCTTGCACAGACTGGTAGTAAACACATGATACTGTCCACCATTGAGCTGCTTTGGATTGGTCTGGTATCCCCTTGCTGCTGCTGTTGATTACCCTGGCCAGATTGCTGATTAAAACCTCCTTGATTACTTTGAAAATTCTAAGAATTGGAATTTGAGCCACCGCCCGGGCCATGAAAGCCGCCGCCGCCTGAGCCGCCGCCCTGCCCATTTTTGCCATTAAAAGCGTTGGAATTCTTGAAGGCTTTCATGATTGCGTAGTCTTTCCATAGATGAGTAGCCGGCTTCTCCCTAGAGCCATGCCTTGGACAGGGCTCATTCAACAACTGCTCAAGCGTTGAGCCCGACCCACCGGCTCGGGGAGGTGGTCTCCCCTTACGTCGGTGGTTGTTACCCTGCGCATTGGCGTTGGCCACAAACTCCATACTGCCATCAGCCTTACGTTTGTTACCTCCCTGGTTCGCCGGGTTATGCTGAGGGCCCTTGCCATTGCCATTCTTCTTTCCCTTCCCTGTCCTTTCGTCATCAGACACGGGATCCTTGGTACTATCAGAGTCGGCGTACTTGACCAGAGCCGCCATCAGCGTACCCATATCATTGCAATCGTGCTTGAGCCGCCCGAGCTTCATCTTCAGGGGCGCAAAACTAGAATTTTGCTCCAACATTAAGACTGCAGAGCCGGCATCCATCTTATCAGACGAATGTATTATCTCTTTGACCCGGCGAACCCAATGGGTTGTAGACTCGCCCTCTTGCTGCTTGCAGTTAGTCAAATCCACAATTGACATAGATTGCCTACATGTATCTTTGAAGTTTTGGATGAACCGGGCTTTTAGCTCTGCCCATGACCCGATAGAATTAGGCGGCAGTCCTTTCAACCAAGTGCGGGAAGTCCCATCCAACATCATGGTGAAGTATTTGGCCATTGCCGCTTCGCAGATCTTCCTTGGCTCTTGCTATATCCAGCTTTAACTGTGCCACCTCCGCATCATATTGAGCTTGATCCGTTGGGACGACTGTAGCGGTTAACAAGGCCGTCATCTTATCTGTGAGATCCATTAGCACCTGAGCCGGCGAGTGCGCAGGGCCCCCTGCCTCAGCGGCGGGGTTTTGAACAGGTTGTGCACCGGCGATGAAGATTCCAACCCGGCTGGGCGGCTCAAAGGGGTCCGGAATACTGTTGCCATCGAAACAACCCCTGAGCCTGCCATCTTGAAGTTGATATAACGAGTCGGTCTCATCTGTGGATGACTCGCCGTCAGAGCGAGCGGCCGTCTCATCGCCAGATCCAGATCCTTCAGAGAGTCCTCCATGGACGCATCCCAGGAAAGCACGCTTCAAGGCAGGCAGAGTCCGGGCGGGTCTCGCACGCTGAGCCGTCTCGATGAGGTCGGCGCAGAGGTCCGGCTCAGGGCCCGGCTCGCCAATCTTGCCAATGAAAACGTGGATTCCGCCGAAGGGGACCCGGTACCCGTACTCGATTGAGCCGGCGTCGGGGCCCCAGCTTGCATCGTCGATGTAGAGCTTGCCGCGATGACTCTTGGTCATCCGGCCCACAGCGTATCCCTTGAGCCCTTCGAAGCTGCCCTTCAAGAACTCAAATCCACCGTGCGCTGGCCCCACGGTAGGCGCCAACTGTCGTGGAATTGTCACGGCAGATGTCCTCGTGCAAGGAGTTAGTCGTGGAGCCATCGTAGCTAGGAAGCTTAAAGGGGTTAAACGGGACAAAGGACACGAGGATCATACTGGTTCGGCCCCTTACGTTGAAGGTGAAACTACTTACGTTCATGCATAACTCAAACCATGTTCACTTCCCGGACTCCGCCGAGAAGAGACCATCACAGCTACACACACGGTTGATGTATTTTAATTAAGTCAAGTGTCAAGTTCTCTACAACCGGACATTAACAAATTCCCACATGCCTCATAACCGCGGGCACGGCTTTCGAAAGATAATACCCTGCAGGGGTGTCCCAACTTAGCCCATTATAAGCTCTCATGGTCAACGAAGGATAAACCTTCTCCCAGGAAGACCCGATCAGTCTCGGAATCCCGGTTTACAAGACATTTCGACAATGGTAAAACAAGACCAGCAAAGCCGCCCGAATGTGCCGACAAATCCTGATAGGAGCTGCACATATCTCGTTCTCAGGGCACACCGAATGAGCCAGACATCGGGTTGGCATAGACCCTGGTTGCCCAGGGGGCGCCGGACATCGCTCGGTTTGGGCCAGCACTCGAAGGAGCACTGGTCCGGGGGTTTAAATAAAGACGACCCTCGGGCTCGCGAAAACCCGGGGGAAAAGGCTTAGGTGGCAAATGGTAAAACCAAGGTTGGGCCTTGCTGGAGGAGTTTTATTCAAGGCGTACTGTCAAGGGGGTCCCATAAATCACCCAACCGCGTAAGGAACGCAAACTCAAGGAACATAATACCGGTATGACGGAAACTAGGGCGGCAAGAGTGGAACAAAACACCAGGCATAAGGCCGAGTCTTCCACCCTTTACCAAATATATAGATGCATTAATTAAATAAGAAATATTGTGATATTCCAAAAAATCCATGTTCCAACATGGAACCAACTTCAACTTCACCTGCAACTAGCAACGCTATAAGAAGGGCTGAGCAAAAGCGGTAACTTAGCCACACAACGGTTTGCTAGGAAAAAGGATGGTTAGAGGTTTGACATGGAAAATATGGGAGGCATGAAATAGCAAGTGGTAGGTAGCGCAGCATGGCAATAGAACGAACAACTAGCAAAGCAAAGATAGAAGTGATTTCGAGGGTATGGTCATCTTGCCTGCAAGGTTCTCAGAGTTGTCGAAAGCTTGATCCTCGTAAGCGTACTCAACAGGTTCCTCGTTCACGAACTCGTCTCCCGGCTCTACCCACAGTAAGAACACAAGCAATGTAACCACAATCAATCCCGGGAAATGCACAAGCAACATGTTGCAAAACATGTATGATATGCGAGATGTGATATGCGATGCATATGCGTGCTCCGGAAGAAAAATGATGAACAAGGAAGTAACTTGGCAAACCAAGCATGCCACTGGAAAGATGAGATGATTTCGGTTGAAATCGATATAAAGATCACCGGAAACGGATGTACGGTTTGCAAATGGCAAACAAAACAAAAATGACACGAATCTGCGATTAACAGCATGATAGCACTTAGAATGCAACAAGTAACTATGCTATAGCAGTCCAACATAATAACAAAACATATGCCAGTAATCTACAGGAGATGCTTGACAAAAGATGAACACTAAGCTATGGCTAGATCACACGACAGCAGGTTCAAACAAGCATGGCGAAAGTGCAAAAGATAACAGGTTCACAGACGGTGAAATTACTGGACATGGCAGAAACAGCATCAGGTAGCACTGTTCAGAGCAAGAAAAACACATGCTACAGGAACCTAACATAGCAAAACAAGGCATGGAATGAATCTACTAAAAGCATAGAACAAAATTCTCTTACTGACCATAAGCCAAAAAGGACCAGAAGATATGATGGCAACCATGTAAACATAGCAAGTTTCGTTAGCAGGTTTCAGACTTGGCAGAAAACAGAGCATGGCAGAAACAGTAATATGAAGGCATCTAGGCGAGCTTGATGCACTCACCACAAAGCAATGCATGACAAAACAAGCATACCTACAGCAAGATGGCATGTTTATGAAGCTAACCATGGCAATAGCAAATACATAGCATGTATGGATCAACTACAACAAGCTTGGCAAAATTGAATATCATGTTAACAATCTGCAAGGAATATTTTATAGCAGAAGTAGAGCAAGATTGAGACATGCTATGTCACTCCATAATTGCAAACAAAGGCATGAATGGATCGAGCACAACTATATCTATAAAACATCCTTACTGAACATGCCCAAAAGGAGCATGGATCTCTCTGTAGCCACATGGATACATAGCAACAAAATAACAGCAGTCACAGACTTGGCAAAATTACCAAGTCCCTGAAATCAGAAACATCACGAAGCCTAGTTTGCATGCTTGTACTAGTCACCACAGAGATCACAAAAATACATGGCATACACCTCTGTAAAGATGGCATAGCATACATCAAAACACCTGTAGAGCTCATGCCCATGAGATGCACACATCAAATGCAACAAAAATAACAAATACTCAAGTTCTGATAAATAACATCAGTTAACAGCATATAGCACTCTTGCACCAGAGATTTGGAAATCAAGATGGACTCAAATGAACATGGCACAATGGAACAAAATGAAGAGCATCTCGAGGTGAACATTTCGACATATTACATGCACGAAACGGAGCTATATGCAGAGAGTTATGATGCAATGAATAGGGGCATATAATGTAAAAATTTGGGACTTGGAAGAATTCGGGGGAGAGAAGTCAACCCACTGTCCAGATCTGGAGGAGTTTTATTCAAGGCGAACTTGTTATGAAGTTTCCAAATAATGATCAAAGTCGTTAGAACATTCTTAACAAGATGATACGAACTCAGAAAAATGCAAATAAGATATATGGATGTTCAGAAAACATCACCTACATTTGCATGTAATTTTTATTCATGAAAAAAAATATTGTTTATACCTTTTTATTTTCAATAATGTTAATAAGATTAATTACCTCAGATAGTTTAAAGGGTGCTTTTTTCCTGAATGCAAATGATATGCACATAAAGGTAATGTTTATCTGAACATTTTGATATCTTATTTTCATTTTTCTGAGTTCATATGAATTAGTTATGAATTTTCAAAGTTTTGGTCAAACGGTCAAAGGGCATTCGAGGGACCACGACGGAAAAAGTAAGGGCAAAACTGAGCAAGCTCGAAAAGTAAGGGCAAAACCCGTGGGTAGGAACCAACTAGGGGTAAAAATGCAATTGTCCCAACAAAGAATGGCAATTCAACTAGAAAAAAAGTTTGGGCAGTTACGATACGGAAGATTCTAGAACAAAGGACAACCACTTTTGTTTTGAGATTTGTGCATTATGCTTAAGTTCAACCATGGAGTCTGCTAGATTGTACATGTGGCAAAATCCGGTGGGGGGCTAGAAGATGGTGCGAGGGGCCGAGTGGAGGGAGACTATGAAGGAGTGCACAACTGCGAGATCGATATTTAGAGAGAGGGGGCGAGAACGTGCGCTGTTGCGCACAGTGGCGGAGCCATGAAAAATGTCCCATGAGCTAGGGGGCCAAGCATTGCTAATCCTTTACGAGGAGGGCCAATTCATCAACTTAAACCATTTTTACCAGCAATTGTCTAATGATCACATTCATATTAGCCTTGATATATAGTGATGTTAGGGGGGGGGGCAGGGCCCTTGCTGCCCCCTGTCTTGGCCATTGTGCGCGCGTCTGAGAGATGAAGCGGAAGGCATGGATGATGAGAGGGGGGCGTTGGATATATAATTAATGTGGGTGTATTAGCTATATATGTAATCCTATATAGAGAGGTATAGATTGATCGATGTGGACGTGGGAAAGAGGGTGAGACCTCACTAGATATATAGATTGATCGGTTTATGTGGAAAACTATGAAAGACCTAGCTATACACACACACACACATAGAGGAACATCGATCGTTGCGCATGCACGTCAGAGATAAAGAATGCCCGATATGATGGAGAGGGGGATGTGTGTGTGTGTGCCTTCATGGGAGACCGACCTGAAGAAAAAGATTGCATGTGTGCGATGGATAATGCCGACTCGTAGTGTGTGTGCATGCATGCATGAGAGAAAGTTAGTACAATTATAAAGAGAAGACCAATGTGTGGGTGTAAAAGACTAGGTGAGGTCATAATCAATGTAAAGTTGAATTCAAATATTTGAATAAGAGATCATGATGTTTGAAACCCATGCATGCATGAATATAATGGAGATCTGCGCGGTGTGGTTTGGAAACGGGCATGTTGCAATGTATACACGTTGAACAAGGTCAGATTGGTTTGAATTTGAGATACCGATGGCAGACATCGTTTGGCCACATTGCATCCGTGCATGGACAAACTATTCTAATTGGAGATGATGGGTGGCTTTCGCATCACATATCTATATCTATACCCCCATATATATATTATTTTATATTTTTTATATAGTGTGCGGATAACTTTAACTTTGAAAGATGGTCGTTGGATGAGGCTAATCCGATGGTGCAGAGCTGGCAAATTTGAGAACTACGGGCCGTTGGATATCATCTAGATTCCACCAGATTTTGCCACATGTACAATCTAGAAGACTCTATGGTTGAACTTAAGCATAATGCACAAACCTCAAAACACAAGCACTTCTTCTTTGTTCTAGAATCTTCCGTATCAGAATTTCCCAAATGTTTTTCTACATGATTTGTTTTTACTTTATGCCTTACAGCGCACAATTCCATGAATCTTAAAATAGATTAGCTTTCTTATAAAAACTAGATGATTTTGAATGAAATGAACTATAAGAATTAAACGAACATCTACATCATGCATATATGACTCAAAGCTTACATGCTATAATGTGGTATTTATTCATAATTTGGTTGCCAAATCTCATGCGTGCAATGCATGTGTACCTTACTAGTCTAAATGGTGTCTCTCTGTGTGTTGTGCGTGTTAAACACATTGTACGTAGTATATCATACTAGTCCAAATTGTCTTTTTTTCTTTTGGGCACACGTTAAGCTTGTTCTCCCGAAATTTCAAGCCGCGCCTTGTTATGCCAAAATTTCAAGCTAGCGTCTCTGTCTATCGTGCTACGAAACTCCCGCCTCTTCAACCCGCGCCTTGTTAGCCCGAAATATTTAAGATATATCTTTGTCTCGTTGTGCTCCGACAACTCCCTCCATCTCAACCCGCGCCTTGCTATTCCAAAATTACAACGCGCGCGAAAACTCCCACCTCCTGTGAAATCCCGACACGCGAAATGCCTGTGATACCCCTGAACCGAAAGAACCGCCTCAAATTGGTGGGGGTACTTTCGTAACTTACCCCACATTTCGGACAAGCGCGTCCCTAAGCCATGGTTCCCCACTCCCATCCCATCCGCCCACCCATTCGTACACCGAGGCTGGGAAAACCCGCGAAGCCCCACACCCTCCCCCGTCCGCCACCCAGCCGGAGCCTCTTCCCCGACGATGTCGTCCACAGCAAGCGGATGAGGATCCGTCGTCGATCTGGTCGTCCCGCCGGTTCAGCCACCCCGTCCTCCACCTCCAAGGAGCTGCCCTGACGTTCCCCTCGTCTTTCGCGCCACCTCCATTCCCACACCATCGTCTTCACCTACACCACCGGAAGAGCTTCAACATCACCGTTTCCTCGGATGAAGCTGCGGCCTAATCGGCGCCACCAAAGAGGTTGTACACTAATTGCCGCATTTTCTTCTTGATTCGATCTCACGATGCTGCCGGCGCTCGGTCCTGAGCCGACACGGCGCGACTCCATCCACCGCGGCGTCGCCGGCCACTTCCTCCACGGCGTCGCTCCCTCGGCGGTGACGTCCACATCAGTAGGAGCTGCTGCTGCTTTAGCTCTCGCTCGCGCTGCTGCTCTGCTCTTGCTCTCGGTCCCCTACCTGGTCTGCTCTTGCTCTTGCTCTTGCTCGCGCTGCTGCTCTCGCTCTTGCTCTTGCTTGCGATGCTGCTCCGATTTAGCTACACTTCAGTCGACTGAATCGACTTTTGGGTCAGTCGATTTTCAGGGGGCGGGGGGAGGGGGCTCGCCGGAGTTAAGAAGAACCAAGTCGCAGCAGGGAGGGGGGCTCACCGGAGAAGTACCCCACTATCTATCTTAGGGTTCAGGCTGGGGGCGGTGGTCGCCGGCGGTGGTGGGGCGGTGGCATGGGGATCGCCGGAGAAAAAGCTCGGCACGGGGGGGGGGGGGGCTAGAGGGATGGCCAGGGCGGCGGCGGACCGACGGTGGGGAGTGTTTTCGGGGCGGGCGGGGCGGCTGTTTGGCCGGTGGTGGCTGGCAGCTCAGGGGGTGGAGGTTGAAGATGAACTGCAGGCGCTTGATTTCGTATCCAACGGCTGCAAAATCGACTGACCAGAGATGAAAAAGTCAGTCGACTGACGTGTAGCCTCACCTCTAGTGCGTTCAGTTTCGATAGTAAAATTCAGTTTCGACAGCAAAATTCAGTTTCGATAGTTAAGTTCAGTTTCGACAGTTAAATTCAGTTTCGACAGTTAAGTTCAGAGATGAGCGGCTGATGTATACATCTAGCTCTTTGTGGTTATGAATTTTACGTCATCTATTGGAGATGCTATTAGAATTCCACTCAGGTTAACGTTGTCTCTCTTGTCCTACTTCAGCCTCGGCGTCGTACAACTCACCGGAGCTGCTCCAATGACGAAACCCTCCATTACAGCGGAGCAGTACCTCGGGTTCCATCTCCAGACGCCTAAGATCTTCTTCCCCTCCTCCGACAGCCAAGTCAGCCGGAGCATCCTCACCGGCCAACCCAATCATGCTGAGATTGACATGGCTTCGCCAAAGAGGTTGTACACTTCTTGTGGTTTGACTTAATCTCACCATACTTCTTTGCATCCTGTGATCTTCCAATTCTTGTGAACCAAACACCCAGATTGGTAGAAATCCTGTGTTTTTAAATTCTCTGTTTTGCACGTGCATTCCTATCCTATTCCTGTGTATTTCCTATCCCTGCATTGTTAGAATCCTCAAATTCAAACAAGCCCTTACACAATTACTTCTGTTACAGATATGTGTCAAAGAAAACCTTGTGTGGTTTGTCCTGCTCCTGCGGTGATGTGTTCCACCCCAGCTCAGCTGCTCCACCGACGGAAGGGTTCACCACAGCAGGGATCCGCTCTCCAGACTGTCTTTTGCCGCCTCAGATCTTCTTCCCCACTGCCGGCAGCCACGACAACTGCATTACCATCATCAACTGAGCAGATGACCTTGAGGACTACACGCAAGAGAGGTCGCACTCTTCCGTGTCTGCTTACGTTATGCATTGCTTAATATGATGACATGATACTTTATCGTCGTGTTCACCTATTAGACTCCGAGTCAGGTCCAAACTTATGTTGAAACTTGAGTTTTTAAATGGTTGTGGGGTACATATTGGGGCATCAATCAGTACAATCTGTCTACTATCTGGTTAATCTCGGGTGTCTACTATGAGTTTCATGTTGGGTGCAAACAAACATTAAAGGAGCCATTATCTGTATTTTTAACTAAAGCTATTATCTGCCTGCTATCATTGGTTTTGGGTCTATCCACAGTTTGCTACCATCACTCTGGATTTGTGCATGCACTCCTTACATAATCTCACTATGTTTTATTCCTATGCATGTCAGTTATTGTACACAATGGAACTGAACATGTAGAGCAAAAGAGACGAGCCTTGCGTGGCAATAAAATTTCATGCAGACGTTGCTCCATGGTGGGCGCAAAGGCAGCCCCCCTCCACCCATTTCGGATCGTAATCAAGAGGAAGATAACTGTTCTGAGGGGGATTCAGAAGCAGAAGACCACTCCTATTTACCCCATGAGGTCTTCGCTCTAACTTGGCATGCTGATGTTGGTTATATCATGCATATGGTGCCTTGCATTGCTTACTTTATACATCAAATATGTCAACTGCTTAGTTTAGACATGCTTTGTGTGAATGCCATCTGTTTAGTTTATTCATCGTTTATGTGAATTATGCAATGCCATCTTGTTCAGCTAGGCATCATATATGTGAATTTTGCAATGCCATCCTACTTAGCCAGTCATCTTATATGTGAATTATATCAGGCCATCCTTTTTTTTGTTACGTATTAAATTTGTCAACAATGTTAGTACATTCAACTACTCTTCATGTGCATCAGCCATTTGACACGGTGATGGAAAATTCTGGAGTGAAAACAAGGTCTTCAGAGCAGACTATGCTATCTGACGAAGCACATATCTCGCTGGTTACGGATAGCTCCTCAGAGGAGGGTTCAGAGACAGATGACCAGTCCTATTCCCCCCCGAGGTGTATGCTCTAATTAACTTGGCAGGGTTATGTTGCTCATATTGTGCGTATGGTGTCTTGCATTGCGATGTCATTTGATTAGTTTAGACATGCTTTGTGTGAATGCCACCTATTTAGTGTCTAATTACCATATATGTGAATTATGCATTGCCATCTTGTTGCAAGACATTATATATGTGAATTATGCAATGCTATCTTGTTGCAAAGGCATTATATATGTGAATTATGCAATGCCATGCTGTTGAGCCAATCATCATGTATGTGAATTATATCATGCTATCATTCTTTTGTATTACGTGTTCCATTTGTCGACAATGTTTGTATATTCAACTACTCTTCCTATGCATCAGCCATTTAAAGCGGTGATGGAAGTATCTGGAGTGAAAACAAGGTATTCAGAGCAGACAATGCTACCTGCTGAAGCAGACATCTTGCTGGATACAGAGAGCTCCTCAGAGGAGGATTCAGAGACTGATGACCTGTCCTATTTCCCCCCTGAGGTCTATGCTCAAACTTGGCAGGGTTATATTACCCATGTCATGCATGTTGTCTTGCATTGCTTAGTTTTTACATCATATATGGATTGCCATCTGCTTACTTGCTTACTATATAAATCATATATTTGAATTATATCATGCCATCATGTTTACATACACAACATCTATATGAATTATGGCATGGCAACCCATTTAATAAAGACATCATATAGTTATATCATCTCATCCTGTTTAGTGTTTATAGTCATCATATTTTGAATTATGTCATTCTATCCGGGAATTATATCATGCTATCATGTTTCCATAGGCGGCATGTATGCGAATTATGGCATGCCAACCTATTTAATAAACACATTATGTAGTTATATCATGTCATCCTGTTTACATAGTCATCATATTTTGAACTATGTCTTTCCATCTTTTTTAGTTAGCCATCATAATGTGAAATTGTATCATGCTATCCTGTTTAGTTAGCCATCATATATGTGAAATTGTGCCATGCTATCCTGTTTGGTTAGACAACATAAATGTGAATTATTTCATGCCGTCTTTTATTCCCCACTATCCATTGCACCTGTCTATCATACAATGTGTGTACATTCAATTACTTTTCTTGTTTATCAGCCATTTGAATTGGAGAGGGTGATGGCAGTATCTAAGGGAGTAACAACACGGTCTTCAGAAAAGATAGTGCTACCAGTTGATGCAGATAGAGCCATGGTTGTACTTGCCCAAGAACCAGCCCCACCACACATAACCCAGACTCTCGCAGATTGTACCCCTACCCAGTTGGACAGAGAACCAGCTACACCCCTTCTAACCCCAACCCCAGCAGATAGTAACCCAGTTCCAGTTGACACAACACTGTCTCCACCACAGAGCACCCAAACACGAGCAGTTAGTAAGGGAACTGCAGTTCCCAAAGCACGAGGACCACCACTCCGAATCCCAACTCAACGCTTAAAGAAGAAGAAGAATTGTTCTCAGGTCAGGTTCTGTAGCTATGGTTCATACTCCTTTGCTCTTGCATCACTGTATTTACTCAGACCAACTATTTTCAAATTTAAAGGATGGAATTGAAACTCCAACGGCGCAACAGGTATGTTTTAAACTTGTTTCTTTAACTGGTTTGCTGTTGTAACTTGCTCTATATTGATTTCAGTTTCAATTGAATAAACAATTATGTTCTCATGTCATGCACATTACAAGTGTCTCTATAGTTTCCCACACTTATATTCTGTCTATTCTACTTTGTCTTGAACAAATATTATTTGAACTGTGTCTCTATCTTGATTTGGCAACAAAAACTAGAATGATATAGACCATAAAGTGACCATGGTACATAGATATATGTTTGTTTCATGCTGTTATCCTATGCACTTTACTACTGAACTGATTTACCAAAATGAGTTGGGATAATTAGATTATGCCCCTAGTTGTGTCCCACTCGTCTGTTTTACCCCTAATTCCCAAAAGTCACCGGTTCTGTCCAAGTCACTTTGCTCCTCTTATGCTTTTGCCCTTTGACCGTTTGACCGTCAGTTTGAAAACTTCATAACTAATTCATACTAAATCAGAAAAATGCAAATAAGATACCAAAATGTTCAGAAAAACATCACCTATATGTCAGTGTCATTTGCATTCATGAAAAAAGTGTTGGAAAGTGCCCATCCGAGTTTTAGCTCTTATGCTACCACCATGAATAGTATAATCCAAAAAAGTTCAAAAAAAATTTGGTGGCAAAGAATGACAAATGTTTTAAGTGCGTGCCAAGTTTCATCAGGGAATAACATTCTTGGGTGCCGCGGCGAAAAAAAAATCAACACTCCAAAATAGATTATTTTTTGCCACGACTTCCACGAATGTCGTTCCCTAATGAAACTTGGCAAGCACTTAGAACATTTGTCGTTCTTTGCCACCATATTTTTTTGAATTTTTTTGAATTTGTTTAGAGTTTACTATTCATGGTGGTATCAAAAGAGCTAAAACTTGGATGTGCACTTTCTAACACTTTTTCATGAATGCAAATGACACTGACATATAGGTGATGTTTTTCTGAACATTTTGGTATCTTATTTGCATTTTTCTGATTTAGTATGAATTAGTTATGAAGTTTTCAAACTGACGGTCAAACGGTCAAAGGGCAAAAGCATAAGAGGAGCAAAGTGACATGGACAGAACCGGTGACTTTTGGGAATTAGGGGTAAAACAGACGAGTGGGACACAACTAGGGGCATAAATCTAATTATCCCAAATGAGTTTCATATACAACATGGTAAACCTGTGATGTGTCTGCTTGTTTCTCTTTTAGAATGCGGACAAAATATTGGAGAACAGTACCCCGTTATGCAATGGTGAAGGAAGTAATGCAGATAAGGTTCAAGATAGTGAGAAATCCCTGTTGGTCTCCAAGAAAGCTGATAAAAACTACCTTGACGACAGTGAGATAACCCAGAAGTCCTGTCTTGATGTAGTGTTCGAGTTACTGGCCACTACCGCTGGCACAAGCTCTTCGAACTCGCTGCCTGAATCAGTTCGTCTTCTTGAGTCTCAGCTTCAAGTTGAAAGACATCGATCGGATGTGTTGCGACAGGAAGCTGAAGGACTGAGGAAGTCCCTACAGAATTCAGATGCATACTTTCTGGTGCAACAGCAAGCGCTGGAGGATTTAAGCGCCAAACAAGAGAAAGTTAATAACCTTGATAAGCATCTTGCCAGCATTATGGGTACCCAGGATATTGTTTCTTGAGATCTTCTGAAGTGGTTTCAGTTCTGGACATGTTTTGCTGCGGCGTTTATTTGCACTGGTCGCCAACTTTGACAACTAGTGTATATGATATGCTGCTTTGTTCCCTATATTTGCACTGGTGGCGAACTTTGATGCCCAGTGGATGTAATATGTGTAATAGCCGTGATAGCCTAGCGTAAGTTGCTTGCTTATTTATTTCCTTGTTGACTTGTTTATTTGTTTGCTTGTAGTCAGTGCTTTTCTTTTTCCACGGTTTGCTAGTGGCCGCAATAACCTTTTTTTAAACTAGGCCACAATAACCATGGGCTACATATTTAATGTAGTGACACTGGGCCTTCTACGGGCCGTAGAAATAATGGTCCTTCTACGGGGCGTAGAAACAATGGGCCTTCTACGGGCCGTATCATCAATGGGCCTTCTACGGGCCGTATTATCGATGGGCCTTGTACGGGCCGTATGATCGATTGCCCAAACATGGTCCAATAACATACCGCCTTATGGCCGTAAACAGGCTAGAGTTGGAATCTTCCGTTCATGGGCCGACCATAATGGGCCGTCGTTAATCGGCCGTATTTGATGACGCTATGAAAACGGCCCAACGTATTAACGAGCCACAAACGGGCCGACTGTAAGCACGGGCTGAATTTGGCCCACAAGCAGAAAATGACAGTAACGAGCCGTAAGTAACCGAATGCTGGAAATGAGCCCAAGAATAAATGGGCCCTGAGAAGGCCGAAAGATAACATGCGCTGGAAACGGCCCAACGGAATAATGGGCCGTTAATGGGTATAAAGTGATACACTGTTCATTACGGGCCAGTTTTACCACGGGCCGTTAACGGGCCGAGGGTTACTAAGGGCCTCAGATGGGCCAAAAGACGGCATGGGCCATACATGGGCCGGAAGTTAAAACGGGCTGGAATTATATTGGACGGCCCAGATGACGCTACTGGGCCTAATTCGGATAGGCCGTAAACGTGCCCTGAGTTAGCGGGCTGTAAATGGGCTATATGCGAACAAGCCGTTAACAGGCTTGCCGTGGGCCGGCCCGCCACCTTTTGACCAAGTCAAACGGGCTGGCCTTTTCACAGGAATGGGCCTCTGTTGGGCCGTGCCACGTGTCGACATATCATAGGCTCTTTGGGTCCAATGAGTGGATGACATCTGTCCCAACGGTGAGCCGACACGTGTTTCCTCCAGCCAATGATGATTTTACACGTGGAAAATCCCCATTGGTCGGGGCTGTTAACGGGTTATCGGATCCAAAACCGGACCCGATAGCTTAACGGCGTTCCGTTACGGTGGATGCCACGTGTCGGTCACCCTTGACGAAAGCACTTCTGTGACACGCGATTTATCGTCATGGAAGTGGACACTTCCGTGATGATAATTTTGGTTATGTCATGGAACACTTCTACGACAGCACAGGTATGACTATCTTGATTCTGTCATAAGTTTGTCGTGGATGTACATGCATGACAAAAAACGCGACCTACTGTGACAAACACGTATCATCACGGAAGTGTATTTTTTTGTAGTGTGTATTGCCGCGCAAAACTCTTCTCTTTTTCTCTACATGTTCAGCATGACTGTGTACAATATCTGACATGCATACAAAAAAATATAGTGAGATTATGTAAGGAGAGCAGGCAGAAATCTAGAGTAATGGTAACAACTAGCGGATGGATCCAAAAATAATGATAGCAGGCTGATGATTGCTTTAATTTAATAAAAATAGATGATGATTGCTTTACTATTTGTTTCCCACCCAAGATGAACAACATAGGGATACCCTAGGTGAACCAGATATTAGACATAGATACTATTCATTGCTGCCTCAATATGTGCCCCACAACTAATTTAGAACTCAAGTTTGAACATCAATTTGGACCTGACTTGGAGTCTAAGAGGTGAACAGGACAATAAAGTAGCAGGTAATGTTAAGCAATGCATAACATAAGCAGAAACAAAAGAGTGCAACCTCTCTTGTGGACCCGTGTACTCGCCAGGTTCATCTGCTGAGTCGATGATGGTGATGCCGTTGTGGTGGGTGCCGGCGGCAGGGAAGGAGATCTGAGGCGGCGAAAGACGGTCAGGAGTCGTGATGTCTGGTTTAGTGGATGCTTCTATCGATGGAGCAGCTCAGGTGAGGTGGACGACGTCGCGGCAGGAGCAGGACAAACCACACAATGTTTTCTTCGACACCTACCTGTAACTGAAGTATTCTGTAAGGGCTCATTTGTCTTGCATGATTCTAAAAACGCAGGGATAGGAAAAACACCGGAATAGGATAGGAATGCACATGGGAAATAGAGCATTTGTGAACACATGATTTCTGTCAACTTGGGTGTTTGGTTCACAGGAATTGGAGGAGCAGAGGAATGCAAATCAACATGGCCAAAATAAAGTGAAACCATATGAAAGCATGTACAGTTAGAATGTTATTCTGCCAGTAATGCACTTGGTCTTGTTTTCATGCATAGGATTTTGAAAAGTAGGTCCAGGTGGATGTTTTGCTCCATTCCTTTCAACAAAATGCATGAATAATTGAATAGTAGAGTGCCATAGGAAAATTTCCTATTGTTATGTTTTTCCGTTGAACCAAAATAGCCCTAATGGATCGACATGAATGCAGAGTAATAAGTGATGCGACAAGTGTACAACCTCTTTGGCATAGCCGTGTCGACCTCAGCATCAGTGGGTTGGTTGCCGAAGAAGTTGAGGCAGAGGTGGCTGTTGGAGGTGTGGAGGAAGATCTGAGGAATCTGTAGACGGCTCCAGGGCACTGCTATGTTGTGATGGATCATTCCATCGTTGGAGCAGCTCCGGTGAGCTGTAAGACGTCGAGGCTGAAGCAGCACAAGACAAACATCGTTAATCTCAAGTGGGATTCTAATAGCATCTCCTATAGATGATGTAAAATACATTTCCACCAGAAACCACCTGACTACAATAGATGAGGTAAAAACTGTTGACTCTGAACTTAACTATCGAAACTAAAATTTACTGTGGAATCTGAATGTTACTATCAAAACTGAACGCCATGGTAGCAAAGAGGCACTTCACATGTAGTTTAGGGAGGGCCTGCAGTTCATCTTCAACCTGCACCCCCCTGAGCTGCCAGCCACCACCGGCCGAACCGCCGCCCCCCGCGCCGTCTCGCCGCCCCGAAACAACTCCCCACTGCCGGCTGCCGCCGCCTCGCCGCCCCGAAACAACTCCCCACCGCCGCCCCGGCCAGCCCTCTAGCCCCCCCGTGCGCCGAGCTTTTTCTCCGGCGATCCCCACGCCACCGCGCCCCCACCACCGGTGACCACCGCCCCCACCCTGAACCCTAAGATAGATAGTGGGGTACCTCTCTGGCGAGCCCCCCTCCCCGTTGCGGGTGGTTCTTCCTTAACTCCGGCGAGCCCCCCACCCCCTGAAAATCAGCTGACCCAAAAGACGATTCAGTCTACTTAAGTGTAGCTAAATTGGAGCAGAGCAGCAGCACGAGCGAGGAGGAGAGCAGCAGCAGCGCGAGCGAGCGAGCAAGAGCCGAAGCAGTAGCAGCAGCACGAGCGAGCAAGAGCCATAGCAGCAGCAGATCCAGTTGGTATGGACGCCACCGCTGAATGGTCCTCGCACTGGGGGAGAGCCATCGTGGAGATGTCGGTCATGGCACTGGCTTCGAGGTAGCCACTCCATGGGGGTGCGGGATGGAGCACCGTCGGCGCCGGGAGGTCGAGGTAAGGAGAACGTGCGATGCGATGAGTGTACAACCTCTTTGGTGGCGCCAAGTAGGCCTCGACTTCGTCCGAGGATTCGGCGAGGATGCTGCGGTTCCGGTGGAGCAGGTTAAGGCGGCGATATGAGGATGGAGCAGTCACGATAGATGAGGCGATCATTGGAGCAGCTCCTTCGAGGTGGAGAACGGGGCGGCTGAACCGGCGGGACGACGAGATGGACGACGTATCCTCATCCGGGGAGGTGGATGAGGGACGTCGAGTGATATGTCTCCAACGTATCGATAATTTATGAAGTATTCATGGCATGTTTACTATTGTTTTATATGATTTTGGTATGATTTGATTAGAACTAACCCGGGCTGACGCTGTTTTTAGCAGAACTACCGTGGTGTTGTTTTTGTGCAGAAATAAAAGTTCTTGGAATGCGCTGAAAATCAACAGAGTTTTTTTCTGCAAAATCTAAAAAATACTGGAACAAAAATCTACCGGAGGGGAGTCCCGTGGGCCCCATGAGGGTGGGGGCGCGCCCACCCCCCTGGGCGTGCCCCTGTGCCTCGTGGACTACCCGTGGGCCCCCCTGACTTGTTCTCGACGCCAACCTCTCCTATAAATACCCAAACCTCCAGAAATTAACCTAGATCGGAAGTTTTGCCGCCGCAAGCCTCTGTAGCCACGAGAAATCAATCTAGGCCCTCTCTGGCACCCTGCTGAAGGGGGCCATCATCACCGGAGGCCATGGGGGAGGATCCCGGAGGGGCCATGTGACAGCCTGGATTTTGCCTTCTCTCTTTTGCCGGACTTGCCTTCTCTCTTTTTCCGGACTTGGTTTTCACCGTGGTTTTTGCCCTGATTTGATTTGGGTTTTGGATCAATTCAAATGGACTTGTCACTAGGGCATATCCTTGGCTTTCACCCAAGTGACCCATCTATCTTATTCCTCCCACAAATTCCCAAAATAATCAAATGAATATTTTTCCTTAGGAAAAATATTCATTTTTCTCTCTGAAACTCACTTCAGATCCATGTGCTCCAAAGCAACCTCAATTTTTCTTGCTCAAAACAATCTGAGATAATTCCTAAATATTCTTAGAACCCTGGCACACCTTCCCATGCAAAAATATTGCATCACTTTTTGTAATATTTTTGCTGTAGAAAATCTTTTCACTTCTGGACCAAAAATGCACTTTGTACAACAAGTGCATTTTTCATTGAGCTTTTGGCCCTGAGTTTTCTTGAGCTTGAACACCTTCCTAAGTAACCCTAAACCCCAGGAGATTAGCCCTAATGGCCCTCTAGAAGGTGGCCAAACTTGGCGACCAAGTTTCTGACCAGAAACTTGCCAGCTTGGTAGAGTCGCGTCTGGTCGGCCTGGGTATGATCCATCACCCCTCCTTGACGTAACACTGCACGGTCGAGCGCTTGGACAAGGTTTGGCTGCTCCTGGCCGTTGTTTTGACCATGCCAGCATGGTGACCATGCGAGGACACGGCGCCTGGCAGCGTCTCGATGCGCTCTGGCTGTCGCCTTGCCCTCTGTTTCGCGCGTGCCTGTTCCAGCGCTCGCCTCCAACTGCCGCACCGCGCCACAACCCTCGACCCATCACCCTTGACCCCTCCATGGCGGTCGCCGTCGCCGGAGCCACCGTAGCAAGCACGGGCGCGTCGCGTCCAAATCGGCACAGTGCGCACGTGCACTTGTCCTCTTCTCCAACCGCCTCCTGTGCGCGTCCGCAAGCGTAGGCAAGCTCCCGAGACGACGTAGCATCGTGCCCCCTCGCATTGGAGCTTGTCATCAATGTTCGTCGCATGTCCAGAACGCCCCGGCGGCGACACGTCCCCCCTCCGTTCTGGCTATATATAACACCCCCGCCTCCCTTGCTAGCCATGCACCACTCCACACCACCTCCACGAACACGTAGACAAGCAGAAGCCCGGTCGGGCAGGCCTCTGGCCGTTGCCCCGACCCGAGGACTCCGGCGATCCCCGCAGTCCAGCTGCCACGTTCCGGTGCCTCTCGAGCTCAAGCAGCTGCTTGGGCGGGGCATTGGGGGTCTGCTGGTGCTGCCTAGACCCCGCCAAGCCCTCGGAGCTGCCTCTAGCCACCGTCTTCAACCTCTCCGGCGAACCCCGTCCGGCACCGAAGCTTGCGAGCTCGACTGCGGCCAGCTCCGTCCACCTCTCGCCAAGCCATGGGTACGGCCAGGTGCGCCGCGAGCCCCGCTTCCAATCCATCCCTCTAGCCTAGTCCCAAACCCCTCATCGCCGGCGTGAGCTCCGCCGAAACGCCACCCCCCTCTAATCTCGATCCCACTCTCTCTCCTGACGGGTGGGGCCCAGTGTCAGCCTCACCACTCGCGCCCGAAGCGGTACGAGTGGAGGCGCACTCCCGGTTTACGCCTTGGACGTCACCCCCACCAGGATTTTCTGTTTATTCAAATTTAATTCAAAATTTTGACTAAAATTGACCAGCCGTTACTCCTAAACCATAAGTCCAAATGAATTGATTCTTTTTGCATTGTCTTTGTTATAGGAAGCTCTAGCAGCACAACAAAAGGTGGATTTTTCCTTGCTGTCTAGAATTTCTGGTGATTTTCAGAATGTGTTTTGACATTTATTTTTGTGGTTTTAAATTGTTTTTCAGAAGGAGAAGCTTGTCTTGAAGCAAACCAAGAGGGGTGTGATCCTCCTCTACACTAAGGCAAGCCACACCAGCATTTGGATGGTGTTATTTCAATATCTATGATTTTCTACTTTAATATGAGTTCTTATTTGCATTAAAATTTGGTAAATAATTTTGGTAAATTACTAGTCCCTTCATTCTGTTAGAAATGCTTGTTTTAGTTACTGGTTGCATGCATGACCTTGCTTGGTTAAGTAGAGTAAGATTGTTACACTATGCATATTGCTATGGAAATTGGTGGTATTAATTTTACTAAATGATATTTTCATTTAAATAAAGAACCAATAAAAATATTGCTTGTTGATAAAATGAGGTAGAACCAGAAAGTTTGATCCTTAGTGTTGCAAGATAATTATGTGGTTAAGTTTGATCCATGAACATGAGTTGTTTGCTTCGCATAGCGAGTAGTTGCATGATTTCCGGTATTATGCCATTGTTAGTAATAAAAAGTTTCCTTAAGAGTTAAACTTGATGAAGTTCAACTTGAATATGATGTTGATCACATCATGTTGCCACTGAATCGGGTTCCTAGTTCAGTGCGACCACATTTACCTAATGGGAAGGTCTTGATTCGGTCCTTTGTTGTGGCTCTCACCGGTGCCTCCCGCGAGGGAAGGTTATGGGCGTGCATACCCTGGCCCGGTAGGCAGACATAACCTTGTGTGCTCATTTTTGTTTTTATGGTACCTTGTCCCTGTTTGGGACCGTTTTGCCACGATGGTGGCCGTTGGTGTCTTTGGTAGACACGGGGCCACCCAAGACCTAGCCCTGGGAGGGAGATGGTCGGAGTGGCCGGGGAGAGTGCATGACAAAGGGAGGGTTTCGTCGGGATACTTTGGTCCACCCGAATGGGAGTGCGAGGCCAGGTATTCCGCAGTGTGGGTAAAGTGCGCTACCTCTGCAAAGTGTATTTAATCTATCGATAGCCGCGCCCTCGGTTATGGCAAAACTCGGGAGTAAGTCACACCATGGATCAACTTTTATAATTAATCCTGCCAACTAGAAAATTGTTGTGATGCATTGTTTCGTGATGAACTTTGAACACTCGAGGTGTTCATGAGCGTTTGGTTTCAGGTGTGACCCCGGTGTGGTCATCGTTTGGTTACGAGGTAACCGTCTGGTAAGCGAGTCCGTGTGACTCGGTGCGCTGTTTGGCTGCTTTGCATCTGTAGAATTTTCATGCATTAGTTTAACCTGATTAATTATCATGATATTGTCTGTCATCGTGCTTATGTTTTTTGTGAGCTTGCAATTACATTCAATGTACTGACCTGGCGTGTTATGCCAGCTTTCAGGCAAGTCGATTCGCATCGGAGCGCCTCGTGTCTAGGCCGTTTCCACGTCGGTGTCCCTGTGCTATGGAGTTCCGCTACGACTCTCTTCCGCTGCCGCGTAGTTTCGTGTGATCGAGGCCCCAACCATGTTCATTAAATAATGTACATACTGTCCAGCAGCACCGTGTGTGCCTCTTGGCCTCGAATCTCGATGTAATATCAGACCTATGTACCCTGCTAGTATCAATAAAGCGGTTATTTATGTACCATGTTGTTGTGTGTTGCCAGAAGACTCGATCTCTGGGCTGGCAATGCAGGGTAAACCGGTTGCTCTGAGCCGGGGTGCCACAACGCTTGGTATCAGAGCCGCGCTGATTGTAGGACACGCTAGACCGGTAGCGCTTTAGTAAAACAGTAGATAGTTTCGTTTGAGTGCCGGTAGACATAGGAATTTGTTGTTGCATTGCATGCATGTTTAATTGTTTTTATTACTAACCGTATGGTTTGTGAGTGTAGATGGCACTAGTACCGATCTTGTACCATCCTGAGCCAGCTCTGTGCACATCGTTGCACCTGCTTCAGAAGTGTGGCGATGACTCTATCCAGAGGGTGCTGATCCAGAGTATCGGGTGTATTGCGAGCATCTGGCCGGTGCATTGTATGAGTATTATGCTGAGGTCACTCTACACCACAGTTCCCCATCCGGCGCTTACACTCGTTCGTCTAAGGGTGGTCTTGCTTCTACGCCATCTCAGGCGGTTCAGTTTGCTGCTATCGAGGCTCTTGTAGACTTGCGCTACAATGAGGATCGCATGCACACCCACCCTAGTCTTTTCTACTACCCATCTCTGCACAAGAATGGGCATATCCGCTTTCCTTTGATTAACCCGGCGTGCGATCGTCCCACTAGCCACCTTGCATGCTACATCACCGCTAGTTATCTCCTTAACTACGAGTTAGCTCGGGAGCTCTCACGCGCTCGCGCCGCTCTCGCTGCTGCTCGTATAAGGAACCCTCTTCCAGCTGTCATCTACACTTCTGCTCCTCCCACTTCCATTCCCTCGACGACCTCGCAGGGTACCGTTAACCCTCTGACAGTGAACCCTCGCAGCGCCCCTGCTGCATGGTCTTCTCTTGTAGCTACTCCTGCTGCTCCTATGCTTAGATCCCATCCACCGCCTGCCCCTGAGGGAGAGCTCTCGAGGCAGCGTCAGCGTACCTCTCTTCCCCCGGAGGTCTCTACTATCAGTTCAGGATCTGGGTCCGGTTCAGGAGACGAGCCTGCAGCAGCACCACCCGAGCAGTAGACCGTTAGAGTATCGTTGTAGTCATGAGCATGATGTATGGCTGTAATCGCACTTGTCATGACGCGTAGTTTCATGTACGAGGGTAGTAGACCCATTGTGATGTTTACTTTCATGTTGGGACTATGTATAATTATGTTGGACTCTTTTATTCGACTTGGTTTTCATTCGTTGTTTTCTTCCGGGATTTGTCATTGGTTTTCCCCCATTTTGGAATTTTCTCATCCTCGTTGCTATGTATTGGGAAAACGAAAAATAGGATGCCGCGTGGAGGCAGCAGCAGTCAAGCTGGTGAGGATGTCCCTGTCCGTCGCTCCGCAAGACAGGCAGGACATTCCCCTGAGCCATACCAGCCACCTCCGCCTCCACCGCCACAACCGCCTTCCACCGAGCAAATCCTGCGAATGTTTGAAGAAAGGAGGAGTAACGATCTGCAGGAAGTACTGAAAAGTGTACAAGTTATGGTTGGGCAGAATGGAAACCAGAATGGCCATCACTCCAAGCTATCAGATTTTCAGCAAACCAATCCTCCCAGCTTCAGCCAAGTACTTGATCCATTGGACGCCGACGACTGGCTAAGGACCATTGAGAAGAAACTGGAGATTGCCTGCACTGAAGAAGGAGACAAGGTTCCTTTCGCAACGCATTATCTCGAAGGAGCTGCCGCTATATGGTGGGATAATGCCAAATCAATATGGCCTGCGGACGAGGAAATTACTTGGACAAAATTCAAGGATCATTTCCGCAAGTACCATATTCCCACCGGAATCATGAAGATCAAGTAGCGCGAATTTCTCGCTCTCACTCAAGGCAGCGCGACCGTCAATGAGTACCTGAACAAATTCAACCATTTGGCCCGTGATACGTCTCCAACGTATCTATAATTTTTGATTTCTCCATGCTATATTATCTTCTGTTTTGGACATTATTGGGCTTTATTTTACACTTTTATATTATTTTTGGGACTAACCTATTAACCGGAGGCCCAGCCCAGAATTGCTGTTTTTTTGCCTATTTCAGAGTTTCACAGAAAAAGAATATCAAACGGAGTCCAAACGGAATGAAACCTTCGTGAACGTGATTTTCGGAACGAACATGATCTAGAGGACTTGGACCCTACATCAAGAAATCAAACAGGAAGCCACGAGTTAGGGGGGCGTGCCTACCCCCCAGGCGCGCCCTCCACCCTCGTGGGCCCCACGTTGCTTCACCGACGTACTCCTTCCTCCTATATATACCTACGTACCCCCAAACGATCAGATACGGAGCCAAAAACCTAATACCACCGCCGCAACCTTCTGTACTCAAGAGATCCCATCTTGGGGCCTGTTCCGGAGCTCCGCTGGAGAGGCCATCGATCACGGAGGGCTTCTACATCAACACCATTGCCTCTCCGATGAAGTGTGAGTAGTTTACCTCAGACCTTCGGGTCCATAGTTATTAGCTAGATGGCTTCCTCTCTCTTTTTGGATCTCAATACAATGTTCCCCCCCTCTCTTGTGGAGATCTATTCGATGTAATCTTCTTTTGTGGTGTGTTTGTTGAGACTGATGAATTGTGGGTTTATGATCAAGTTTATCTATGAAAAATATTTGAATCTTCTGAATTCTTTTATGTATGATTGGTTATCTTTGCAAGTCTCTTCGAATTATCAGTTTGGTTTGGCCTACTAGATTGATCTTTCTTGCAATGGGAGAAGTGCTTAGCTTTGGGTTCAATCTTGCGGTGTCCTTTCCCAGTGATAGTAGGGGCAGCAAGGCACGCATTGTATTGTTGCCATCGAGGATAACAAGATGGGGTTTATATCATATTGCATGAGTTTATCCCTCTACATCATGTCATCTTGCTTAAAGTGTTACTCTGTTCTTATGAACTTAATACTCTAGATGCATGCTGGATAGCGGTCGATGTGTGGAGTAATAGTAGTAGATGCAGGCAGGAGTCGCTCTAATTGTTTCGTATGTGATGCCTATATACATGATCATACCTAGATATTCTCATAACTATGCTCAGTTCTGTCAATTGCTCAACAGTAATTTGTCCACCCACCGTAAAATACTTATGCTCTCGAGAGAAGCCACTAGTGAAACCTATGGCCCCCGGGTCTGTTTTCCATCATATTAATCTCCCGACAACAAGCTATTTCTGGCGCTGTTTTTATTTTGTTTACTTTACTTTGTATCTTTATCACAAAAATACCAAAAATATTATCTTATCATATCTATCAGATCTCACTCTCGTAAGTGACCGTGTAGGGATTGACAACCCCTTATCGCATTGGTTGCGAGGATTTATTTGTTTGTGTAGGTGCGAGGGACTCGCGCGTAGCCTCCTACTGGATTGATACCTTGGTTCTCAAAAACTGAGGGAAATACTTACTCTACTTTGCTGCATCACCCTTTCCTCTTCAAGGGAAAACCAACGCAGTGCTCAAGAGGTAGCAAGAAGGATTTCTGGCGCCGTTGCCGGGAGGTCTACGCAAAAGTCAACATACCAAGTACCCATCACAAACCCTTATCTCCCGCATTACATTATTTGCCATTTGCCTCTCGTTTTCTTCTCCCCCACTTCACCCTTGCCGTTTTATTTGCCCTCTCTTTTCCGTTCGCCTCTTTTTCGCTTGCTTCTTGTTTGCCCGTGTGTTGGATTGCTTGTTTGTCACGATGGCTCTGCCTAAATTTGGTGATCTTCACCTTAAAAGGTTGGAAGAGATCGAAGGCAATGTCAGGAGTTTTATGGTCTTACAGTTTGAGCATAATAATTTCTTTAGAAATGAGCTTAAGGAACAAAAAAGCTTTATGAGTTATATGAATAAAGAGCTCGATGATATGTCTAAAGAATTTGATGGTTTGAGATCCCAAATTGCTCATCTTGAGAAGTTAATAGCTGAAATATCGGATAAGCAGGCTACCTTAGTTAATAAGATGGCCGCTAAGCCGGAAAACTTTGAAAATAAAGATGAAGATCTAAAAGTTATTGATGTGTCCCCTATTAAATCTTTGTTTTGCAATATGAATCTTGATAATGATGGGACTGAATATGATCCACCTTTACCTACAAGGCGTTAAAGAAATTCAGAGTTTTTAGACCTTGATGCTAAAATTGATAAAAGTGGGATTGAAGAGATCAAAACATTAGATATTAATGAACCCACTAATTTGGATTTCAAGGAACTTAATTATGATAATTGCTCTTTGATAGATTGTATTTCCTTGTTGCAATCCGTGCTAAATTCTCCTCATGCTTATAGTCAAAATAAAGCCTTTACCAAACATATCGTTGATGCTTTGATGCAATCTTATGATTTTGATGATTGCTCTTTAAACTTGCACCTTGCGGATTCCACTATTAAGAAACCTATGGGAAGAATTAATGATGTTCTTATTGTTGCAAATAGGAACTATGTGCCCGTAGATTTTATTGTTCTTGATATGGATTGCAATCCTTCATGTCCTATTATTCTTGGTAGACCTTTCCTTAGAACGATTGGTGCAATTATTGATATGAAGGAAGGGAATATTAGATTCCAATTTCCATTAAAGAAAGGCATGGAACACTTCCCTAGAAAGAAAGTTAAATTACCTGATGAATCTATTATGAGAGCCACTTATGGATTGCCTACCAAAGATGGCAACACCTAGATCTATCCTTGCTTTTATGCCTAGCTAGGGGCGTTAAACGATAGCGCTTGTTGGGAGGCAACCCAATTTTATTTTTAGTTTTTTGCTTTTTTCTTCTGTTTAGAAATAAATTTTTGTTCTAGCCTCTGGTTAGATGTGTTTTTATGTTTTAATTAGTGTTTGTGCCAAGTTAAACCTATAGGATCTTCTTGGATGATAGTTATTTGATCTTGCAGAAAATTCCAGAAACTTTCTGTTCACGAAAATAATTATTAAAAATCACCAGAACGTGATAAAATATTGATTCCAATTGCTGCTTATCAATAAACAAATTTTCTATGTCTTCCTATTTTGGCTGATTTTTTGGAGTTCCAGAAGTTTGCGTTAGTTACAGATTACTACAGACTGTTCTGTTTTTGACAGATTCTGTTTTTCGTGTGTTGTTTGCTTATTTTGATGAATCTATGGCTAGTAAAAGAGTTTATAAACCATAGAGAAGTTGGAATACAGTAGGTTTAACACCAATATAAATAAAGAATGAGTTCATTACAGTACCTTGAAGTGTTCTTTTGTTTTCTTTCGCTAACGGAGCTCACGAGATTTTCTGCTGAGTTTTGTGTTGTGAAGTTTTCAAGTTTTGGGTGAAAGATTTGATGGATTATGGAACAAGGAGTGGCAAGAGCCTAAGCTTGGGGATGCCCATGGCACTCCCAAGATAATCTAAGGACACCTAAAATCCAAAGCTTGGGGATGCCCCGGAAGGCATCCCCTCTTTCGTCTACTTCCATCGGTAACTTTACTTGGAGCTATATTTTTGTTCACCACATGATATGTGTTTTGCTTGGAGCGTCTTGCATGATTTGAGTCTTTGCTTTTTAGTTTAACACAATCATCTTTGCTGTACACACCTTTTAAGAGAGACACACATGATTTGGAAATTATTAGAATACTCTATGTGCTTCACTTATATCTTTTGAGTTATATAGTTTTTGCTCTAGTACTTCATTTATATCTTTTAGAGCACGATGGTGGATTTGTTTTATAGAAACTATTGATCTCTCATGCTTCACTTAGATTATTTTGATAGTCTTAAATAGCATGGTAATTTGCTTAAATAATCCTAATATGCTAGGTATTCAAGATTAGTAAAAACTTTCTTATGAGTGTTTTGAATAGTAAAAGAAGTTTGATGCTTGATGATTGTTTTGAGACATGGAGGTAGTGATATTAAAGTTGTGCTAGTTGAGTAGTTGTGAATTTGAGAAATACTTGTGTTGAATTTTGCAAGTCCCGTAGCATGCACGTATGGTAAACGTTATGTAACAAATTTGAAACATGAGGTGTTCTTTGATTGTCCTCCTTATGAGTGGCGGTCGGGGACGAGCGATGGTCTTTTCCTACCAATCTACCCCCTAGGAGCATGCGCGTAGTGCTTGGTTTTTGATGACATGTAGATTTTTGCAATAAGTATGTGAGTTCTTTATGACTAATGTTGAGTCCATGGATTATACACACTCTCACCTTTCCATCATTGCTAGCCTCTTCGGTACCGTGCATTGCCCTTTCTCACATTGAGAGTTGGTGCAAACTTCGCCGGTGCATCCAAACCCCGTGATATGATACTCTCTTTCACACATAAACCCCCTTATATCTTCCTCAAAACAGCCACCATACCTACCTATTATGGCATTTCCATAGCCATTCCGAGATATATTGCCATGCAACTTTCCACCGTTCCATTTATCATGACACGTTCATCATTGTCATATTGCTTTGCATGATCATGTAGTTGACATAGTATTTGTGGCAAAGCCACCGTTCATAATTATTTCATACATGTCACTCTTGGTTCATTGCATATCCCGATACACCGTCGGAGGCATTCATATAGAGTCATACTTTGTTCTAGTATCGAGTTGTAATCATTGAGTTGTAAATAAATAGAAGTGTGATGATCATCATTTTCTAGAGCATTGCCCCAAGTGAGGAATAAAAAAAAGAGAGAAAGGCCATAAAAAAAGAGAAGGCCCCAAAAAAATGAGAGAAAAAGAGAGAAGGGACAATGTTACTATCCTTTTACCACACTTGTGCTTCAAAGTAGCACCATAATCTTCATGATAGAGAGTCTCTTGTTTTGTCACTTTCATATACTAGTGGGAATTTTTCATTATAGAACTTGGCTTGTATATTCCAACTATGGGCCTCCTCAAGTGCCCTAGGTCTCTGTGAGCAAGCAAGTTGGATGCATACCCACTTAGTTTCTTTTGTTGAGCTTTCATATATTTATAGCTCTAGTGCATCCATTGCATGGCAATCCCTACTCCTCGCATTAACATCAATCGATGGGCATCTCCATAGCTCATTGATTAGCCTTGTTGATGTGAGACTTTCTCCTTTTTTGTCTTCTCCACATAACCCCCATCATCATATTCTATTCCACCCATAGTGCTATATCCATGGCTCACGCTCATGTATTGCGTGAAGGTTGAAAAAGTTTGAGATTACTAAAGTATGAAACAATTGCTTGGCTTGTCATCGGGGTTGTGCATGATGAGAGCATTCTTGTGTGACGAAAATGGAGCATGACTAAACTATATGATTTTGTAGGGATGAACTTTCTTTGGCCATTTTATTTTGAGAGGACATAATTGCTTAGTTAGTATGCTTGAAGTATTATTATTTTTATGTCAATATTGAACTTTTATCTTGAATCTTTCGGATCTGAATATTCATACCACAATTAAGAAGAATTACATTGAAATTATGCCAAGTAGCATTCCACATCAAAAATTCTGTTTTCATCATTTACCTACTCGAGGACGAGCAGGAATTAAGCTTGGGGATGCTTGATACGTCTCCAACGTATCGATAATTTTTGATTGCTCCATGCTATATTATCTTCTGTTTTGGACATTATTGGGCTTTATTTTACACTTTTATATTATTTTTGGGACTAATCTATTAACCGGAGGCCCAGCCCAGAATTGCTGTTTTTTTTGCCTATTTCAGAGTTTCACAGAAAAAGAATATCAAACGGAGTCCAAACGGAATGAAACCTTCGGGAACGTGATTTTCGGAACGAACATGATCCAGAGGACTTGGACCCTACGTCAAGAAATCAAACAGGAAGCCACGAGGTAGGGGGGCGCGCCTACCCCCCAGGCGCGCCCTCCACCCTCGTGGGCCCCATGTTGCTCCACTGACGTACTCCTTCCTCCTATATATACCTATGTACCCCCAAACGATCAGATACGGATCCAAAAACCTAATACCACCGCCGCAACCTTCTGTACCCGTGAGATCCCATCTTGGGGCCTGTTCCGGAGCTCCGCCGGAGGGGGCATCGATCACGGAGGGCTTCTACATCAACACCATTGCCTCTCCGATGAAGTGTGAGTAGTTTACCTCAGACCTTCGGGTCCATAGTTATTAGCTAGATGGCTTCCTCTCTCTTTTTGGATCTCAATACAATGTTCTCCCCCTCTCTTGTGGAGATCTATTCGATGTAATCTTCTTTTGCGGTGTGTTTGTTGAGACCGATGAATTGTGGGTTTGTGATCAAGTTTATCTATGAACAGTATTTGAATCTTCTGAATTCTTTTATGTATGATTGGTTATCTTTGCAAGTCTCTTCGAATTATCAGTTTGGTTTGGCCTACTAGATTGATCTTTCTTGCAATGGGAGAAGTGCTTAGCTTTGGGTTCAATCTTGCGGTGTCCTTTCCCAGTGACAGTAGGGGCAGCAAGGCACGTATTGTATTATTGCCATCGAGGATAACAAGATGGGGTTTATATCATATTGTATGAGTTTATCCCTCTACATCATGTCATCTTGCTTAAAGCGTTACTCTGTTCTTATGAATTTAATACTCTAGATGCATGCTGGATAGCGGTCGATGTGTTGAGTAATAGTAGTAGATGCAGGCAGGAGTCAGTCTACTTGTTTCGTACGTGATGCCTATATACATGATCATACCTAGATATTCTCATAACTATGGTCAATTCTGTCAATTGCTCAACAGTAATTTATCCACCCACCGTAAAATACTTATGCTCTCGAGAGAAGCCACTAGTGAAACCTATGCCCCCCGGGTCTGTTTTCCATCATATTAATCTCCTGACAACAAGCTATTTCTCGCACTGTTTTTATTTTGTTTACTTTACTTTGTATCTTTATCACAAAAATACCAAAAATATTATCTTATCATATCTATCAGATCTCACTCTCGTAAGTGACCGTGTAGGGATTGACAACCCCTTATCGTGTTGGTTGCGAGGATTTATTTGTTTGTGTTGGTGCGAGGGACTCGCGCGTAGCCTCCTACTGGATTGATACCTTGGTTCTCAAAAACTGAGGGAAATACTTACGCTACTTTGGTGCATCACCCTTTCCTCTTCAAGGGAAAACCAACGCAGTGCTCAAGAGGTAGCAGCCCGTTATTCTCTCCACGATGTGGCCACAGAAGAGTGGTAGATCGACCGGTTTCTTGGAGGCCTGAATCAGCATCTCAGGTGCACTCTCAGTATGTTTGATGTCCCAGACTTTCTGACTCTGGTGAACAAGGCCCTCATCGTCGAGAGGGAACATAAGCTCATGCATGACAACAAGCCAGCCGTTAATGACCACAAGCGCAAATTCGAGCCAAAGAAGGATATGCAACCAGTGCAAAAGGCTCGTACTTGGCAACAGACTCAGGTGGAGTACATACCCAATTGGCAGCAGAATGTCAACAAGACTACTACACAAGTCAAGAATGTCGTGACCAGCCTGGTGCACGACGATTGTCAGCGCAACAATTCATGCTTCAGCTGTGGTGAAACCGGACACTACGCCCGACAGTGTCCCAAGAACACCAAGCACATCGCTCCATTTCAGCCGCAAGTCAACTACATGGAGCCGTATTCCTCCCCCGATATAATCCATGGGCAAGTTCATCACATCTCCGCAGATGAAGCCCAAGAAGACCCGGAAGTCGTCATTGGTATGTTTCTCGTTAACGACATACCAGCAGTAATTTTATTTGACTCTGGGCTTCCCACTCTTTTATTTCGCGGAGTTTTGCTTCCCAAAACAATTTTCCTTGCTCGATTTTGGGAAAACACATGCTGGTACAATCTCTGGGATCCCAACTTAGAAGCAATCTCGTCTGCCGAAATTTGGAGATCGACATCAAGGGCGTCAAGTTTCCAACATCATTGATAATCATCGATTCCAACAAACTGGATGCCATTCTGGGCATGGATTGGTTGACCCAATACCAAGTCTGCATCAGCTGTGCGACCCAAGAAGTTACCCTGAAGAATATGGAAGGTCGCACTACCAGTTTTTATGCCCGCAAGCACATCCCCACGAAAGATATGGTTTTCGCAGCCGTAGCAGAAGAGGTGGAATTAATTCCAGTGGTCAGCGAGTATCCAGATGTATTTACTGAAGAATTACCCGGCATGCCACCAGACCGAGAATTGGAGTTTGCTATTGACCTAGTGCCTGGAACCACTCCGATACATAAGAAATATTATCGGATGCCTTCCTCAGAATTGGTGGAGTTGAAGAAACAACTGGATGAGATGCTGCAGAAAGGGTACATTCGTCCAAGCTCTTCACTATGGGGATCACCCGCAATCTTCGTGGACAAAAAGGATGGCAGTCTACGAATGTGCGTAGACTACCGCCAGCTGAATGACGTCACCATCAAAAACAAGTATCCACTACCGAGGATTGATGATCTGTTTGATCAACTCAGTGGGGCCAAAGTATTCTCCAAAATTGATTTAAGGACAGGATATCATCAACTCAAGGTAAAGAAGGAAGATATTCCTAAGACCGCATTCACCACTCAGTACGGTCTTTATGAATACACCGTTATGTCCTTCGGCCTCACCAACGCTCCTGCATTCTTTATGCATATGATGAACAAGGTGTTTATGGACTTCTTGGACAAATTTGTGGTGGTGTTCATTGACGACATACTCATTTACTCCAAGAGCAAGGACGAACATAAGGAGCATCTTCAAGCAGTTCTGCAAAGACTTCGTGATCATCAACTGTATGCCAAATTCAGCAAATGTGAGTTTTGGCTCCAGCAAGTGGGATTCCTTGGGCATATCCTCTCAGCAGAAGGAATCTCGGTGGACCCAAGCAAGGTAAAGGACGTACTTGATTGGTCCGCACCCACCACCGTCTCAGAAATCTGGAGTTTCCTTGGACTAGCCGGATATTATCGTCGGTTTATCGAAGGATTTTCCAAGATCGCCAAGCCAATGACGGAGCTCCTCAAGAAGGACAAGAAGTTCGTATGGACTGAGGACTGCGAATGGAGTTTCAATGAGTTAAGAACCAGGCTGACGTCGGCACCTGTATTAACTCTTCCAGACATCTACCGCAGTTTCGACGTTTACTGCGACGCCTCCAGAAGAGGACTGGGGTGTGTACTCATGCAGGATTGCAAAGTAGTAGCCTATGCCTCCCGCCAACTGCGACAACATGAAGGGAACTATCCTACCCATGATTTGGAATTGGCCGCCGTGGTGCGCGCTTTGAAAATCTAGAGACATTATCTGATTGGGAAGAAGTGCCAGATATTCACCGACCATAAGAGTCTCAAGTATATATTCACTCAGCCCGATTTGAACCTTCGACAGCGAAGATGGCTCGAGTTGGTTAAGGACTACGACCTTAGAATTAATTATCACCCAGGCAAAGCTAATATGGTGGCTGAAGCCCTCAGCCGCAAACCAGCCAACCTTAATGCTCTAATGGACCTTACCTCCGGAACTTTATGAAGAAATCATGCAGCTAAACTTGGTGATCACCGACGCCCGTATTACCAGTATATTGGAAGTTGTCCCCACTCTCGAAGAGGAAATCCGCTGTGCTCAGGTGGATGACAAGGTGTTACAAATATATGTTCAGAAGATGCACCAAGGGCATGCACCAGATTTCTCTATGGATCAACAGGGTTCGCTAAGATTCCGCGGAAGACTTTGCGTACCCAATCACGAAAGCCTGAAGAAGAAAATATTGGCAGAAGCGCATGAAGCACCATACTCCATTCACTCCGGTGGTACCAAAATGTATGAGGACCTTCGTCAGATATTTTGGTGGGATGGTATGAAGAAAGACATCGCGTATTTTGTGGCCTGTTGCGACACATGCAATAAAGTAAAGGCAGAACATCAAAAGCCCGTCGGACTCCTTCAGCCTCTGCCAGTATCCCAATGGAAATGGGATGATATTTGCATGGATTTCATCACCGGATTGCCAAGGTCTCATCAAGGCAACGACGCAATATGGGTCATAGCGGACACCTTAACCAAGGTGGCACACTTCCTGCCTATCCGGACTACATACCGTGCAAATCAACTCGCACAGCTGTATGTATCAAGAATCGTCAGTCTACATGGAGTACCTAAGACCATCACCTCCGATAGAGGAGCCCTTTTCACTTCCGCATTTTGGGCCCGACTACATCAAGCCTTGGGGACTGCTCTGAAGTACAGCAAGGCTTATCATCCCCAGACAGATGGACAAACTGAGCGAGTAAATCAAATACTCGAGGATATGCTACGAGCCTGTACATTGGCCCAAGGAACCAAGTGGGAAGACTGTCTGCCTTACGCCGAGTTTTCCTACAACAACAGTTTCCAGGCCAGCTTGAAGATGTCACCCTATGAAGCCCTGTATGGCCGGAAATGCCGCACCCCATTGAATTGGTCTCAAACTGGAGACAGCCGCATTTTCGGGACTGATTTAATGCTTGAAGCAGAAAAGCAAGTCAAGGAGATCCGAGACAGACTGCAACTGGCCAAATCCCGACAGAAGAGCTACTATGATGCCAAACATCGCTAGATCAGCTTCGAACCCGGAGAACACGTATATCTCCGAGTCACCCCGATGAAAGGAGTCAAGAGATTTATGACCCGAGGAAAATTGGCACCCAGATATATCGGCCGATTCCCCGTCATGGCCAGAGTCGGAACAGTTGCCTACCAGTTGGAATTGCCACCAGAATTGTCAGAAGTACACAACGTGTTCCACATCTCACAGCTAAAAAGATGCATCTCGCCACCGGAGAAAAGGACTGATATGTCAGAGAAAGAATTAGCTAAGGATTTGACTTATGAGGAAAAGCCAACCAGAATATTGGATTAGACAGAAAGGGTCACTCGCAGCAAAGAGATACGGTTTTAAACGGTTCAGTGGGAGCATCACACCGAAGAAGAAGCAACCTGGGAAAGAGAGGAATTTTTAAGGACTGCATACCCAGAATGGTTTTCCAAAGCAACCGAATCTCGAGGACGAGATTCATCCTAAGTGGGGGAGGTTTGTGACAGCTTGAATTTTGCCTTCTCTCTTTTGCCGGACATGCCTTCTCTCTTTTTCCGGACTTGGTTTTCACCGTGGTTTTTGCCCTGATTTGATTTGGGTTTTGGATCAATTCAAACGGACTTGTCACTCGGGAATATCCTTGGCTTTGACCCAAGTGACCCATCTATCTTATTCGTCCCACAAATTCCCAAAATAATCAAATGAATATTTTTCCTAAAAGAAAAATATTCATTTTTCTCTCTTAAACTCACTTCAGATCCATGTGCTCCAAAGCAACCTCAATTTTTCTTGCTCAGAAAAATCTGAGATAATTCCTAAATATTCTTAGAACCCTGGCACACCTTCCCATGTAAAAATATTGCATCGCTTTTTGTAATATTTTTGCTGTAGAAAATCTTTTCACTTCTGGACCAGAAATGCACTTTGTACAACAAGTGCATTTTCCTTGAGCTTTTGGCCCTGAGTTTTCTTGAGCTTGAACACCTTCCTAAGTAACCCTAAACCCCAGGAGATTAGCCCTAATGGCCTTATAGAAGGTGGCCAAACTTGGCGACCAAGTTTCTGACCAGAAACTTGCCAGCTTGGTAGAGTCGCGTCTGGTCGGCCTGGGTATGATCCATCACCCCTCCTTGACGTAACACTGCACGGTCGAGCGCTTGGACAAGGTTTGGCTGCTCCTGGCCGTTGTTTTGACCATGCCAGCATGGTGACCATGTGAGGACACGGCGCCTGGCAGCGTCTCGATGCGCTCTGGCTGTCGCCTTGCCCTCTGTTTCGCACGTGCCTGTTCCAGCGCTCACCTCCGACTGCCGCACCGCGCCACAACCCTCGACCCATCACCCTTGACCCCTCCATGGCGCTCGCCGTCGCCGGAGCCACCGTAGCAAGCACGGGCGCGTCGCGTCCAAATCGGCACAGTGCGCACGTGCACTTGTCCTCTTCTCCAACCGCCTCCTGTGCGCGTCCGCAAGCGTAGGCAAGCTCCTGAGACGACGTAGCATCGTGCCCCCTCGCGTTGGAGCTTGTCGTCAACGTTCGCCGCATGTCCAGAACGCCCCGGCGGCGACACGTCCCCCCTCCGTTCTGGCTATATATAACACCCCCGCCACCCTTGCTAGCCACGCACCACTCCACACCACCTCCACGAACACGTAGACGAGCAGAAGCCCGGTCGGGCAGGCCTCTGGCCGTTGCCCCGACCCGAGGACTCCGGCGATCCCCGCAGTCCAGCTGCCGCGTTCCGGTGCCTCTCGAGCTCAAGCAGCTGCTTGGGCGGGGCATTGCGGGTCTGCTGGTGCTGCCTAGACCCCGCCAAGCCCTCGGAGCTGCCTCTAGCCACCGTCTTCAACCTCTCCGGCGAACCCCGTCCGCCACCGAAGCTTGCGAGCTCGACTGCGGCCAGCTCCGTCCACCTCTCGCCAAGCCATGGGTACGGGCAGGTGCGCCGCGAGCCCCGCTTCCAATCCATCCCTCTAGCCTAGTCCTAAACCCCTCGTCGCCGGCGTGAGCTCCGGCGAAACGCCGCCCCCCATCTGATCTCGATCCCCCTCTCTCTCTCCTGATGGGTGGGGCCCAGTGTCAGCCTCACCACTCGCGCCCGAAGCGGTACGAGTGGAGGCGCACTCCCGTTTTACGCCTTCGACGTCACCCCCCAGGATTTTCTGTTTATTCAAATTTAATTCAAAAATTTGACTAAACTTTGACCAGCAATTACTCCTAAACCATAAGTCCAAATGAATTGATTATTTTTGCATTGTCTTTGTTACAGAAATCTCTAGCAGCACACCAAAAGGTGGATTTTTCCTTGTTGCCTAGGATTTCTGGTGATTTTCAGAATGTGTTTTGACATTTATTTTTGTGGTTTTAAATTGTTTTTCAGAAGGAGAAGCTTGTCTTGAAGCAAACCAAGAGGGGTGTGATCCTCCTCTACACTAAGGCAAGCCACACCAGCAATTGGATGGTGTTATTTCAATAGCTATGATTTTCTACTTTAATATGAATTCTTATTTGCATTAAAATTTGGTAAATAATTTTGGTAAATTACTAGTCACTTCATTCTGTTAGAAATGCTTGTTTTAGTTACTGGTTGCATGCATGACCTTGCTTGGTTAAGTAGAGTAAGATTTTTACACTATGCATATTGCTATGGAAATTGGTGGTATTAATTTTACTAAATGATATTTTCATTTAAAGAAAGAACCAATAAAAATATTGCTTGTTGATAAAATGAGGTAGAACCAGAAAGTTTGATCCTTAGTGTTGCAAGATAATTATGTGGTTAAGTTTGATCCATGAACATGAGTTGTTTGCTTCGCATAGCGAGTAGTTGCATGATTTCCGGTATTATGCCATTGTTAGTAATAAAAAGTTTTCTTAAGAGTTAAACTTGATTAAGTTCAACTTGAATATGATGTTGATCACATCATGGTGCCACTGAATCGGGTTCCTAGTTCAGTGCGACCACATTTACCTAATGGGAAGGTCTTGACTAGGTCCTCTGTTGTGGCTCTCACCGGTGCCTCCCGCGAGGGAAGGTTATGGGCGTGCATACCCTGGCCCAGTAGGCAGACATAACCTTGTGTGCTTATTTTTGTTTTTATGGTACCTTGTCCCCATTTGGGACCGTTTTGCCACAACGGTGGCCGTTGGTGTCTTTGGTAGACACGGGGCCACCCAAGACCTAGCCCTAGGAGGGAGATGGTCGGAGTGGCCGGGGAGAGTTTCGTCGGGATACTTTGGTCCACCCGAATGGGAGTGCGAGGCCAGGTATTCCGTAGTGTGGGTAAAGTGCGCTACCTCTGCAGAGTGTATTTAATCTATCGATAGCCGCGCCCTTGATTATGGGCAAAACTCGGGAGTAAGTCACACCATGGATAAACTTTTATAATTAATCCTGCCAACTAGAAAATTGTTGTGATGCATTGTTTCGTGATGAACTTTGAACACTCGAGGTGTTCATGAGCGTTTGGTTTCAGGTGTGACCCCGGTGTGGTCATCATTTGGTTACGAGGTAACCGTCTGGTAAGCGAGTCCGTGTGACTCGGTGCGCTGTTTGGCTGCTTTGCATCTGTAGAATTTTCATGCATTAGTTTAACCTGATTAATTATCATGATATTGTCTATCATCGTGCTTATGTTTGTTGTGAGCTTGCAAGTACATTCAATGTACTGACCTGGCGTGTTATGCCAGCTTTCAGGCAAGTCGATTCGCATCGGAGCGCAACTCATGTCTAGGCCGTGTCCACGTCGGTGTCCCTGTGCTATGGAGTTCCGCTACAACCTTCTTCCGCTGCCGCGTAGTTTCGTGTGTTCGAGGCCCCAGCCATGTTCATTAAATAATTTACATACTGTCCAGCAGTACCGTGTGTGCCGCTTGGCCTCGAATCTCGATGTAATATCAGACCTATGTACCCCGCTAGTATCAATAAAGCGGTTATTTCTGTACCATGTTGTTGTGTGTTGCCAGAAGACTCGATCTCTGGGCTGGCAATGCAGGGTAAACCAGTTGCTCTGAGCCGGGGTGCCACAGGCCATCATCGCCATGAAGGCCAAGGACCAGAGGGAGAACCTCTCCCCATCTAGGGGGGAGGCCATGGAGGAGGAAGCACAAGGGGGAGAACATCTCCTCCTCTCTCTCTCGGTGGCGCCGGAGTGCCATCAGGAGGGGAATCATCGCCGTTGTGATCGTCTTCATTACATCACCATCACCATCACCATCCTTATCTCTTTTACGTGGTCCACTCTCCCGCGCCCCGCTGTAATCCGTACTTGAACATGGTGCTTTATTCCACATATTATGATCCAATGATGTGTTGCCATCCTATGATGTTTTGAGTAGATATCCTTTGTCTTTGGGTTGATTGATGATCTAGATTAGTATGAGTTGTATGTTTTATTTTGGTGCTGTCCTATGGTGCCCTCCGTGCCGTGCAAGCGTGGGGGATTCCCGCTGTAGGGTGTTGCAATATGTCCATGGTTTACTTATTGTCTGCGTTGCTTGAGTGACAGAAGCATAAACACGGATAAGTGGGTCACGACGTTTGGGATAAAGGGGACTTGATACTTTAATGCTATGGTTCGGTTTTACCTTAATGATCTTTGGTAGTTGCGGATGCTTCCTAGAGTTCCAATCATAAGTGCATATGATCTAAGAAGAGAAAGTATGTTAGCTTATGCCTCTCCCTCATATGAAATTGCAATAGTGATTACCGATCTTGTTAACAATTGCCTAGGACAATTCCGCACACCGACCCATCATTATTCTACACTCGCTATTTATAATATTTATTAATATATTCTAACTTTATGATAAGAGAACCTACTTTTATATTTTAGCTTTCCGATACCATGCAAAATTATCCTCTTCATACCCACAACGTAGTTTTTTTTCTCGTTTCTAGTTGGAAGCAAACGTTCAGTGTACGTAGAGTCGTATCAGTGGCAGATAGGACTAGAGAGAATATTGATCTTACCATTAGCTCCTTGTGGGTTCTACACTCCATACTTATCACTTCCACCTTTGGAAATTGCTACGATGATTCCCTGCACTTGGGGATTATCAAGCTCTTTTCTGGCGCCGTTGCCGGGGAGCAATAGCGTGGGTTGATATTCCCGTGTTTGCTTATTTGCTTTCTTCACTAAGTAGATTTTGTTTTTCATTTTTGTTTCTGTTCAGTTGTGGGTGAAACATAAAAAAAAATTAAAAAATGAAAATACAAAAAAAAGTACTTGCCTCTCATGCCTAATAAGTTTTTCAAAAAGAGAAGTGATTGGAAAGTTATGCATTGAAGAAGTGAGGGTCGACCTTGAGCACTTGTGTTCATGCTCATGGAAACAATGTAGAATTTTTCATGGAAGTTTCTCTGTAAATAATTATCCCCTTGTATATATCCATTGTATTATAAAAATATTGTGCCAAGCTTTGGTTTTAGGATGATTAGATTGCTTGTTTACTTTGTGCAGTACAAAAACAGAAACTTTGGCTGTAGCGCGTGAATTTACATTTTTTTACTGGAAAGTCAAATGGGTCTGAAACTTTTTGCACATTACTTCTGTACACATTTTTAAATTTTTCATATTTGTTCTAGAATTTTTGGAGTTACAGAAGTTTGCTAAACTTCCAGATTACTACAGACTATCCTGTTTTTGACAGAATCTGTTTTCTATGTGTTGATCGCTTATTTTGATGAATCTATGGGTAGTATCGGGGGGTATGAACCATAGATAAGTTGGAATACAGTAGGTTTAACACCAATATAAATAAAGAATGATTTCATTATAGTACCTTAAGGTAGTGATTTGCTCTAGTATACTAACGGATCTCACAAAGTTTTGTTAAAGTTTTGTGTGGATGAAGTGTTCGAAGATCGAGGAGCTATCAATATGAGAAGAATAAAGAGAGGCAAGAGTTCAAGCTTGGGGATTCCCAAGGCACCCCAAGTAAATATACCAAGGATACTCAAGCATCTAAGCTTGGGGATGCCCCGGTTGGCATCCCATCTTTCTTCTTCAACAATTATCGGTATACCTCGGTTTTTGTTTTGTTCACATGATTTGTGTCCTTTGTGTTTTTCTTTTTCTTTAAGAACCATGATAGTATGATATAGCCCTTACTTGATTTATAGAATGCTTCATGTGCTTCACTTATATCCTTTAAGTATGATCTTATAGAATTGCTCTTTGTGCTTCACTTAAATCTTTTGAGTATGGTTTTACAGAATGCTTTGTGTGCTTCACTTATATATTTTGAGCTTGGATATTGGTTAGTCTATATTAATTGTAGAATGATCCATGAACTTAATTTATATCTTTTGGATTATGAATAATACTATCATATAAAGTGGGTTTGGAAGAGTGTCAACTTTAGGAAGTAGTGACCCCACTATTCCGAATGAGAAGAATTTTGCTTATGTGGAGAGTAGAAAATTCTCCATGCCTGTAGATCATGAAAAGAATGCTTTATGTGATGGTTATATTGATGAATTCATTCATGATGCTACTGAAAAATATTATGAGGGAGGAATATATGCTTGTAGGAGTTGCAATAATATCAAGTTTCCTCTCTATGTGCTTAAAGTTTTGAAGTTATACTTGTTTTGCCTTCCTATGCTAGTTGATTCTTGTTCCTATAAATTACGTGCTCACAAAATCCCTAGGCATAGCAAGTGGGTTAGATTTAAATTTGCTAGTCATATTCTTCATGATGCTCTCTTTATGTTTCAATTCTTTTCTTTTATGTGAGCATCATTGAAATCATCATGCCTAGCTAAAAGGAACTAAAGAAAAGCGCTTGTTCGGAGACAACCCAATATTTACCCTTACTGTTTTTTGTGTGTTTACATGATTAAGCTACTGTAGTAATCATGTTTTATAGCTTTTGTTTCAATAAAGTGCCAAGTAAGACCTTTGGGAAGACTTGGGTGAAAGTTAATGTGATCTTGCTGTAAAAAACAGAAACTTTGCGCTCATGAGATTAGCTGCCATTTTTTATAGAAGAGTGATTTTGAGTTGATTATTTTTTCAGAAGATTAATAGACAAATTCCTCACGTCCACCAATTTATTTCATAATTTCTGGAGAAGCATAAGTATGGTTTCTGTTCAGATCATTACAGACTGTTCTGTTTCTGACAGATTCTGTTTTCATTGCATAGTTTGCTTGTTTTCTAGTTTCTATGGATTATATTTCTCAATATAAATTGTAGAATGATATGGTACAGTAGGCATTGTGTGAGAACAATTATGAACCTTGTCTTTGACAGTACCAAAGTGAATGGTTTACTCTTTATCATACTAACCTATCTCACGAAGTTCCGTTAAGTTTTGTGTGATTGAAGTTTTCAAGCTTTGGGTGAGATATCGATATGAGGAGAATAAGGAGCCGAAAGACACTAAGCTTGGGTATGCCCAAGGCACCCCAAGGTAATATTCAAGGAATACTCAAGCGCCTAAGCTTGGGGATGCCCCGGAAGGCATCCCCTCTTTCGTCTTCAAAACTATCGGTATACCTTACTCGGAGCTATATTTTTATTCGTCACATGATATGTGTTTTGCTTGGAGCATATTTTAAATTTTACTTGCTGATTGAATAAAATCATTGGATCTGAAATCTTGAATGAAAAAGAATCCTCCCATGGCTAGTTAATTATTTAACTACTCAGTGTCCTTCACTTATATCTTTTGGAGTAGTTTGTCAGTTACTCATGTGCTTCACGTATATCCTATGAGTAAATGGTTGAATGAATTGAATATAATAAATATGAATTTATATATGTTCCATATGCTTATACCATGGGGAGTAATGACTTCACACAAAATAAGTATAGGTAGTAAACTTATTGAAAGTTAGCAAACGCAGAATTGGTCACTTGAACAATTCATGAAAGAATATTGAAGGAAGAGAGATTTCACATATAAATATACTATCTTGGACATCTTTTGTAATTGTGAGCACTCATTAAAATATGACATGCTAAAAGGTTGATGTTGGACAAGGAAGACAACGTAATGGGTTATCTCTTCTTATATCCGAAATAAAGTATATTGTCATGGATCATCCAACATGCTGAGCTTGCCTTTCCCCCTCATGCTAGCCAAATTCTTTGCACCAAGTAGAAATACTACTTGTGCTTCCGAATATCCTTAAACCCGGTTTTGCCATGAGAGTCCACCATATCTACCTATGGATTGAGTAAGATCCTTCAAGTAAGTTGTCATTGTTGCATGCAATAAAAATTGCTCTCTAAATATGTATGATCTATTAGTGTGGATAAAATAAGCTTTATACGATCTTGTGATATGGAAGCAATAAAAGCGACAGACTGCATAATAAAGGTCCCTATCACAAGTGGCAATATAAAGTGACATTCTTTCGCATTAAGATTTCATGCATCCAACTATAAAAGCACATGGCATCCTCTGCTTCCCTCTGCGAAGGGCCTACCTTTTATTCTTGTCTTATACCTTATACAAGAGTCATGGTGATCTTCACCTTTCCTTTTTACATTTTATCCTTTGGCAAGCACATTGTGTTGGAAAGATCCTGATATATATATCCAATTGGATGTAAGTTATCATGAACTATTATTGTTGACATTACCCTTGAGGTAAAAGGTTGGGAGGCAAAACTATAAGCCCCTATGTTTCTCTGTGTCCGATTAAAGCTTTGAACCCACAAATATCACGTGAGTGGTAGCAATTGTGAAAGATTAAATGATAGTTGAGTATGTGGAGTTTGCTGAATCAAAGCTCTTACATAGACCCTTCCCGAAAATAAGATGAATTGCAATTGTTTGATGACTAAGAGCACGGTTTGTTAGTTTTCAAGAAAGTTTATGATCTATACTTTGACATGTGAATAGCTTGTTACTTGATCATGAGAAGTTTTATGAGTTGAGCTACTGTTATGATATATAATGATGCTATAAAAAATGTTTGAAACTATCATTGATCAAACTTAAGAACTTGCTAGCATTCACACTTCATAAATTATTTCTTTTATCATTTACCTACTCGAGGACGAGCAGGAATTAAGCTTGGGGATGGTGATACGTCTCCAACGTATCGATAATTTATGAAGTATTCATGCCATGTTTACTATTGTTTTATATGATTTTGGTATGATTTGATTAGAACTAAACGGACTGACGTTGTTTTCAGTAGAACTACCGTGGTGTTGTTTTTGTGCAGAAATAAAAGTTCTCGGAATGCGCTGAAAATCAACGGAGAATTTTTCTGGAAAATATAAAAAATACTGGAACAAAAATCTACTGGAGGGGAGTCCCGTGGGCCCCATGAGGGTGGGGGGCGCGTCCACTCCCTCGGTGCGCCCCTGTGCCTCGTGGACTACCAGTGGGTCCCCCTGACTTGTTCTCGACGCCAACCTCTCTTATAAATACCCAAACCTCCAGAAATTAACCTAGATCGGAAGTTCCGCCGCCGCAAGCCTCTGTAGCCACGAGAATTCAATCTAGGCCCTCTCTGGCACCCTGCCGGAGGGGGCCATCATCACCGGAGGCCATGGAGGAGGATCCCGGAGGGGCCATCATCGCCATGAAGGCCAAGGACCAGAGGGAGAACCTCTCCCCATCTAGGGGGGAGGCCATGAAAGAGGAAGCACAAGGGGGAGAACCTATCCTCCTCTCTCTCAGTGGCGCCGGAGTGCCATCGGGAGGGGAATCATCGCCGCGGTGATCGTCTTCATCAACATCACCATCATCATCACCATCCTTATCTCTTTTACGCGGTCCACTCTCCCGCACCCCGCTGTAATCCCTACTTGAACATGGTGCTTTATGCCATATATTATGATCCAATGATGTGTTGCCATCCTATAATGTTTTCAGTAGATATCCTTTGTCTTTGGGTTGATTGATGATCTAGATTGGTATGAGTTGTATGTTTTATTTTGGTGCTTTCCTATGGTGCCCTCCGTGTCGTGCAAGCGTGAGGGATTCCCGCTGTAGGGTGTTGCAATATGTCCATGGTTTACTTATTGTCTGCGTTGCTTGAGTGACAGAAGCATAAACACGGATAAGTGGGTCACGACATATGGGATAAAGGAGACTTGATACTTTAATGCTATGGTTGGGTTTTACCTTAATGATCTTTAGTAGTTGTGGATGCTTGCTAGAGTTCCAATCATAAGTGCATATGATCTAAGAAGAGAAAGTATGTTAGCATATGCCTCTCCCTCATATGAAATTGCAATAGTGATTACCGATCTTGTTAACAATTGCCTAGGACAATTCCGCACACCGACCCATCATTATTCCACACTCGCTATTTATAATATTTAGTAATATATTCTAACTTTATGATAACATCACCTACTTTTATATTTTAGCTTTCCAATACCGTTCAAAATTATCCTCTTCATACCCACAACGTAGTTTTATTTCTCCTTTCTAGTTGGAAGCAAACGTTCGGTGTACGTAGAGTCGTATCAGTGGCAGATAGGACTTGAGAGAATATTGATCTTACCTTTAGCTCCTTGTGGGTTCGACACTCCATACTTATCACTTCCACCTTTGGAAATTGCTACGATGATTCCCTGCACTTGGGGATTATCATCGAGCTGTTGCGGTGGGCAACATCGTCGGGGAAGAGGCTCCGGCTGGGCAGTGTTGAGGTGGCGGACGGAGGAGGGTGCGGTTTTGCGGCTGGAGCGGAGAGGTTATGGCGGCCTGGGATTTTGAATGGCGAAAAGGAGGCGATGGTAGGGGGAACCATGACTTAGGGACGCGCTTGTCCAAAATGTAGGGTGTGTTACAAAAGTACCCCCACTGATTTGAACTAGCGGCCCTTTTGGCTCAGGGTTAGAAGGGGGATTTCGCGTGTCGGGATTTGGCAGCTGGAGGGAGTTTTCGCGCGCGTTGTAATTTCGGGATAGCAAGGCACGGGTTGTGAAGGCGCCAGTTTTAGGAGCACGATATCTGAATTTTCGGGATATAACAAGGTGCGGGTTGAATTTTAGGGACAAGCCTAACGTGTAATATTGTACTTGTACGTACCACATCAATTCACACTTCCCTCAACGAAAAAAACGAAAAAATAAAACTATTCACACCACACAAAGAGAGAGTTTTGTCCCGTTTTACTATACAAATGCTATTCAAAGCTATGAATCCATGTTATGCCCAATAATTTTTTTCGCCGGCTGTATAATGCATGTAACCTACTCATACCAACATTTTAGTGGATTCCAAATGTCTATACTACCGCTGCAATTCGAACTGAATTTGAATCCGTTTCTCTATTTCAATAATAATCTACAATCATGATTGTTGCCAACTTCAACCATCATTCGTGTATTACCTTAACAACACACCACATGATTACTATAGAGATAGATATGAACTATCTGTACTATATGAACTCAAATTCAATTTTTTGAATACACTTGATGTTGATTCCAAATAATAGTACATTTGATGTACTAACTAGATATTCATAATCTAAACCATGTTCCCTACGTACACCGTGTTTATCACACAAAGTATAGTGCCCCGCCCCTGATAACCCACAAGTATAGGGGATCGCAACAGTTTTCGAGGGTAGAGTATTCAACCCAAATTTATTGATTCGACACAAGGGGAGCCAAAGAATATTCTCAAGTATTAGCAGTTGAGTTGTCAATTCAACCACACCTGGATAACTTAGTATCTGCAGCAAAGTATTTAGTAGCAAAGTAATATGGAAGTAACGGTAACGATAGCAAAGTAATATTTTTGGGTTTTGTAGTGATTGTAACAGTAGCAACGGAAAAGTAAATAAGCGAAGAACAATATGTGAAAAGCTCGTAGGCATTGGATCGGTGATGGAGAATTATGCCGGATGCGGTTCATCATGTAACAATCATAACATAGGGTGACACAGAACTAGCTCCAATTCATCAATGTAATGTAGGCATGTATTCCGAATATAGTCATACGTGCTTATGGAAAAGAACTTGCATGCCATCTTTTGTCCTACCCTCCCGTGGTAGCGGGGTCCTAACGGAAACTAAGGGATATTAAGGCTTCCTTTTAATAGAGTACCGGACCAAAGCATTAACACATAGTGAATACATGAACTCCTCAAACTACGGTCATCACCGGGAGTGGTCCCGCTTATTGTCACTTCGGGGTTGCCGGATCATAACACATAGTAGGTGACTATAGACTTGCAAGATAGGATCAAGAACTCACATATATTCATGAAAACATAATAGGTTCAGATCTGAAATCATGGCACTCGGGCCCTAGTGACAAGCATTAAGCATAGCAAAGTCATAGCAACATCAATCTCAGAACATAGTGGATACTAGGGATCAAACCCTAACAAAACTAACTCGATTACATGATAAATCTCATCCAACCCATCACCGTCCAGAAGGCCTACGATGGAATTACTCACGCACAGCGGTGATCATCATGAAATTGCTGATGGAGGATGGTTTATGATGACGATGGCGACGGATTCCCCTCTCCGGAGCCCCTAACGGACTCCAGATCAGCCCTCCCGAGAGAGTTTAGGGCTTGGCGGCGGCTCCGTATCGTAAAACGCGATGAATCTTTCTCTTTGATTTTTTCTCCCCGAACACGAATATATAGAGTTGGAGTTGAGTTCGGTGGAGCAACAGGGGGCCCACGAGGCAGGGGGCGCGCCCAGGGGGGCAGGCACGCCCCCACCCTCGTGGACAGGTGGTGGGCCCCCTGGCCTTGATTCTTTCGCCAATATTTTTAATATTTTCCAAAAATAAGTTCTGTGGAGTTTCAGGTCATTCCGAGAACTTTTGTTTCTGCACATAAATAACACCATGGAAAGTCTGCTGAAAACAGCGTCAGTCCGGGTTAGTTCCATTCAAATCATGCAAGTTAGAGTCCAAAACAAGGGCAAAAGTGTTTGGAAAAGTAGATACGACGGAGACGTATCAACTCCCCCAAGCTTAAACCTTTGCTTGTCCTCAAGCAATTCAGTTGATAAACTGAAAGTGATAAAGAAAAACTTTTACAAACTCTGTTTGCTCTTGTTGTTGTAAATATGTAAAGCCAGCATTCAAGTTTTCAGCAAAGATTATAACTAACCATATTCACAATAACATTTAGGTCTCATGTTTACTCATGTCAATGACATAATCAACTAGCAAGCAATAATAATAAATCTCGGATGACAACACTTTCTCAAAACAATCATGATATGATATAACAAGATGGTATCTCGCTAGCCCTTTCTGAGACCGCAAAACGTAAATGCAGAGCACCTTTAAAGATCAAGGACTGACTAAACATTGTAATTCATGGTAAAAGAGATCCAGTCATAGTCATACCCAATATAAATTAATAGTAATGCATGCAAATGACAGCGGTGCTCTCCAGCTGGTGCTTTTTAATAAGAGGGTGATGATTCAACATAAAAGTAAATAGATAGGCCCTCCGCAGAGGGAAGCAGGGATTTGTAGAGGTGCCAGAGCTCGATTTTAAAGCAGAGATAAATAATATTTTGAGCGGCATACTTTCATTGTCAACATAACAACCAAGATATGGCGATATCTTCCATGCTACACACATTATAGGCGGTTCCCAAACAGAATGGTAAAGTTTATACTCCCCCTCCACCAACAAGCATCAATCCATGGCTTGCTCGAAACAACGAGTGCCTCCAACTAGCAACAGCCCCGGGGGAGTTTTGTTTGCAATTATTTTGATTTGATTTGCATAAAGCATGGGACTGGGCACCCTGGTGACCAGCCATTTCTCGTGAGTGAGGAGCGGAGTCCACTCCTCTTGAGAATAACCCGCCTAGCATGGAAGATACGGACATACCTAGTTGATACACGAGCTATTCGAGCATACAAAACAGAATTTCATTTGAAAGTTTAGAGTTTGGCACATACAAATTTACTTGGAACGGCAGGTAGATACCACATATAGGAAGGTATAGTGGACTCATATGGCATAACTTTGGGGTTTAAGGAATTGGATGCACAAGCAGTATTCCCACTTAGTACAAGTGAAGGCTAGCAAAAGACTGGGAAGCGACCAACTGGAGAGCGACAACAGTCATGAACATGCATTAAAATTAATAAACATTGAGTGCAAGCATGAGTAGGATATAATCCACCATGAACATAAATACCGTGAAGGCTATGTTGATTTTGTTTCAACTACATGTGTGAACATGTGCCAAGTCAAGTCACTCGAATCATTCAAAGGAGGATACCACCCCACTATACCACATCACAACCATTTTAATAGCATGTTTGCACACAAGGTAAACCATTATATACTCCTAGCTAATCAAGCATGGCATAAGCAACTATAATCTCTAATTGTCACTGCAAACATGTTTATTCATAATAGGCTGATTTTTTATCAGGAACGATGAACTAATCATATTTACAAAAACAAGAGAGGTCGAGTTCATACCAGCTTCTCCCATCTCAATCAGTCCATCATATATCGTCATAATTGCCTTTCACTTGCACGACCGAACGATGTAAATAATAATAATAGTGCACGTGCATTGGGCTAAGCTGGAATCTGCGAGCATTCAATAAACAGGAGAAGACAAGGCAATATGGGCTCTTGGTTAAATAAACAATAATGCATATAAGAGCCACTTCAACATTTTAATCATGGTCTTCTCCTATCGACCCCCAAAGAAAAGAAAAGAATAAAACTATTTACACGGGAAAGCTCCCAACAAGCAAAAGAAGAACGAGAAATCTTTTTGGGTTTTCTTTTTAATTATTACTACTACAACAAGAAAGTAAACTAACTAAAAGCTACAACTAATTTTTTGGTTTTTCTTAAGGTTTTTCGAACACACAAGAAGAAAGCATAAAAAGGAAATAAACTAGCATGGATATTACAGTGAAAAAGTATGAGCACCGACATCTAGCAATGAGTGTGTGAACATGAATGTAATGTCGGTGAGAAATACGTACTCCCCCAAGCTTAGGCTTTTGGCCTAAGTTGGTTTAGTGCCACGGATGGCCTGGCCGATATCCATAGTTCTAGTTGGGGTCGTACTGAGATGCAGCGGTCATTGCATCGTGTGCCGCAGCTTGGAGGCGAGCTATCTCAGCCCTCCTCTTATACTCCTCCGCCTCCTCTCTGGTTATGTAATATCTCCCCTTTGCCTGAAAGTCAAAGAAAGTAGAAGCAGGAAGAGCGACGTGATAGGTGCGTCGTCTGTCAAAGATTAGTCGGTACTGGAGGAACTGATCGTTCCTCTCAACAAAATAATGACAAACCATAGCCTCATAATCCAAATAAGTAGGAGGCAACTCAATATCATCCTCACGTATGGCTACACCAGGAAAATTAGCTATACGGGTTGCATAAATTTCACAAAAGAAATCTCCATTAAATCTATTATGATGCAACCTACGTGCAACAATGGCTCCCAAATTATAATGTTTATCTCCTAACACAGCACTCCTGAGAATACTGAGGTTAGGGGCACACATATGACATGCTTCATCCTTACCATTTATACACCTACCTATGAAGAGAGCAAAATAATGTATAGCAGGAAGATGAATGCTCCCCATGGTAGCTTGTGCTATGTCTCTAGATTCCCCTACAATTATACTAGCAAGAAAATCTCTAAATTCAGATTTGCGGGGTTCACTAGCACCACCCCATTGTGGAAGTTTGCAAGCAGTGGTAAAATCTTCTAAGTCCATAGTATAAGAATTTTCATAAAGATCAAACAGGACAGTTTGAGAATTGCGTGAAGATGAAAATTCAAACCTCCTCACAAAGGAACTAGTGAGATAGTGGTACTGGGGGCACTTTTCTGCCTCGAAGCTCACAAGATCAGCGTTACGCAAGTATGCGTTAAATTCTTCCTTAATTCCAGCTTGATCCATGAAGTCCTCTGAAGGCCATTCACAAGGCCGCACGGGATTGTTCCTTGGTGGCTCATCATCAGCATCATGCATTGCAAGCCTGGGTCCTTGCTTCCTTGAAGAACCACCTTGGTACATTTTCCTAAACATATTTCTTCCTCTGAAAAATTTCTGAAATTTTTAGTAACTTCAAATAAAAGTGAACCAAGCTTAACAAAATTGATAGCAACTACTCCTACAAGTGCCTAGAGCCTATATCATGCATTAGACTACTTGGAACAATATAAATTTGACATGCAAGCTCAAGAACATGGTCACCTAGGCAACACAAATTTGCAATGAATAAAGCACTAGAACAAAACTAATTGGACCAATGGAGGAGTCACATAGCAAGGAACAATCCCCTAAAGCAGTTTTGTGAGAAGTGCTTTGAGCAGGGAGATCGAAAATCGCAGCAAAATGAGCTAGAACTCGTGCTTGAGCTGGATAGTGATTTTTTTGGGAGGAAGAAGAAGTGTGTGGGTGCAGGAATAAGTGGAGGGGAGCCACCATGGGCCCACGAGGCAGGGGGGTGCGCCCTGGACCCTCGTGGCTAGGTGCTTGCTCCCCCTGCTGTGTACTCAGTGCCAGATATTCTCAAATATTCCAGAAAAAAGCATATTAAATTGGCAGGGCATTTGGAGAACTTTTATTTTCGGGGTATTTTTATATTGCACGGATAATTCAGAAAACAGACAGAAAATACTAATTTTACTTTATTTCAACTAAATAACAGAAAGTAAAAAGAGGGTACAGAAGGTTGTGCTTTCTAACTTCATCCATCTCATGCTCATCAAAAGGAATCCACTAACAAGGTTGATCAAGTCTTGTTAACAAACTCTTTCCGAATAACATGGAACCGGAGAAATTTCGAATAACACTATGTTACCTCAATGGGGATATGCACATCCCCAAAAATAAGAATATCATATTTCTTCTTGACAGTAGGTAGAGGAAATTCAAAACCTCCAAAAATAATCGATGGAATTTTTCCAATAGAGTTGATACTATGAACTTGAGGTTGTTTCCTCGGAAAGTGTACCGTATGCTCATTACCATTAACATGAAAAGTGACATTGCCTTTGTTGCAATCAATAACAGCCCCTGCAATATTCAAAAAGGGTCTTCCAAGAATAATAGGCATACTATCGTTCTCGGGAATATCAAGAATGACAAAGTCCGTTAAAATAGTAACGTTTGCAACTACAACAGGCACATCCTCACAAATACCGATAGGTATAGCAGTTGATTTATCAGCCATTTGCAAAGATATTTCAGTAGGTGTCAACTTATTCAAATCAAGTCTACGATATAAAGAGAGAGGCATAACACTAACACCGGCTCCAAGATCACATAAAGCAGTTTTAACATAGTTTCTTTTAATGGAGCATGGTATAGTGGGTACTCCTGGATCTCCTAGTTTCTTAGGTATTCCACCCTTAAAAGTGTAATTAGCAAGCATGGTGGAAATTTCAGCTTCCGGTATCTTTCTTTTATTAGTAACAATATCTTTCATATACTTAGCATAAGGATTCATTTTGAGCATATCAGTTAATCGCATACGCAAAAAGATAGGTCTAATCATTTCAGCAAAGCGCTCAAAATCCTCATCATCCTTTTTCTTGGATGGTTTGGGAGGAAAAGGCATGGGTTTCTGAACCCATGGTTCTCTTTCTTTACCATGTTTCCTAGCAACAAAGTCTCTCTTATCATAACGTTGATTCTTTGATTGTGGGTTATCAAGATCAACAGCAGGTTCAATTTCTACATCATCATCATTGCTAGGTTGAGCATCATCATGAACATCATCATTAACATTATCACTAGGTTCATGTTCATTACCAGCTTGTGTTTCAGCATCAGAAATAGAAATATCATTTGGATTCTCAGGTGGTTCAGCAATAGGTTCACTAGAAGCATGCAAAGTCCTATCATTTTTCTTTTTCTTCTTCTTAGAAGGACTAGGTGCATCTAAATTATTTCTCTGAGAATCTTGCTCAATTCTCTTAGGATGGCCTTCAGGATACAAAGGTTCCTGAGTCATTTTACCAGTTCTAGTAGCCACTCTAACAGCAAAATCATTATTCTCACTATTCAATTCATTGAGCATATCGTTCTGAGCTTTAAGTACTTGTTCTACTTGAGTGGTAACCATAGAAGCATGTTTACTAATGAGTTTAAGTTCACCTTTAACATTAGCCATGTAACTACTCAAGTGTTCAAGCGTATCGGAATTATATTTCAATTGTCTACCAAAATAAGCATTGAAGTTTTCTTGTTTAACAATAAAATTGTCAAACTCATCTAAGCACTATCTAGCAGACTTATAGTGAGGAATATCACCTTCATCAAATCTATAGAGAGAATTTACCTTTACTACCTGTGTCGGGTTATCATGACCATGTGTTTCTTCAATAGGTGATGAATTAAGACCATATGTTTCTTCAACAGGCGGTAAATTAAGACCATGTATTTCTTCAATAGGAGGCAAATTCTTAACATCTTCAGCTTTTATACCTTTTTCTTTCATAGATTTCTTTGCCTCTTGCATATCTTCAGGACAGAGAAATAGAACACCTCTCTTCTTCGTTGTTGGTTTAGGAATAGGCTCAGGAATTGGCTCAGGAAGTGTCCAATTATTTTCATTTGTTAACATATTATTCAATAGAATTTCAGCTTCATCCGGTGTTCTTTCCCTGAAAACAGAACCAGCACAACTATCCAGGTAATCTCTAGAAGCATCGGCTAGTCCATTATAAAAGATATCAAGTATTTCATTTTTCTTGAGAGTATGATCAGGCAAATCATTAAGTAACTGGAGAAGCCTCCCCCAAGCTTGTGGGAGACTCTCTTCTTCAATTTGCACAAAATTATATATATCCCTTAAAGCAGCTTGTTTCTTATGAGCAGGGAAATATTTAGCAGAGAAGTAATAAATCATATCCTGGGGACTACGCACACAACCAGGATCAAGAGAATTAAACCATATCTTAGCATCACCCTTTAATGAGAACGGAAATATTTTAAGGATATAAAAGTAGCGAGTTCTCTCATCATTAGTGAACAGGGTGGCTATATCATTTAATTTAGTAAGATGTGCCACAACAGTTTCAGATTCATAGCCATAAAAAGGATCAAACTCAACCAAAGTAATTATATCAGGATCAATGGAGAATTCATAATCCTTATCAGTAACAAAGATACGTGAAGCAGCATAAGCAGGATCATATTTCATTCTAGCATTCAGAGTTTTTTGTTTAAGCTTAGCTAATAGTCTCTTAAGATCACTTCTATCATTGCAAGCAAGAAAGTCTCTTTTAGTTTCTTCATCCATAACATAGCCCTCAGACACAACAGGCAATTCATATTTATTGGGAGAGCCTTCATCATCACTATCATCAAAATTATCAGTTTCAACAATTTCATTTTCTCTAGCCCTAGCAAGTTGTTCATCAAGAAATTCACCGAGTGGCACAGTAGTATCAAGCATAGAAGTAGTTTCATCATAAGTATCATGCATAGCAGAAGTGGCATCATCAATAACATGCGACATATCAGAATGAATAGCAGAAGCAGGTTTAGGTGTCGCAAGCTTACTCAAAACAGAAGGTGAATCAAGTGCAGAGCTAGATGGCAGTTCCTTACCTCTCCTCGTAGTTGAGGGATAAATTTTTGTTTTCGCCTCTATCAAGTTCTTCATAGTGACCAGCAGATATAAATCCCAAGTGACTCAAAGAATAGAGCTATGCCCCCCGGCAACGGCGCCAGAAAATAGTCTTGATAACCCACAAGTATAGGGGATCGCAACAGTTTTCGAGGGTAGAGTATTCAACCCAAATTTATTGATTCGACACAAGGGGAGCCAAAGAATATTCTCAAGTATTAGCAGTTGAGTTGTCAATTCAACCACACCTGGATAACTTAGTATCTGCAGCAAAGTATTTAGTAGCAAAGTAATATGGAAGTAACGGTAACGATAGCAAAGTAATATTTTTGGGTTTTGTAGTGATTGTAACAGTAGCAACGGAAAAGTAAATAAGCGAAGAACAATATGTGAAAAGCTTGTAGGCATTGGATCGGTGATGGAGAATTATTCCGGATGCGGTTCATCATGTAACAATCATAACATAGGGTGACACAGAACTAGCTCCAATTCATCAATGTAATGTAGGCATGTATTCCGAATATAGTCATACGTGCTTATGGAAAAGAACTTGCATGACATCTTTTGTCCTACCCTCCCGTGGCAGCGGGGTCCTAACGGAAACGAAGGGATATTAAGGCCTCCTTTTAATAGAGTACCGGACCAAAGCATTAACACATAGTGAATAGATGAACTCCTCAAACTACGGTCATCACCGGGAGTGGTCCCGATTATTGTCACTTCGGGGTTGCCGGATCATAACACATAGTAGGTGACTATAGACTTGCAAGATAGGATCAAGAACTCACATATATTCATGAAAACATAATAGGTTCAGATCTGAAATCATGGCACTCGGGCCCTAGTGACAAGCATTAAGCATAGCAAAGTCATAGCAACATCAATCTCAGAACATAGTGGATACTAGGGATCAAACCCTAACAAAACTAACTCGATTACATGATAAATCTCATCCAACCCATCACCGTCCAGCAAGCCTACGATGGAATTACTCACGCACGGCGGTGAGCATCATGAAATTGGTGATGGAGGATGGTTGATGATGACGATAGCGACGGATTCCCCTCTCCGGAGCTCCTAACGGACTCCAGATCAGCCCTCCCAAGAGAGTTTAGGGCTTGGCGGTGGCTCCGTATCGTAAAACGCGATGAATCTTTCTCTCTGATTTTTTTCTCCCCGAACACGAATATATAGAGTTGGAGTTGAGGTCGGTGGAGCAACAGGGGGCCCACGAGGCAGGGGGCGCGCCCCCCACCCTCGTGGACAGGTGGTGGGCCCCCTGGCCTTGATTCTTTTGCCAATATTTTTAATATTTTCCAAAAATAAGTTCCGTGGAGTTTCAGGTCATTCCGAGAACTTTTGTTTCTGCACATAAATAACACCATGGAAAGTCTGCTGAAAACAGCGTGAGTCCGGGTTAGTTCCATTCAAATCATGCAAGTTAGAGTCCAAAACAAGGGCAAACGTGTTTGGAAAAGTAGATACGACGGAGACGTATCAGCCCCCTACATTATGACAAGTATTTAGCGCTGAGCTGCAAAAGCCACACATTAGCCCAAATTATAATCAATGTTCTACATTATGATATCTTCTTCAAGTATCCGTATCCACTTGTGTATAATGAATTATGATCTCTGTTCGTCTTTTACACCTTCACGATCGTCTTCTCTTTGTAGCTAGCTAGCGCTAACTTTCTATCGTGCATGCACACGCCCGCCCCCCTCTCACCCTCCCTCAGCGTCCCCTCCATCACGCACGCTCGTTATTTCTCTTTAGGTCGTTCACCCGCGGTGTGTGTAGGCCCCCCGTCTCCTTCTTTCCGGCACACACCGGTCGATATACCTCTCTAGCCAAGTGTGCCTACCACAAACACATACTTCCCCTCTTCTCTTCTCACCGTCCATGCCCCCTATGTCCAATACGGTTCCACACAGGTGCACACTCCCACCCCTCTTTTCATCGATCTCATGCTCGCACAGTCCTCCCCCCTCGACATAGTAGGCCTCTTGCACCACCTCCTAGCCGCACCCCTCTCCCCCTATCCGTCTCTCCGGACCTTATTTGCTTCTAACACATGCATGCATGTATACGTACTGATTTCCCTACATATAGCTAGGTCGACTGTAATTCTTTTTCCCCACGCACCGATAGTGTTACCTCACTAGTTATGTCTCTCCCTTTCTTGGACACACGACGGTTGATCTTCCTATGTAGTTATGTATGCTTACCACAACCATATCGTCTCCCCTCATCATCCTTGCATACCTCCAGACCCGTCTCTCACACCCACGTGCATAGACAGACAGACATCCCCGACCCTCTCTTATTGATATTGCATTCGTACCCTCTGTTTGTCTAGAAGGCCTCTCCCACCATTTGTGAGATGCCACTCCACCACCAACCCTCCGACATTCTACCTTTGTCTTTCTCCCAACCTTATTCCTCTGCTACACATATGCATGGATGCCGATTGATCTCCCTCAATACATAGCTAGGTCTCTCTCCTTCTCCACACATATACTAGTCGATCTACCTCTCTATAGTTAGGTCCCTGCCCCTCCCCCCTCACACACCGATATTCAAACGTTGTAGGTAGGTATCCATGCAACAGAGAAAAACTGCACCTCTGCCCTCTGAAATTCCAGTACGCCAGCCGCCCTGTATCTTTGACATGGGAAATCACAAATTCGATGGCACTCTTTATCGATCGCGCAGCCACACACTTCATCCCTGTTTTTGATTCTATGGATATCTCACGCCGATGATCCCTCCACTCTCTTCTCATGGATTGCTCCCTCTATATATGATATATCCATGACTCTGTTTCACACACATTGCATATGTTACGTTTTTTGTTTGAGATATCATCAACACATTGCCTCTATTTTGCACAAACCATCTCTCTCACACCCACCCACGTACGTACCTGCACCTAAAGATGAGTTGCACGCAGGACGCACGTACTCATGTCTCGTTCCCGGCCACACCCGCACGGGTACACGGTGGACTTCATTTCTGTACGAAAATGCAGCCCACGTGATAATTTGACGCGTGTAGCGGTTGTTTACTCGAAGGAGGGTCGTGTACCACGTGTAGACAGAACAAAGTTTGACTTGACGCATTAGTATTAAATAAAGTTATATATTCCTCAATGGCACGTACAGAATACAAAACGATTGTCGTAGGGAAAATGGAAAAATCTGCTCCACTATATACAATGGAGCCTGCCTGCCGGGGTTTGTCTCTCGTCACACCATCTCACACAAGGCGGCGGTGGCCTCTCTCTCTCACCGTTGGTCAGTGATCCGGCCGCATCCCGTCCGCCGGCGGAAAGGGAGGATGTGCATCGTTTCTCCGTTCGACGGCGTTGAGGCAGCATGTCCCGATCTGCGGTACCCGCTGTTCTCTCTGACCAAGCTCCGACGCGGTAGGGCCTTCGCCACTTGATCGCTGCCGCAGTATGGGCAGATCCCAGCCGTCGGCACCCTCTTAGTAACATCCCGACGACCCTCAGGTACAACTTCCTCCAGCCTTGCTCCACTGCCCATCTTCCCACGTTGCTGCATGTGGATCTTCTTTAGTTGTTTGCTTAAAACGTATCCCGACCGGCGTACTTTCCATCTTGCAATCTCGTCCTCAAACCATTTTTGATAAACCACCATGCCGCTATCTTTCCCTTATTACATGGAATATGCTTCTTTTTTGTCGGCGTATGTGTCTTCAACTCGTGTTATTGGGAAGTAATTGTTTCCTTTCTACCTCCTTTTGCAAATAGGGCTATCCATTTCACCTCGTTGCTATTGCGACCTTTTGGTGAACTGCACAAATCACTTTATTCTTAAGAGTGTTTTGTGCAGTTCCGCCAAAATGTCAAACGGGCAACGTTTTGACATTTCCGTGGGACTACAGAAAGGGAGATTGGTTTTTCTATCCTCCTCATCCAACTCCGTGCCTAATCTTCTCCAACAAGTAGTTAGTCCTAAAGAGAGATCGCAGAGGTGACCAGCTTCTATTTGTGTGTGTTATGTTTCATCATCTAGTTCCACTATTATTGTAATCACACTGACTGGATATCTTTGCAAACAGGGATGGTCAGCTCGATTTTAGTGGAGCTACACAAAATGATCGGATTGTGGTGTCCTCCGTACACCTCTTTTTTGGCTACAGAGCTGGGTGAAACTAGCTGCCAACCAATGAACACTGTGCCCAGGAAATGGAGCCATGCCTACGAACATCATCGATCAATTATATATTTTTCTTTATTTGTACAACTTCTCACAACTTTGTTTTCAGTTGTGATGTGAATATTGGCGCTGATCTGCAAACCATTGAGATGCATTAGCAGCCATGGTAGTTTCATTTGTATTTGATGGAATGTTGTACAAGATAATCTTGAGGCAAGAGGACACATGAATCCTAAGTTGAACCATTTTTTCCCGCGGGAACCAAAGTTGAAACCTTCATAGCATCACAGTACAATTTCATTAAAATTATGCGTACATATAAACAAATCCTGAAGGATTGATAGCAATGCCAGAAACAATTCAACTTCGTTTGGCCGACATGTGGGACATCCTTCATCTAGCTCCACCTGCCATGCAGCAATATTGAGTGCACAACTGCATGGAAAGATTCACCCCGGTCATTGCGCCACAGTAGTAATGACTAGTGAGCAGTCAAATCACAGAGCCCCACCTTCGCCATTGTAAGTTGCTCGGACGAAGCAACCATCATTTATCTGTTTGTTCAATCCGCTGGTACTCCCATAGGCCCAAAGTAATAAGTTGCTCGGGCGAAGCAACCATCACTTCACCTTTCCCACAGTAAGTACTAGTACCTCCTTTTTTAATCAAGAAACAACCGCACGCGAATACTGGATGGTAGCAGCACAGCATCTGAATCAAAAATTGAAACCAACCAATGAACTACTGCTAATGGTGAGCGTTTGCCAGTATCATGTACTCCGTTTGTCCATGTATATAAGGCTTAATGCGTTTTTTGAGACTAACTTTGGCCCTGTTTGGATCCATGGGTTAGAGTTAGTTTGAGCTAGTTGTGGCTCAAATAGCCCTAAAGTATCCAAGCATGATGGTTAAATCAGAGCAAGTTGCACCGAACCCACCAAAAAAAAACTATCCCACCCAAGAGGTGCTAATTGGAGATAGTTCTCATTGGGCCCACTGAAAAATAACTTTTCTCTCTCCATCAAGTGCATTTATTGTCAATCTAACCCTGTCACCCAAACACCTCTTTGGCTACAGTTAGTTCAGGGTTAGTCATGAGTTAGTCTAACCTCTAGCTAAGTTAGAGTATCGAAACAGGAGCAGTATAGGACATGCAAGTTGCTCAAAGCATACAGTCAAATTCGTACGTGAAAGGATCTTTTTTTAAACGGAACGTGAAAGGATCTTCGAATGATATAATTTCAAATTATATAAAATCTTATCAATAGTCAAAGGCATCCTCGAAGAATACATTAGGCCCTATATAAAGTCTTATCAATAGTCAAAACCAAGTGTTACTACTACACCGAACAAGTTCAAAACGAGAAACTGGACCCACTCACGGCACGACACGCCTGTCTCGTTTGGTCCGTCGGTCAAAGCGCTTCCGCTTTTTGGCATAGCAATAGAGTACAATAATTTTTTAGAATGCACTTGGCATGTCGCTAACATGTGATGATTTAACCGACCTCAATAGACGACAAAAACGCTATCCCGCCACACTTTGAGAGAGACGAGGAGCGAGAAGCGATACGGGCTGCTGGATTACTAGAGCTAGGTGTTGCACGGAGGCCAAGAAATATGGTGATAGCGTGGGTTGGCCATGTACAGTATGATGTAATTACACTGGGGTGCCGTGTTTCGTACTCTTCTGGTCTACTATGGAGATGATTGATTGATTTTATATCGCTGAATAATATAAATTATTATGAGTGCAGACGCTCCACCACGAGATTCCTTGCTCCTTCTCCGTCGTCGGGCATGCATGTAATGCTATTAATTAGCAAATAAACATTCTTGTTTCTTGACATATCAACCAATAAGAGATGTGGGCGTGCATGTTTTCAATGACTCGAGACTACCAAACATGACATGCAGTGGTTAGTTCATTGTATGCAATGATATTAATTAGCAAATAAACATTAAGTTCTCTTGTTTTTCCCTCCTTCTTGGTCACGGTGCACAACCGAAGATGACTTATTAAACCTGGACGGAGGGAGTAATATAAAATATTATGAGTGCAGATGCTCTACCACGAGGTTCCTTGCTCCTTCTCGGTCATCGAGAATCTATGAGGATAGAATCTATGAGGTGAGTGTTTGGTTCAAGCCACACTTGGACCCCACATGGCATACACACAAAAAATAAGGCAAGATTCCCTTAGGCTTGCCAACTTGTGGCTCTCATTTTGATGAACTAACCTTAGGCAAGCTTGGCAAAAATGTGTGGCAATGCTACGCGTAGAACGAAACAGCGCCTTTGCCACAACTAACCTTAGGCAAAGTGTGGCTACCACAAAAAGTGTGGCTATGGCCACCACAAGTGTGGCAATATTTGCCAAAAAGTTGAGCCTATGACATGTGGACCATATAACTAGAGAAGTGTGGCAAGCCACAAGTGTGGCAATGAACCAAACACATGTCTAAGATGTTGTGGCATGACTAAGGTTAGACGTGGCAACCTTAGGCTGGGAACCAAATAGGCCCTATGTTCTTCCACTTTTTTTACGTCAGCTTTGTTCATCCTTTTGCCAGCACGCGGGACATCTAGCATCAAGGTGCACGTGTCATGCAAGAAAATGGAGATAAGTAGTGCGTAAGTGAGTCGTGCACTTTGATGGCACCTAGTACGTACTATGCAATATATTTTCTCCTCAATGGCACGTGAATAGTGCATGTACTCAATGACGGAGAACGGGATGGTAGCCATGGACATGGTTGGCCCTTTTTGGAGAGAGTACTAAATAACTTTGACGTGTCCCGTCACCTCACAGAACGACGAGCTCCCTCACCAACGCGTGCTCGGTGGCTCGCAGCACGAGGGGAAACTTTTGCTTACAAGCGGTGGATGTGCAACAGTTCATTTGGTGTCAGATTGCCAGAAGTACTACTGTAGTACCATCATTATTGTTCGACTTCCGTAAGAGGAGAAGAGCCAAGCGCAAGGTCACCTACTAACCTAGTACTACTAAATGAATTGCTTGTAACGCCCACGATGCGGCTATATCTCCCACGTGTCGAGGCACGACTTAGAGGCATAACCACATTGTAGGAATTGTTGCAAGAAGGGTCATCTTCACACAATCCCATGTAATGAACAAGAATGGGATAACGAGAGTTGGCTTACAATCGCCACTTCACACAATACATAATTAAATCATACATCATCCAAAATCCACACATAGACCGACTATGGTCAAATCCAAATGAAAATAAGATAACCCCAAATGCTAGATCCCCGATCGTCCCAACTGGGCTCCACTACTGATCATCAGGAAAAGAAACATAGTAACGACTACGTTCCTCGTCGAACTCCCACTTGAGCTCAGTTGTGTCATCTGCACTGGCATCGTCGGCACCTGCAACTGTTTTGGTAGAATCTGTGAGTCACGAGGACTCAGCAATCTCACACCCGCGAGATCAAGACTATTTAAGCTTATAGGAAAGGATGATGTAATGAGGTGGAGCTGCAGCAAGCACTAAGCATATATGGTGGCTAACATACGCAAATGAGAGCGAGAAGAGAAGCAACGCAATGGTCGCGAAGCTAGAATTGATCAAGAAGTGATCCTGAAACTACTTACGTTCATGCATAACTCAAACCGTGTTCACTTCTCGGACTCCGCCGAGAAGAGACCTTCACGGCTACACACACGATTGATGTATTTTAATTAAGTCAAATGACAAGTTCTCTACAACCGGACATTAACAAATTCCCATCTGCCTCATAACCGCGGGCACGGCTTTCGAAAGATAATACCCTGCAGGGGTGTCCCAACTTAGCCCATTATAAGCTCTCACGGTCAACGAAGGATAAACCTTCTCCCAGGAAGACCCGATCAGTCTCAGAATCCCGGTTTACAAGACATTTCGACAATGGTAAAACAAGACCAGCAAAGCCGCCCTGTCGTGGAATTTTCACGGCAGATGTCCTCGAGCAAGGACTTAGTCGTGGAGCCATCGCCGCTAGGAAGCTTAAAGGGGTTAAACGGGACAAAGGACACGAAGATTATACTGGTTCGGCCCCTTACGTTGAAGGTAAAAACCTACTTCCAGTTGAGGTGGTATTGCTTAGGGTTTCGATGACCAGGAGCTAAACCGCCCTGCCTGGCTATCGATCTGATCTTACTTCTCCTGAAACGCCGCCGGTTCGTCCCTTTATATAGAAAGGTTAACGCCCAGCGGCTCTCAGAGTCCCGGCTGGCTCATAAACTGTGTCCAGCTTGGACTCTTAACTATTCTTGCCTTACACTACAAGTCATGCCACAACGGCGGTTTACCACTACGGGCCTTAAGCCGGCTCTGGGCCTTAGACTTATTACTAAACCGCCATCCTTAACCTGTCCTTGGGCTTCTTGAACGAAGAGCTGTCGCAACGTAACCCGGCCCATCTACGGCGGGTTACACCAGTAGCTATATCCTCAACATTAGGCCCCAGATTGATTTGAACAGGTTCATGTCAATCTTCAATACCTTAAGAGAAAAATCTTCCGGCTTCTGTTTGCGCGAAAGTTATAGCCCGCCATGACATCATCTTCTGGATTCTTGGTAACCCGCCGTGACGTCATCCGCCATTAATGCACGTTTCGTCCAATGTATCACAACGGATCCTTATCTTTAATAACTATCCCAAAAATCGAGGGGCCTCTGCAGCTGGATAATCATGTCTTCAGCCTCCTCGTTTCTCGCACCCACTCATCAGCTGTCCCTTATAAATAGGCCCGGCCCTCAGGTCTTCATCACTTCCCTTTACATCGTCTTCCTCCTCTCGACACCCCAGAGCCCGAGCTCCACCGCCGCCGCTGTGCATCCCGTCTGCACCAACCAAGGCCGCTGCATCGACCTGTCTTGACCAAAGAACCGCGACGCATCTCCGCTGCTCGTCAGCACCAGTAAGTCCTCGCCGTCCCGTATACTAGATCCACATTAGGGTTCGCAAGTTCTTCTGCGTTCTTTGTGGTTCCTCACGATTCCTTCGCAGTTCTTCCACAATGCCTCCCTTTGATCCAAGAGTAAAGCACAACTCCGGTGGTAGTCGTTTCACGCCCATTTTCAATATTAGCAGACCCCTTTGCTTGCAAAAAGACCTCATTTAGAGCTTATGAACTTCTCCGTATCAGTTTTTAGGTCTAGAAATTTTTCTTTTCTGGACGATCGTTTGATCCAAAATAATCCCTGTAATCTGTGAAACTTGTTTGTGCAACACTTAGGCAAAAACTGCATCTGTTAACCATGGCGGGTCATATCGCCGGCTTAAAAGAAGCCATGCTTTGTGAAATTTTCTGGATCATTCATAACAGAGTTAAATAACTTAATTGCTCATGATATCCACGGCGGCTTAAATAACCTGACACAATTAACCATATATCATTAGGCCCTTTCATAAGCCGCCATCTTGAATACTGAACTGAAATTTTCCTCCGGCTTAAATTTGAACCGGAAACTTTATTTTGTCATAGGCTTCCATCTTTCACAATGCCACCTAAGGCTCCCAAAGCACCCATCACCTGCAACTGGGTTAGATCCAACGTCACCGACAGCATCTTAGCCGACTTCGTGAAATCGGGTTATCTGCCAAAGAAAGAGGTCATGTCCTATCGTGCTCCTGACCCGTCAGAAGAGAGGCCTCAACCCAGGGATGGGGAAGTTGTCGTTTTTACTGATCACATGAACCGGGGCTTTGCTCCTCCCGGCTCAAAATTCTTCAAAGATGTCCTGCACTTCTTTGATCCGCGACCTCAAGACATCGGACCCAATTCCGTGTCAAACATCTGCAACTTCCAAGTGTTCTGTGAGGTGTACCTCGGAGAAGAACCCAGCTTGCTACTCTTTAGGGAGTTATTTTACCTGAACCGCCAGAATGAGTGTGCCAACGGGCCTAGCTTGGAACTTGGCGGAATTTCAATCCAACGACGGAGAGATTGTCTCTTTCCTTATGCTGAGCCGCCAAGCCACCCGAAAGATTGGAATCAGACATGGTTCTACTGCCAGGACACTTCTCCGGCTGACGAGAACCCTCTGCCCGGCTTTCGCGCCCTGCGCCTGGAATCAAATCACCCCTTGCCAGACAAATTATCTCAAGCTGAATGTCAACCACTTACACCCACCATCAACAAAATCAAAGCTCTTCTGGGGAACGGCTTGAATGGTATTGATCTGGTCCGGGTCTGGGTTGCCTGGCGGGTGATTCCCTTAAGCCGCCGCCCCGGCTTGATGTGTGATTACACAGGCCAGAAAGATGATCCTCTACAACACAGTCCAGACGACTTACCTGAGGACGTCATTGATGATACAACCAAGTCGCTTCTGAACGAGAGCCTGGCAGATTGCGGGAGAGTGGGCTTAAGCCCTTTCTGCAAGACTAACCCGGCTCCAGCGGTAAACCATTGACCTGAATGCTTCTCCTTCCATTTTAACGATTTTGTCTTAACTTACTAACCTTTGTTGTATTTTACAGGCTAATGATAAATTCTGGAAGGTCAAGTATGACCACGAAGCTGCCAAGAAAGCCAGAAAAGTTAAAAAAGCCGCCAGGAAAGCCGCTCCCCGTAAGAAGGGGAGTAAACCTAGCGCCTCGGACCTGCTTCGTCTGGAAGACACCTCCGAGTCAGAGGTAGTTCTTGACTCTTTAGGCTCCTTTTTTAACCATCTTATTGACGCAGATTATCAGCAGGAGGATACTGGAACAAGTCACAAAGTGAATGAAGAGGTAACTATAATTTCATCCGACTCCGAGCCTTTGCCGAGACAGAAAATTCGAAGAGTAACCCGGAAAGTAAGATTTTCACATCCTTTAGCTTATCAAGATCCTCAATTTCTTTTGAAGCGACAGATTTATGAGAGCCGGAGGCAGACCCGGACTAGCAAAGACGCAGACCTCTCCTCCGGCTTACCCAAAGCAACAAGGAAGCGCCGGACTGAGGTTACCTCCGACTTATATCCTTTTCATCCTTTGGCGGGCATTACTCGTCAACCACTCAATTCTTCTGATTCAAACTACCAGGGAACTTCACCTTCCTCCGGCGACTCAATGCAGTCTAGCTTGCCGGCCTTCAAGACCGCACCCGGGTAATGATGATCAGCTTACTTTGCGCTTATCTTACTCATGATTTTGCACTAACTCTTTGACTTTCAGTGTACAAGTAAAGCCCTGCAAGAGGGCGAAGAAAAATAAGCCGACCGAAGAGCCGGTCCTGCCTGAACCTGAGGCTTCTGCCCATGAGCTGCCATCTGCACCAGCCCCTGAAACCAGCACTGCTCCATCTGATGAACAAGTCATGGAACGTTCTGATAACCCGGAGATCCCCAGCCCGGCTCATCCAGATGATCCGGACGTTGTAATCACCCGGACAGAGTTTGTCGAACCAGGAAGACCCACTGTGTTAGCTAGATGCTCTGCCAAGGAAGAGCTTCTGGAACGCCGCAGGGCCAGGCTGGACATCACTGACTATGCCAATCTTAGCATTGGAGATATTGTCTCTGGCTATGTTAATCAAGTGCATAACAGCCGGGACCTGGAAATTGACATGGTGAAGCAAATACAGCAAAAATCTGAGGTATGACTCTCTTGCTTACTCCATAGTTATCCTTACCATGCCAGCCCCCAAGTCTATGACTTATGATAAAATATGTTGTAGACTTAATACCGGCTTAATAATTACTGCAAGAAAACCGGCTTACCTGGTACCACTCAAGGGCCGGCTTAAACAGCATAGTTGACCCGGTTCTTTCCTTACTTTAATCAAGTAGTGCAGCAACTTTACACATTAGCCCCCAAGTGCCAAGTACCATTGCCTGCAAAGTGCTTGGGACTTATTTTCATGAACCGGCACTGTAAATAGAGCTTTTCAGCATACATTAGCCCCCAAGTGCCAAGTGTCTTTGCTTGCAAAGTGCTTGGGACTTAATGTTGCATTATAATCACCCTAACTGTAACCCGGAATTTGTACAGGCCGCCTGTAAGAAATTTGAATCGGAAATCTATGACCTAAAGAACCGCCTGAAGACTCAGGAAAGTGAGACCCAAAAGGCCAATTCCAAATTTGAATTCAGTGTCTCTGCACAAGAGAAACTGAAGAAAAAGTTTGAAGCAGAAAGAAAAGCCTGGGCGGATGAGAAAACTGCCTTGCTCAGCCGGGCCGAACAAGCGGAGGCCGCTCTTACTGAAAGAACCGCCGAACTTTCCGGCTTAAAACGCCATGTATCTCAGATGGTCTCCGCAATCTTCGGTAAGTTACTCTGTAAGCTTCTAACTAGTTTACATCGTTCATTTCCCATAAGTCTCACCATTGCCATCAGCTCACCTGACTTTGTCATGCAGGTCCCAGAAGTTCCAATCTCAATCCGAACGTGCTGACCAAGCTGAAGGCGGTTTATACCTTGGTAGAGCAACTTTACACCGGGTCACAGCGTGCCTTAGCCATTGTGGCTCTGTCAAATGAGGTTCCCACTCACCTGGCAGATGTACTCAGGCGGCTTGCTGTACTTCCTCAATGCTTCCAAGAGTTGGGACGGGCTTCTGCAAGAGCCGGAGCTATAGCCGCTCTGAGCCGGGCCAAGGCGTTTCTACCGGAGCTAGACCCGGCCGACATCGCCCTTGGATACCCCAGTTTGAAGGAAGACGACACCCCCTTTGACCAGAAAGACTTCGCCGCCTATGTGAAGAGCGTGCGCCCGGTGGCCACTTTGATTGGCAATGATACAGACCTTACCAAGTATCAACCGGGCTATGACGCGGAGAATCAGAGGATCCCAACACCACACTATGAAGCAGTCAGCCTGATTCCTCCGACTCGTAAGCATACCTTCGCCCCTGAAGTTGACCCGGCCGGGTTAATTGATGATGAGGCTCAATTTGAAGCCTTGAGTGGCATTGACTGGAAATCATCAACCTTCCAGGTCATGGACACAGCCGGAGGACCGGAGAGGGATGACCCGGAAACCTCAGGCCAACAACGCCCTTGATCTCGCAGGCGGCTCATATGATGTCTTAAAAGACGATGCCTCACCTTTCGGACTCGGGGAGTCATGTAATAGAGTAGGACAAACACTTAATTTTGTCGTGCCATCGTGCACGTGTGTAGTGCTTAGCTCCATTTAAACTGCTCTTTTATATGCTTCCAGGTTATGTTTGATCCTCTGCTTTCTTAAGTTTAAATAGCTGTCTTTAATTGCCCTGCGAGCCTTCAAATACACTTCCGGTTTATGTAACCCGAGTAATGAGGTTGAGAACTCCGGCTCACCAGCACTTATGATACTTATTATGTGCCATCAATATTATTAATCAAGGTTAAGCCGGTGGAATTAGAACCACCCTTGAATACTTTTGATATGATCAAAAGAACTTGTTTGCAATAAAAAGATGTCAAAAATTTGGAGGCTTCTGATTCGAATACGACCAGAGAACCGTCCCAAAGGGGTTAAGCTAAGATTCGAATACGATCATATAGCCCCCAGTGGCTTTGGCGTTGCCGATCAAGAGGGTACCGACAGCTATGTTCTCTTTGGTTCGAATACGACCTATGTTTGAACAGGAAGCCCCCAAATGACCTTGAGAGTTGTTTAACGACGCTGATTCGAATACGATTCACGTCGGTTCCCAAAGGGGGTTGAGCTATGATTCAAATATGATCAAGAAAAAATCCCCAATGAGCTCGGCCATATGCCAATCAAGTAGGTATCGACAGCTATGTTCTCTTTGGTTCGAATACGACCTATGTTTGAACAGGAAGCCCCCAAATGATCATATTTTTAACGGCTAGATTCGAATACGATCATAAGCCGGATCAACCTCCAAGTGACCATGTAATATTATAATGAAAATAACAATGATACATTTACCTTTGGAGGAAAAAAGGACAGAGGTCCTTCTTTATTATTTATCACAATATATACATTGCTATAGAAATATGTACATTATGAGAGCCGGTGGCTCAAGTGTAATATGGCCGAAGCTGAGCTATGTTCCACGGCCGGCGGGTCTCCTCCTCCGACTTACGTGAATCTTTGTGCTCCCAAACATCGATAAGGTAGTATGACCCGTTGTGCAAGTTCTTGCTGACCACAAAGGGCCCTTCCCAAGGAGGGGATAACTTGTGCGCGTCTGTTTGATCCTGGATGAGCCGGAGCACCAGATCACCTTCCTGAATGACCCTGGACTTAACCCAGCGGCTGTGATAGCGGCGCGGGTCTTGTTGGTAAATCGCCGAGCGAGCTGCTGCTACGTCACATTGTTCATCCAACAAGTCAAGAGCATCTTGACGCGCCTGCTCATTATCCGCCTCGACATAAGCCGCCACTCAAGGCGAGTCATGACGGATGTCGCTAGGGAGGACCGCCTCCGCTCCATAAACCATGAAGAAAGGCGTGTAACCCGTAGACCTGTTAGGAGTAGTATTGATGCTCCATAACACGGAGGGTAACTCCTCCACCCAACAACCCGACGTCCGTTGCAAAGGGACCAAAAGCCGGGGCTTGATGCCCTTCAAGATTTCCTGATTGGCTCTCTCAGCTTGACCATTGGATTGAGGGTGAGCCACTGATGAAACATCAAGCCGAATATGCTCTCGTTGACAAAACTCCTCCATGGCGCCTTTAGATAGATTGGTACCATTGTCAGTTATAATGCTGTGTGGAAAACCAAAGCGAAATATCACCTTTTTCATGAACTGAACCGCCGTGGCTGCATCACACTTACTAACGGGCTCTGCCTCAACCCACTTTGTGAACTTGTCAACCGCCACCAAGAGGTGGGTCTTCTTATCTTTGGACCTTTTGAAAGGCCCGACCATATCAAGCCCCCAGACTGCAAACGGCCAAGTGATTGGAATCATCCCCAACTCTTGAGCCGGCACGTGAGCACGTCTTGAGAACTTCTGACAACTGTCACATTTACTGACTAAGTCCTCTGCGTCAGCATGAGCCGTCAGCCAATAAAAACCATGACGAAAAGCCTTGGCCACAAGGGATTTTGAGCCGGCATGATGGCCACAATCCCCCTCGTGAATCTCACGTAAAATTGCTTGGCCTTCCTCAGAGGAAACACAACGCTGAAAAGTTCCAGTGACACTGCGATGATGCAACTCCCCATTGATAATTATCATTGACTTAGACCGCCGGGTTATTTGTCTGGCCAAAGTTTCATCCTCAGGCAATTCTCCCTGGGTCATGTAAGCTAAGTATGGCACTGCCCAATCTGGGATAACATGGAGAGCCGCCACCAGCTGTGCTTCTGGGTCAGGAACAGCCAAGTCTTCCTCTGTAGGCAACTTGAAAGAAGGGTTATGTAGAATATCCAAGAAAGTATTAGGCGGCACCGGCTTTCGCTGAGAGCCCAGCCGGCTTAATGCATCAGCCGCCTCGTTCTTTCTGCGATCGATGTGCTCTACTTGGTAACCCTGAAAGTGTCCAGCAATGGCATCAACTTCGCGGCGATAAGCCGCCATGAGGGGATCCTTGGAATCCCACTTGCCTGATACTTCTTGGGCCACTAAATCTGAGTCGCCAAAGCACCTTACCCGGCTTAAGCTCATCTCCTTAGCCATCCGAAGACCATGGAGCAAGGCCTCGTACTCAGCTGCATTGTTAGTACAGGGAAACATCAACCGTAGTACATAACAAAACTTGTCACCTCGAGGGGAAGCTAACACAACTCCAGCCCCCGAGCCCTCCAATTGCCTGGACCCGTCAAAGTGAATGGTCCAGTATGTATTATCCGGTTTCTCTTCAGGCACCTGCAGCTCTGTCCAATCGTTGATGAAATCCACCAATGCTTGAGATTAGATAGCAGTGCGTGGCACGTACTTTAGACCATGAGGTCCAAGTTCTATAGCCCACTTAGCAACTCTTCCTATGGCTTCTCTGTTTTGGATGATATCTCCTAGGGGAGCAGAACTGACCACAGTGATAGGGTGGCCCTGGAAATAATGCTTAAGCTTCCGGCTTGCCATGAACACCCCATAAACAAGCTTCTGCCAATGTGGGTACCGTTGTTTGGACTCAATGAATACTTCGCTGATGTAGTAAACCGGCCGCTGAACCGGATGTTCCTTACCCGCTTCCTTATGCTCCACCACCACAGCCACACTGACGGCTCGTGTGTTAGCGGCTACATACAACAACAAAGGCTCCTTGTCGACAGGAGCAGCAAGGACTGGCGGCTCAGCTAGCTGTCTTTTCAAATCCTCAAAAGCAGTATTAGCAGCATCATTCCAGACAAAGTCATCTGTTTTCTTCATCATCTGATACAGTGGCATGGACTTTTCCCCCAACCGGCTTATAAACCGACTCAAAGCAGCGATCCGACCTGCCAGACGTTGGACGTCATTTATGCACGCCGACTTAGCCAGAGAGGTGATTGCCTTGATCTTCTCCGGGTTAGCTTCAATGCCTCTGTGAGAAACCAGAAAACCCAAGAGCTTGCCTGCAGGAACACCAAAAATACACTTGGCTGGGTTAAGCATCATCTTGTAGACCCGGAGATTATCAAAGGTCTCTCTCAGATCATCTATCAAGGTCTCCTTCTTTCTGGATTTGACCACGATATCATCCACATAGGCATGAACGTTGCGCCCAATCTGATTATGAAGACAATTCTGCACGCAACGCTGGTAAGTCGCCTGTGCACTCTTGAGCCCAAAAGGCATAGACACATAATAGAAGGCTCCAAAAGGAGTAATGAACGCCGTCTTCTCTGGGTCCTTAACAGCCATTTTGATCTGATGGTAACCAGAATACGCATCCAAAAAACTCAAATGCTCACAACCCGCCGTAGCATCAATAATTTGATCAATACGAGGGAGAGCAAAAGGATCAGCCGGACAAGCCTTGTATAAATCCGTATAATCCACGCACATACGCCAGGTGCCGTTCTTCTTGAGCACGAGCACCGGGTTAGCTAACCATTCTGGATGAAAGACTTCAACGATAAACCCGGCCGCCAAGAGCCGGCTACCTCCTCACCAATGGCTTTCCGCCTCTCCTCATTAAACCGCCGGAGGAATTGCCTGACTGGCTTAAATTTCGGATCAATATTGAGAGTGTGCTCAGCAAGTTCCCTTGGTACACCCGACATGTCAGAAGGTTTCCATGCAAAGATTTCCCTGTTCTCATGGATGAACTCGATGAGCGCGCCTTCCTATTTCGGATCCAGATTGGCACTGATGCTGAACTGCTTAGATGAGTCACCCGGAACAAAGTCAACAAGTTTAGTCTCATCGGCCGACTTAAATTTCATTACCGGCTCATGCTCCGTGGTTGGCTTTTTCAAAGACGTCATATCTGCCGGGTCAACATTATCCTTGTAAAACTTCAACTCCTCTGTTGCACAAACCGATTCAGCGTAAGCAGCGTCACCTTCCTCACACTCTAAGGCTATCTTTCGGCTGCCATGAATCATAATGGTCCCATTGTGACCCGGCATCTTGAGCTGCAAATACACGTAACACGGCCGTGCCATGAACTTGGCGTAAGCCGGCCGCCCAAATAAAGCATGGTACGGGCTTCTTATTTTAACCACCTCAAAGGTTAGTTTTTCCGCCCTATAGTTGTACTCATCTCCGAAGGCTACTTCCAGCTCGATCTTACCGACTAGATACGCCGACTTACCGGGCACCACCCCATGGAAAACAGTGTTGGACTGGCTGAGGTTTTTATTAGTTAATCCCATACGACGGAAGGTCTCATAATAGAGGATGTTGATGCTGCTGCCTCCGTCCATGAGCACTTTAGTGAATTTATATCCCCCAACCTGAGGAGCCACCACCAAGGCCAGGTGACCAGGATTATCAACCCGGGGCGGATGATCTTCCCTACTCCATACAATAGGCTCCTCAGACCATCTTAAATAGCGGGGAACCGCCGGCTCAACAGCATTTACAGCCCTCTTATGAAGCTTCTGGTCTTGCTTGCACAGACTGGTGGTGAACACATGATACTGTCCACCATTGAGCAGCTTTGGATTGGTCTGGTATCCCCCCCTGCTGCTGCTGCTGATTACCCTGGCCAGATTTCTGATTAAAACCCCCTTGAAAATTCTGAGAATTGGAATTTGAGCCGCCGCCCGGGCCATGAAAGCCGCCGGCGCCTGAGCCGCCGCCCTGCCCATTGTTGCCATTAAAAGTGTTGGAATTTTTGAAGGCTTTCATGATTGCGCAGTCTTTGCATAGATGAGTGGCCGGCTTCTCCCTAAAGCCATTCCTTGGACAAGGCTCATTCAACAACTGCTCGAGCGTCGGGCCTGACCCGCCGGCTCGGGGAGGTGGTCTTTCCTTACGTCGGTGGTTGTTACCCTATGCATTGGTGTTGGCCACAAACTCCATACTGCCATCAGCCTTACGTTTGTTACCTCCCTGGTTCGCCGAGTTATGCTGAGGGCCCTTGCCATTGCCGTTCTTCTTTCCCTTCCCTGTCTTTTCATCATCCGACGCGGGATCCTTGGTACTATCAGAGTCGGCGTACTTGACCAGAGCCGCCATCAGCGTACCCATATCATTGCAATCGCGCTTGAGCCGCCCGAGTTTCATCTTCAGGGGCGCAAAACGACAATTTTGCTCCAACATTAAAACTGCAGAGCCGACATCCATCTTATCAGACGAATGTATTATCTCTTTGACCCGGCGAACCCAATGGATTGTAGACTCGCCCTCCGGCTGCTTGCAGTTAGTCAAATCCACAATTGACATAGATTGCCTACATGTATCTTTGAAGTTTTGGATGAACCGGGCTTTTAGCTCTGCCCATGACCCGATAGAATTAGGCGGCAGTCCTTTCAACCAAGTGCGGGCGGTCCCATCCAACATCATGGTGAAGTATTGGGCCATTGCCGCTTCGCTGACCTCTAGCAACTCCATAGCCATCTCGTAGCTCTCGATCCATGCCCCGGGTTGTAAATCAGCCGTATAATTAGGTACCTTCCTAGGTCCTTTGAAATCCTTGGGCAGACGTTCATTACGGAGAGCCGGCACCAGACAAGGGACACCTCTGGTCCTCGCAGGCATACCCGCCTCGATAGAAGCCGTCGGATAAACCGGGAGGGGCTGGTAAGCCGTCAACTGAGGCATCTGCTCCGCCTCTTGCCGTGCCCTGTCTGGGTCTGCCGCGTTAAAGGCTCCATTATGAGCCGGGCCGTGGCCAGCTGGCAAGTCACGGCGCCGGACGTTGCTTGAGCCGGTCGCTGAAACCATGTGTCTGCTATAACTTGGGATCCGGCTTGGACGAGGGGTTGAATGAATCCTGTCCCGGCTATATGAATATGCCTCCTGTTGCGCCAGAGCCGTCTGAAGAAGTTCTCTGACCCGGCGGGTTTCGACTGCCGTCGGAGAGTCGCCCTCGATTGGGAGAGCCGCCAGTCGCGCTGCCGCGGCGACCATGTTTTCCAACTGGTTGGCATAATGACCCGGTGGTATTGGCACGTACTGAGGCGGGGTAGTGTTCACACGGGGAGGCCCCATCACTTGCGGCTGAATCGGCGTTCCAGCCCCGGGTGCCGTGATCTCTGGCGGGTTACTGGGCCCTGCACCAGGCGTGTTGAAAAGGTTTCGAGGATCGTAAACCGGAGGAAGTCGAGATTGAGCCTTCTGATGCCTCCTTCTCATGATCTCATTGGATACGTTCTGATCCATCGTGAGCCGGAAAGATTGCGCCTGAATCAGCTGAGTCTGGGCGTCGAGAGCCGCCCGCTCTGCATCCATCCTGATCCCTTCCGCTGGCAGATCTTCCTTGGCTCTTGCTATATCCAGCTTTAACTGTGCCACCTCCGCATCATGCTGAGCTTGATCAGCTGGGACGACCGTGGCGGTTAACAGGGTCGTCATCTTATCTGTGAGATCCATTAGCACCTGAGCCGGCGAGTGCGCAAGGCCCCCTGCCCCAGCGGCGGGGTTTTGAACAGGTTGTGCGCCGGCCATGAAGATTCCAACCCGGCTGGGCGGCTCAAAGGGGTCCGGAATACTGTCGCCATCGGAATAACCCTTGAGCCTACCATCTTGAAGTTGATATAACGAGTTGGTCTCATCTGTGGACGACTCACCGTCAGAGCGAGCGGCCGTCTCATCGCCAGATCCAGATCCTTCAGAGAGTCCTCCATGGACGCATCCCACGAAAGCACGCTTCAAGGCAGGCAGAGTCCGGGCGGGTCTTGCACACTGAGCCATCTCGATGAGGTCGGCGCAGAGGTCCGGCTCAGGGCCCGGCTCGCCAATCTTGCCAATGAAAATGTGGATTCCGCCGAAGGGGACCCGGTACCCGTACTCGATTGAGCCGGCGTCGGGGCCCCAGCTTGCATCGTCAATGTAGAGCTTGCCGCGACGACTCTTGGTCATCCGGCCCACAACGTATCCCTTGAGCCCTTCGAAGCTGCCCTTCAAGAACTCAAATCCACCATGCGCTGGCCCCACGGTGGGCGCCAACTGTCGTGGAATTGTCACGGCAGATGTCCTCGAGCAAGGACTTAGTCGTGGAGCCATCGCCGCTAGGAAGCTTAAAGGGGTTAAATGGGACAAAGGACACGAAGATTATACTGGTTCGGCCCCTTACGTTGAAGGTAAAAACCTACTTCCAGTTGAGGTGGTATTGCTTAGGGTTTCGATGACCAGGAGCTAAACCGCCCTGCCTGGCTATCGATCTGATCTTACTTCTCCTGAACCGCCGCCGGGTCGTCCCTTTATATAGAAAGGTTAACGCCCAGCGGCTCTCAGAGTCCCGGCCGGCTCATAAGCTGTGTCCAGCTCGGACTCTTAACTATTCTTGCCTTACACTACAAGTCATGCCACAACGGCAGTTTACCACTACGGGCCTTAAGCCGGCTCTGGGCCTTAGACCTATTACTAAACCGCCATCCTTAACCTGTCCTTGGGCTTCTTGAACGAAGAGCTGTCGCAACGTAACCCGGCCCATCTACGGCGGGTTACACCAGTAGCTATATCCTCAACACGCCCGATGTGCCGACAAATCCCGATAGGAGCTGCACATATCTCGTTCTCAGGGCAACACCGGATGAGACTAGGTACGAGTAAAACCAGCCCACAAGTTTCCCCAAGGTGGCCCCGCAGGCAGCTCGATTCGAACCAACACTCGAAGGAGCACTGGCCCGTGGGGGTCTAAAATAAAGATGACCCTCGGGCTCACGAAAACCCAAGGGAAGTGTAGGTGGTAGGTGGTCAAATAGTAAAACCATGGTTGGGACTTGCTGGAGGAGTTTTATTCAAAGCGAACTGTCAAGGGGGTCCCATAAATCACCCAACCGCGTAAGGAACGCAAACTCAAGGAACATAACACCGGTATGACGGAAACTAGGGCGCAAGAGTGGAACAAAACACCAGGCATAAGGCCGAGCCTTCCACCCTTTACCAAATATATAGATGCATTAATTAAGTATGAGATATTGTGATATGCCAAAATATCCATGTTCCAACATGGAACCAACTTCAACTTCACCTGCAACTAGCAACGCTATAAGAAGGGCTGAGCAAAAGCGGTAACTTAGCCAAACAACGGTTTGCTAGGAAAGGATGGTTAGGGGCTTGACATGGCAATATGGGAGGCATGATATAGCAAGTGGTAGGTAGCGCAGCATAGCAATAGAACGAACAACTAGCAAAGCAAAGATAGAAGTGATTTCGAGGGTATGGTCATCTTGCCTACAAGGTTCTCAGAGTTGTCGAAAGCTTGATCCTCGTAAGCGTACTCAATAGGTTCCTCGTTCACGAACTCGTCTCCCGGCTCTACCCATAGCAAGAACACAAGCAAAGGAACCACAATCAATCACGGGAAATGCACAAGCAACATGATGCAAAACATGCATGATATGCGGGATATGATATGCGATGCATATGCGTGCTCCGGAAGAAAAAGGATGAACAAGGTAGTAACTTGGCAAACCAAGTATGCCACTGGAAATATGAGATGATTTCGGTCGAAATCGATATAAAGATCACCGGAAACGGATGCACGGTTTGCAAATGGCAAGCAAAACAAGAATGACACGTATCTGCGATTAACAGCATGATAGCACTTAGAATACATCAAATAACTATGCTACCGCACCCCAACATAGCAACAAAGCATATGGCAGTAATCTACAGGAGATGCTTGACAAAAGATGAACATAGAGCTACGGCTAGATCACACAATAACAGGTTCAAACAAGCATGGCAAAAGTGCAAAAGATATCAGGTTCACAGACTTGGTGAAATTACTGGACATGGCATAAACAGCATCAGGTAGCAATGTTCAGAGCAAGCAAAACACATGCTACAGGAACTTAACATAGCAAAAAAATGCATGGCATGAATGTACTAAATGCATAGAAAAAAGTCCCTTACTGACCATGGGCCAAAAAGGACGGGAAGATATGATGGCACTCATGTAAACATAGCAAGTTTCATTAACAGGTTTCAGACTTAGCAGAAAACAGAGCATGGCAGTCACAGCATTATGAAGTCATCTTTGTGAGCTCGATGCACTCATCACAGAGCAATGCATGACAAAACAAGCATACCTACCGCAAGATGGCATGTTTATGAAGCTAACCATGGCAAGAGCAACTTCATTGCATGAAAGAATCAACTACAACAACCCTGGAAAAATGGAATATCATGTTAACATTCTGCCAGAAACATTTTATATCAAAAGTAGAGTAAGATTAAGACATGCTAGGGCACTCCATAGTTGCAAACAGGGGCATGGATGGATATATAACCACTATTTCTACAAAACATCCTTACTGAACATGCCCAAAATAAGCATGGATCTCTCTGTAGGCACATGGATACATGGCAACAAAATAACAGCAGTCACAGATCTGGATCGGGCTCGCCGGAGCTGCTGCTGTTCACCGGAGAGGGGGGAAGACGGCGGCCGGAGTGGAGAGGCTCGGAGGGAGGGACGATCGCACGGCGAAGGAGCTCGAAGGGAGGAGCACGGGGCACGCGGCGGACGCGGGCGGCGCCGGCGTCGGAGGAGCGGGGCGCGGCGGAGGGCGGCGGCAGGAGGCGGCGCTCCAGCGAAGGCAGCGAGGCGGCGACCGGACGGCGGGGTCGGGCGCGGGCGCGGTTTAGGAAGCCGGGCGGCGGCCGGCGAGGAGACGGGCAGCGGGTGGCGGCGCCGGCGGCTGCCACATGGCGGCGTCCCGTTGGTCGGGCGCGGCGGCGGCGAAGCGTCCGTCCGGACCGTATGTGTCCGGCGGCGCGAGGGGAGCGGTGGCTAGGGTTTATCCGGGATTTGGAGGAGGTGTGCACATATTTATAGGTAGAGGGAGCTACGAGGCTCCAAATGGAGTGCGGTTTTCGCCCACACGATTGTGATCGAACGACCGAGAGCATGGAAGGGGCTTAGAGGGGTTATTGGACTGTTTGGAGGGGGGTTGTGCTGCAACACACAAAAGACCTTTGCGGTTACCCGGTTAACCGTTGGAGCATCAAACGACCTCCAAAAGGAACGGAACTTGACAGGTGGTCTACCGGTGGTATACCAAGGCCACTTGGCAAGACTTGGTCCATTCCGAGAACGTTTAACACCCGCTCACGGAAAGAAACAAGAGGGGTGCACCGGTGCATGTGGGAGTGTCGGATTGCAAAACGGACAACGGGGAAAATGCTCGGACGCATGAGACGAACACGTATGCAAATGAGATGCACATGATGACATGATATGAAATGCATGACATGAACAAAATGCAAAACGAAAGACAAAACCCGACCACGAAGGGAATATCATAACACATAGCCGAAAATGGCAAGAGTTGGAGTTACAAATATGGAAAGTTACATCCGGGGTGTTACAACACTCCACCACTACGAGAGGATCTCGTCCCGAGATCTAGGACTGAAAGAACTCCGGATATTCGGAACGGAGGTGGTCCTCGCATTCCCAGGTGGCTTCTCGGTCGGAATGGTGCGACCACTTCACTTTCAGGAATTTGATTGACTTGTTGCGAGTCTTGCGCTCAGTTTCTTCAAGAATAGCAACGGGGTGCTCATGATAAGACAGATCTGCTTGGAGGTCAATCTCTTCGAAGTTGATGGTGCGCTCAGGAGTCTTGAAGCACTTGCAAAGCTGTGACACGTGGAACACATCGTGCACATTCGCGAAGTTGGAGGGAAGCTCAAGTTGATAGGCGAGGTCGCCTCTTTTACCAATGAGCTTGAAAGGACCCACGTATCTAGGGGCAAGCTTCCCTTTGATACCGAAGCGACGAGTGCCTTTCATTGGAGAGACGCGGAGGTAGACATGGTCTCCGATCTCGAAAGCCACATCACGGTGCTTACTATCATAGTAACTCTTCTGGCGCGATTGCGCGGCTTTGAGATTTTCACGGATGACTTTACACATTTCTTCAGCCTCTGTGATTAAGTCATTGCCAAGAAGTTGGCGTTCACCAGTCTCTGACCAATTGAGAGGAGTACGACACTTTCTACCATATAGAATCTCGAATGGGGCCTTGCCCGAACTCGCTTGGAAGCTGTTGTTGTAGGAGAACTCGGCATATGGAAGACAATCTTCCCACTTCATGCCAAAGGAAATGACACAAGCCCCGAGCATATCTTCAAGGATTTGATTGACTCGCTCGACTTGGCCACTAGTTTGAGGATGGAAAGCTGTGCTGAAGTGAATGTTGGTGCCCATGGCCTTCTGGAAGGAGTCCCAGAACTTAGAAGTGAAGATGCTTCCACGATCTGAAGAAATCAATTGTGGAATACCGTGCAAGGAGACAATCCTGGAGGTGTATAGCTCTGCCAACTGGGCTGCTGTGATAGATTCTTTGATTGGAAGGAAATGAGCCACTTTAGTAAGCTTGTCGATGACAACGAAGATAGCATCATTTCCGTGCTTGGACTTGGGAAATCCAGTCACGAAGTCCATTTTGATATGATCAAACTTCCATTCCGGGATAGTAAGAGGTTGGAGGAGACCAGCTGGTCGTTGGTGTTCTGCTTTCACCCTCCGACAGACATCACATTCATTCACGAATTGAGCGATTTCTCGCTTCATTCGAGTCCACCAATACGACTGCTTGAGGTCATGGTACATCTTCGTACTTCCAGGATGAATGGAAAGAAGAGAATTGTGCGCCTCGTTCATAATGACTTTCCTTAGATCACCTTTAGGAACCACAATCCGGTCCTCGAAGAATAAAGTGTCTCTGTCATCAATGCGATAGCACTTATATTTGGAAAGACCCTTGTCGATACCACGTTTCACCTTCTTCACCATGGTATCCAGGAGTTGTGCCGCACGAATTTGATCTTCCAAAGTAGGAGAGACTATGAGGTTGGCAAGAAAGCCTTGAGGAACAACTTGGAGATTCAGCTTGCGGAAAGCTTCACAAAGATCCGGTTGAAAGGGCTTGAGGATTAAACTGTTGAAATAAGCCTTCCTGCTCAAAGCATCTGCAATGACATTGGCTTTGCTTGGAGTATATTCAATACTCGGATTGTACTCTTGAATCATTTTGACCCATCGAGTTTGCCTGAGGTTGAGGTTGGGCTGAGTGAAGATGTACTTGAGACTCTTGTGATCGGTGAATATGTCCACTTTTCTTCCCAACAAGAGATGTCTCCATGTTATTAATGCATGGACAACTGCCACCAACTCAAGATCGTGAGTGGGGTAGTTCTTTTCGTTGGGCTTCAACTGACGAGAGGTATAGGCCACAACTTTCTTCTCTTGCATTAACACAGCACCAAGACCTTGAAGAGAAGCATCACAGAAAACTTTGAATGGCTTGGATTCGTTAGGAGGAGTTAAGACAGGAGCTGTGATGAGTTTCTCTTTGAGAGTGTTGAAAGCAACGTCACACTCAGGAGTCCAGACATACTTCACATGCTTCTCGAGGAGGTTGGAAAGAGGCTTTGCAATCTTAGAGAAATTCTCAACGAATCTTCGGCAATAGCTTGCAAGACCAAGGAAACTGCGGAGCTGCTTGACATTCTGAGGAGGTTCCCAATTCACAATTGCAGACACCTTCTTGGGATTAACAGCGATGCCCTTGGCAGAGATGATATGACCAAGGTAAAGAACTTCATCAAGCCAAAACTCACATTTGGAAAACTTCGCATAGAATTGATACTCTCTGAGCTTGTCGAGCACCAATCGCAAAATGTTTGGCATGATCCTTCTTATTCTTGGAGAAGACCAAGATATCATCAAGATACACCAGGATGAATTCATTGGTATAGGGGTTGAAGATGAAATTCATCATTTGAGAGAATGTTGGAGGAGCATTGACAAGGCCGAAAGACATGACAGTATATTCATAAGAACTAAAGCTTGTTCGGAATGCTGTCTTGGGAATATCTTCTTCACGAATGCGAATCTGATGATAACCCATTCGAAGGTCAAGCTTGGAGAATACTTTAGCACCTTTAAGTTGCTCGAATAGCTCATTGATGTTGGGAAGTGGATACTTGTTCTTGATTGTCTTCTTGTTCAATGGACGGTACTTGACACAAAGTCGGTCCGTGCCATCCTTCTTCTGGACAAAAAGAACACCACAACCCCATGGAGATGAACTCGGTCTGATCAAACCCAGACGCTCTTGTTCATCGAGCTGTTTCTTCAATTCCTTCAGCTCCTTGGGTCCAAGCTTGTAAGGACGCTTGCAGACGGGTTCTGTGCCGGGCTCAAGATTGATAACGAACTCAACTGGCCGGTGAGGAGGCATACCCGGAAGCTCTTCTGGAAAGACATCTTGATACTCACAAACGACTGGAATTTGAGAAATAGCATCCAACTCGCCTTTCTCATTGAGAGAAAACAACCGAATGGTTTCATCACGAGCGGCATAGATGATAACATCCTTAGAAGAGTGTGTCAATTTAATTTCCCTAGCAGCACAATCAAGTTGAGCCTTGTGCTTAGAAAGCCAGTCCATCCCGAGAATTAGATCAATATCTGAGTCACCAAGGACAATTGGTTTGGCCAGAAATTTATAGTCGCCCATCTTGATACCGACATTCGGAACCATCATGCTAGAGCTCAAACGCTTAGCCGGAGAAATAACTTGCATTGCTCTAGATAATTCCTCTCTGTCAAAATTGTGCTTCGATGCAAATGGGTATGACATGAAAGAATGCGATGCACCAGTATCAAATAAAACTTTTGCAGGAATATCGTTAACTGAGAGATTACCCATTATCACATTAGTAGATTCCTCCGTTTGAGCTGCATTCATCATGTTCACCTTTGCAGACTTGGGATTATGCTTGACCACTGCATTGCTGGAAGATATCACGGGAGGAGGAGGCGGAAGGCGCCTTTGGTTGAAGCATTTGTTAGCACAGTGACCTTTCTGCTGACACTTGTTGCAAGTCACCTCTGAGAGTGGACGATGATAAGGAGCATTCAACTTTGGAGCTTGATTCTGAGACTTGTTCTGATAGCCAGGGTTGGATGAGTGGGAAGATCCATGGCCACCTTTGTTCTTTTGCTGGAAAGGCTGACGAAACGGAGGAGGAGGAGGCAACCAGAACTTCTGTTGCTTAGCAGCCACTAGTGAGGAAGAAGAAGACTGAACTGCGTCCCTGACTCTCTTCTTAGAAGCCTCACACTTGAGCTGAGCAGCCTCTTGTTTCAGTGCCATATTGTAGAAATCATCATACTTGGTCGGCTCAAAAAGCACGAGAGGTAATTGCAGATCTTCTCTGAGGCCACCTCTGAATTGATAGATCATGCTCTTTTCATCAGGAACGTCTTGCTTAGCGAAACGAGCGAGTTTCTGAAACTGGGTATTGTATTGATACACGGACATGCTGCCTTGCTTGAGATTGCGGAAATCCTCACGCTTGCTCTCAACAACACTTTGTGGAATGTGGTGAGCTTTGAAGTCTCGGTGGAAATCATCCCAGGTAATCACAAGACCTCCTCTGGAATCTTTGTATTGTTGATACCACTCGGCAGCTTGATCCTTGAGTTGAAAAGAAGCGAACTTGACAAAGTCCTCAGGCCTGACATTGCTACATTCAAAATGCTTGTTGATGTCCATGAGCCAATCATCGGCATCTGTGGCCTCGGCACAGCAGCTGAAAGACTTCGGCTGATTAGTGAGGAACTGGTTGAGGGTAGCGAAATGAGGCTGATTGTTGCCTTGGCCTTGATTTCCTTGATTGCCTTGCCCTTGGGTGTGTTCTTGCAAGAGTTGCAAAATCATCTAAGCATTGGCGTTGGTGGCTGCCATGATAGCTTGCCATGCCTCCGGAGGCGGAGGTGGTGGCGGAGGGTTCGCTTGACTCCCTTCATTGCGTTCCGGATTCTGACGCGTTGGCGGAGCCATCCTGAAGAGGGTGACATCCGTTAGCATCTTGATAGACAAATAGACAAGTTGAATCAACGGATAGAAATTGCAATATATAGTCTTCAAAATAAACATTCGAACGAGGATGAACGAATGAATTCCATAGTAAATCATCACACTTCCATTAAGGCGAGAAGCCACTTGATAAGAGATTGATGAATAAAATAAAAAGGTACGACTGGAACAAATAAGTGGTAAGGATTACCCAATCACAAACCAAATATCTGCGGGAAGAAATGCTAAGAGCTACTTGAATCCCACCTATAAACTCCCGAAACTTTCTGGTTATGCAATCTGGTGTTGGGGATACAGGGGACACAAAATATATCACCCAAACTAGCAATCCCTAGATCCAGCTGTATCCATCCGTCAACACATAACCAAGAAACCTTCGGAAATCGTGTACCTCAACCTTCGAAAAGCATCCGTTATACGAGTTATGGCAATACTCCCGAACTCCCGCCCCAGTACTGGGTGGCGTCGAGGTGATCTCACCAACAACTGCATAAAAGAGATTTTCGATGTCGGCGAAACTCAGGTATTCCAGAACTGCAACGATAAAATTGTGACGACAACACCTCGGAGCTCAACTCCCCGGGACACTGCCACAACCCCTAAATGTCAGGAGGCACCAAGAACAATGTTCTCGTCACAAAACCATCGGAACGATTCTAAGATACCCGCGTGATCCTAATTTTTTTAGTGAAATTTGAGGAGAGAAGAGTCAAAACTTCTACGCAGGAGGCCTCACCAGAGTGACGAAGGGGCTAAGAAGTAAAAAGAATCCTACTCTCCGATATATATAATCCTAAGACTCAAAACATTTTTTGTTCTAGACTCAACAACGCCAGCGATTCGATCAAGCAGAGGGCTCCTAAGTCGGGGATGGCTCTGATTACCAACTTGTAACGCCCACGATGCGGCTATATCTCCCACGTGTCGAGGCACGACTTAGAGGCATAACCGCATTGTAGGAATTGTCGCAAGAAGGGTCATCTTCACACAATCCCATGTAATGAACAAGAATGGGATAACGAGAGTTGGCTTACAATCGCCACTTCACACAATACATAATTAAATCATACATCATCCAAAATCCACACATAGACCGACTATGGTCAAATCCAAATGAAAATAAGATAACCCCAGATGCTAGATCCCCGATCGTCCCAACTGGGCTCCACTACTGATCATCAGGAAAAGAAACATAGTAACGACTACGTTCCTCGTCGAACTCCCACTTGAGCTCGGTTGCGTCATCTGCACTGGCATCGTCGGCACCTGCAACTGTTTTGGTAGAATCTGTGAGTCACGAGGACTCAGCAATCTCACACCCGCGAGATCAAGACTATTTAAGCTTATAGGAAAGGATGATGTAATGAGGTGGAGCTGCAGCAAGCACTAAGCATATATGGTGGCTAACATACGCAAATGAGAGCGAGAAGAGAAGCAACGCAACGGTCGCGTAGCTAGAATTGATCAAGAAGTGATCCTGAAACTACTTATGTTCATGCATAACTCAAACCGTGTTCACTTCCCGGACTCCGCCGAGAAGAGACCATCACGGCTACACACACGGTTGATGTATTTTAATTAAGTCAAGTGACAAGTTCTCTACAACCGGACATTAACAAATTCCTATCTGCCTCATAACCGCGGGCACGGCTTTCGAAAGATAATACCCTGCAGGGGTGTCCCAACTTAGTCCATTATAAGCTCTCACGGTCAACGAAGGATAAACCTTCTCCCAGGAAGACCCGATCAGTCTCGGAATCCCGGTTTACAAGACATTTCGACAATGGTAAAACAAGACCAGCAAAGCCGCCCGATGTGCCGACAAATCCCGAGAGGAGCTGCACATATCTCGTTCTCACGGCAACACCGGATGAGACTAGCTACGAGTAAAACCAGCCCTCAAGTTTCCCCAAGGTGGCCCCGCAGGCAGCTCGATTCGAACCAACACTCGAAGGAGCACTGGACCGTGGGGGTCTAAAATAAAGATGACCCTCGGGCTCGCGAAAACCCAAGGGAAGTGTAGATGGTAGGTGGTCAAATGGTAAAACCAAGGTTGGGCCTTGCCGGAGGAGTTTTATTCAAAGCAAACTGTCAAGGGGTCCCATAAATCACCCAACCGCGTAAGGAACGCAAACTCAAGGAACATAACACCGGTATGACGGAAACTAGGGCGGCAAGAGTGGAACAAAACACCAGGCATAAGGCCGAGCCTTCCACCCTTTACCAAATATATAGATGCATTAATTAAGTATGAGATATTGTGATATGCCAAAATATCTACGTTCCAACATGGAACCAACTTCAACTTCACCTGCAACTAGCAACGCTATAAGAAGGGCTGAGCAAAAGCGGTAACTTAGCCAAACAATGGTTTGCTAGGAAAGGATGGTTAGAGGCTTGACATGGCAATATGGGAGGCATGATATAGCAAGTGGTAGGTAGCGCAGCATAGCAATAGAACGAACAACTAGCAAAGCAAAGATAGAAGTGATTTCGAGGGTATGGTCATCTTGCCTGCAAGGTTCTCAGAGTTGTCGAAAGCTTGATCCTCGTAAGCGTACTCAACAAGGATCTCCCGGCTCTACCCACAGCAATAACACAAGCAAAGGAACCACAATCAATCACGGGAAATGCACAAGCAACATGATGCAAAACATGCATGATATGCGGGATATGATATGCGATGCATATGCATGCTCCAGAAGAAAAAGGATGAACAAGGCAATAACTTGGAAAACCAAGTATGCCACTGGAAATATGAGATGATTTCGGTTGAAATTGTTGGGGAACGTAGTAATTTCAAAAAAATTCCTACGCACACGCAAGATCATGGTGATGCATAGCAATGAGAGGGGAGAGTGTTGTCTACGTACCCTCGTAGACCGAAAGCGGAAGCGTTAACACAATGCGGTTGATGTAGTCGTACGTCTTCAATATCCGACCGATCAAGTACTGTTGAGGATATAGACCTTAGAGTCACCCGCCAGGAGGGGCCGGGTTACTCTTAATGGTCATCGCCAGAAGCCCGGCGCCAAGCTTGAAGACGGTGGGCCAAAGATGGGCTTAAGACCCGGATATGGCTTAAGGCCCGTAGTTACAATCACTGTTAAGGTAGAACTTGTAGTATAAGGCAAGAATAGTTGAGAGTCCGAGCCGGACACTCTTATGAGCCGGCCGGGACTCTGAGAGCTGCTGGGCGTCAGCCTCCCTATATAAAGGCACGACCCGGCAGCAGTTTAAGGACAAGAAAGATCTCATCGAGAGCCAGGCATAGCAGTTAAGCTCCCTGGTCATCGAAACCCTAATCAATACCACCTCGACTGGACGTAGGCTTTTACCTTCACCGTAAGGGGCCGAACCAGTATAAACCCTCGTGTTCCTTGTCCCGTTAACCCCTTCAAGCTTCCTAGCGGCGATGGCTCCACGATTAAGTCCTAGCTTGAGGACATCTGTCGTGACAATTCCACGACAGTTGGCGCCCACCGTGGGGCCAGCGCACGGTGGATTTGAGTTCTTGAAGGGCACCTTCGAAGGGCTCAAGGGATACGCTGTGGGCCGGATGACCAAGAGTCGCCGCGGCAAGCTCTACATCGACGATGCAAACTGGGGCCCCGACGCCGGCTCAATTGAGTACGGGTACCGGGTCCCCTTCGGCGGAATTCATGTTTTCATTGGCAAGATTGGTGAGCCGGGCCCTGAGCCGGATCTCTGCGCCGACCTCATCGAGACGGCTCAGCGCGCACGACCTGCCCGGGCCCGGCCTGCCTTAAAGCATGCTTTTGTGGGATGTATCCATGGAGGGCTCTCTGATCGATCTGGATCTGGTGATGAGACGGCCGCCGGCTCTGATGGCGAGTCGTCCACAGATGAGTCAAACTCGTTGTATCAACTTCAAGATGGCAGGCTCATGGGTTGTTCCGATGGTGATAGTATTCCGGACCCGTTTGAGCCGCCAAGTCAGGTGGGAGTCTTCATGGCCGGTGCACAGCCTGTTCAGAACCTTGCTACTGGAGCGGGAACCCCGGTGCCTTCACCGGCCCAGGTGCTGATGGATCTCTCGGACAAGATGACAGCCCTGTTAACTGCCATGGTTGACCCGGCGGATCAAGCTCAGCATGATGCGGAGGTGGCGCAGTTAAAGTTAGATCTAGCGAAAGCTAAGGAGGATCTGGCAGCGGAAGGGATCAGGATGGCTGCGGAGAGGGCGGCTCTCGACGCCCAAACTCAGTTGATCCAGGCGCAGTCCTTCCAGCTCACGATGGATCAAAACGCGTCCAATGAGGTCATGAGAAGGAGGCATCAAAAGGCCCAATCTCGACTCCCTCCGGTTTACGATCCACGCAACCTCTTCAACACGCCAGGTGCAGGGTCTAGTAACCCGCCAGGGGTCATAGTGCCCGGGTCTGGGACCCCTATTCAGCCACAAGTGATGGGGCCTCCCCAGGTGCCCCCTGCCCCGCCTCAGTACGTGCCCATACCACCGGGTCATTATGCTAACCCGCTGGAGAACATGGTCGCCGCGGCAGCACGGCTGGCGGCTCTCCCAATTGACGGCGACTCTCCGACGGCTATTGAAACCCGCCGGGTCAGGGAACTCCTTCAGACAGCGTTGGCGCAGCAAGAGGCGTACTCCTACAGCCGGGACAAGATCCACTCGACCCCTCGTCCAGGCCGGAGCCCGAGTTACAGCAGACACATGGTCTCAGCGACCGGCTCAAGTAACGTCCGACGCCATGACCCGCCCCCTGGCCATGGCCCGGCTCATAACGGAGCCTTTCACGCAGCAGACCAAGATAGAGCGCGGCAAGAGGCGGAACAGGTGCCTCAGTTGACGGCTTACCAGACTCCCCCGGCTTATCCGACGACTTCCGTCGACGTGGGTATCCCTACCAGGAGTGGGGGCGTCCCTTGTTTAGTGCCAGCTATCCGCAATGAACGTCTACCCAAGGACTTCAAAGGCCCTAGGAAGGTGCCTAATTACACGGCCGACTTACAACCCGCAGCCTGGATCGAGAGTTACGAGATGGCCATGGAACTGCTGGAGGTCAGTGAAGCGGCAATGGCCAAATACTTCACCATGATGTTGGATGGGACTGCCCGCACTTGGTTGAAAGGGCTACCACCTAATTCCATTGGGTCTTGGGCTGAGCTGAAAGCCCGGTTCATCCAAAACTTCAAGGATACCTGTAGGCAGTCTATGTCAATTGTGGATTTGACTAACTGTAAGCAGCAGGAGGGTGAATCCACGACGCATTGGGTTCGCCGGGTCAAAGAGATCATACATTCATTAGATAAGATGGATGCCGGCTCTGCAGTCTTAATGTTGGAGCAGAATTGTCGTTTTGTGCCCCTGAAGATGAAACTTGGGCGGCTTAAGCGCGACTGCAATGATATGGGTACACTAATGGCGGCTCTTGTCAAGTACGCCGATTCTGATGGTACCAAGGACCCCGCTTCAGATGATGAAAGGACAGGGAAGGGAAAGAAGAACGGCAATGGCAAGGGTCCTCAGCATAACGGGAAACCAAGGAGGAGGCAAGCTCAAGGCCGATGGCAGCCTACAGTTTGTAGCCAACGGTAGCTCAGAAGGTAATAACCAGCGACGCAAGGGGAGGCCCCCTCCCCGAGCCGGCGAGTCAGGCCCGACGCTGGAGCAGCTGTTGAATGAGCCTTGTCCGAGGCATGGCTCTAGAGAGAAGCCAGCTACCCATCTATGGAAGGATTATGCAATCATGAAGGCCTTTAAGAATTACAATGGCCCGGGCGGTGGCTCAGGCGCCGGCGGCTTTCATGGCCCGGGCGGCGGCTCAAATTCTAATCCTCAGAACGGTCAAGGGGGCTTTAATCAGCAGTCTGGCCAGGGTCATCAACAGCAGCAGGGGGGTTATCAGACCAATCCAAAGCAGCTTAGCGGTGGACAGTATCATGTGTTTACCACCAGCCTGTGTAAGCGAGATCAGAAGCTTCATAAGAGGGCTGTGAATGCTGTTGAGCCGGCGGTTCCACGCTACTTGCGGTGGTCTGAGCAGCCTATAGTGTGGAGTAGGGAAGATCACCCTCCCCGGGTGGATAACCCGGGCCACTTGGCCTTAGTGGTGGTTCCTCAGGTGGGAGGATATAAGTTCACTAAGGTGCTAATGGATGGAGGCAGCAGCATCAACATCCTCTATTATGAGACGTTCCGTCGTATGGGGTTGATTGATAAGAACCTCAGCCAGTCCAACACTATTTTCCACGGTGTGGTACCTGGTAAGTCGGCTTATCCAGTCGGCAAGATCAAGTTGGAAGTGGCCTTTGGAGATGAGCACAACTACAGGGTGGAAAAATTGACCTTTGAGGTGGTTAAGATAAGAAGTCCGTACCATGCCATATTTGGGCGGCCGACTTACGCCAAGTTCATGGCACGGCCATGTTATGTTTACTTACAGCTCAAGATGCCGGGTCACAATGGGACCATTACGATTCACGGCAGCCGGAAGGTGGCTCTGGAGTGTGAGGAAGGCGATGCAGCCTATGCAGAATCTGTTTGTGCAACAGAGGAGTTGAAATTTTACAAAGACAACGTCGACCCAACAGATATGACCTCTCTGAAAAAGCCGACTACGGGGCATGAGCCGGCAATGAAATTTAAGTCGGCTGATGAGACTAAACTTGTTGATTTCGTTCCAGGAGATTCATCTCAGCAGTTTAGCATCAGTGCCAATCTGGATCCAAAATAGGAAAGCGCGCTCATCGAGTTCATCCGTGAGAATAGGGACATCTTCGCATGGAAACCTTCTGACATGCCAGGTGTACCTAGAGAACTCGCTGAGCACACTCTCAATGTTGATCCGAAATTTAAGCCGGTCAGGCAGTTCCTTCGGCGGTTCAATGAGGAGAGGCGGAAAGCTATCGGTGAAGAGGTGGCCCGGCTCTTGGCGGCCGGGTTTATTGTTGAAGTCTTTCACCCAGAGTGGTTAGCTAACCCGGTCCTCGTACTCAAGAAGAACGGCACTTGGCAGATGTGTGTGGACTACACGGACTTAAACAAGGCATGTCCGGCTGATCCTTTTTCCCTTCCCCGTATTGATCAAATTATTGATGCTACGGCAGGTTGTGCGCGCTTAAGTTTCTTGGATGCTTATTCCGGATATCATCAGATTAAAATGGCAGTTAAGGACCAGGAGAAGACGGCATTCATCACTCCCTTTGGACCTTCTGCTATGTGTCCATGCCCTTTGGACTCAAGTGTGCACAGGCGACTTATCAGCGTTGCGTGCAGAACTGTCTTCATAACCAGATTGGGCGCAATGTTCATGCTTATGTGGACGATATTGTGGTTAAATCCATAAAGGAGGAAACCCTGATAGATGATTTGAGGGAAATCTTTGATAATCTTCGGGTTTATAAGATGATGCTTAACCCGGCCAAGTGTGTTTTTGGTGTTCCTGCAGGCAAACTCTTGGGTTTCTTGGTTTCTGACAGAGGCATTGAAGCTAACCCGGAGAAGATCAAGGCCATCACCTCCCTGGCTAAGCCGGCGTGTATAAATGACGTTCAGCGCTTGGCGGGTCGCATCGCTTCTTTGAGCCGGTTTATAAGCCGTTTGGGTGAGAAGGCCATGCCATTATATCAGTTGATGAAGAAAACTAATAACTTTGTCTGGAATGATGCAGCCAATACTGCTTTTAAGGATTTGAAGAAGCAGCTGGCCGAGCCCCCAGTCCTTGCTGCTCCAGTTGACAAGGAGCCTTTATTGCTGTATGTGGCTGCTAATACACGAGCCGTCAGTGTGGCTGTGGTGGTGGAGCGCAAGGAAGAGGGTAAGGAGCATCTGGTTCAGCGGCTGGTTTATTATGTCAGCGAAGTGCTCATTGAGTCCAAGCAGCGGTATCCGCATTGGCAGAAGCTTGTTTATGGGGTGTTCATGGAAAGCCGAAAGCTTAAACATTATTTCCAGGGTCACCCCATCATTGTGGTCAGTTCTGCCCCTCTTGGTGATATCATTCAAAACAGAGAGGCCACAGGGAGAGTGGCTAAGTGGGCCATAGAGCTCGGACCTCATGGTCTGAAATACGTGCCACGCACTGCTGTTAAATCTCAGGCCTTGGTGGATTTCATCAATGATTGGACAGAGTCACAAGTGCCCGAGCAAAAGCCGGATAACACATACTGGACTATTCACTTTGATGGGTCCAGGCAGTTGGAGGGCTCGGGGGCTGGCGTTGTGTTGGCTTCCCCTAAAGGTGACAAGTTCCATTGTGTGCTATAGTTGATGTTTCCTTGCACTAACAATGCGGCTGAGTACGAGGCCTTGCTCCATGGTCTTCGGATGGCTAAAGAGATGAGCTTGAGCCAGGTAAGGTGCTTCGGCGACTCAGACTTGGTGGCTCAACAAGTATCAGGAAAGTGGGATTCCAAGGACCCTCTCATGGCGGCTTATCGCCGCGAAGTTGATGCCATTGCTGGGCACTTTCAGGGTTACCAAGTAGAGCACATCGATCGCAGGAAGAATGAGGCGGCTGATGCTTTAAGCCGGCTGGGCTCTCAGCGAAAACCGGTGCCGCCTAATACTTTCCTGGACGTCCTGTATAACCCTTCTGTTAAGTTGCCTACAGAGGAAGATTTGGCTGTCCCTGACCCGGAGGCACGACTGGTAGCGGCTCTCCATATCATACCGGAATGGACAGCGCCCTATTTGGCTTACATGACCCGGGGTGAGTTGCCTGAGGATGAAACGTTGGCCAGACAAATAACCCGGCGGTCTAAGTCAATGGTGGTCATCAATGGTGAGTTGCATCGCCGCAGTGTTACGGGAGCGTTCCAGCATTGTGTCTCTCCTGAGGAAGGTCAAGAGATCTTGCGCGAGATTCATGAAGGGGATTGTGGCCATCATGCCGGCTCAAAGTCTCTTGTGGCCAAGGCTTTTCGTCATGGTTTTTATTGGCTGACGGCTCATGCTGATGCGGAGGACTTGGTCAGTAAATGTGATGGTTGCCAAAGGTACTCGCGACGGGCTCATGTGCCGGCTCAGGAGCTGAGGATGATCCCAATGACTTGGCCCTTTGCGGTCTGGGGGCTTGATATGGTTGGGCCTTTTAAAAGGTCCAAAGATAAGAAGACCCACCTCTTGGTGGCAGTTGACAAATTTACCAAGTGGGTTGAAGCGGAGCCAGTTAGCAAGTGTGATGCAGCCACGGCGGTTCAATTTATGAAAAAGGTGATTTTTCGCTTTGGCTTTCCGCACAGCATTATAACTGACAATGGCACCAATTTATCCAAAGGCGCCATGGAAGAGTTTTGTCAACGAGAGCACATCTGACTTGATGTTTCCTCAGTGGCTCATCCTCAATCCAATGGTCAAGCTGAGAGAGCTAATCAGGAGATTCTGAAGGGCATCAAGCCCCGGCTTTTGGTCCCTTTGCAACGGACGCCGGGTTGTTGGGTGGAGGAATTGCCCTCCGTGTTATGGAGCATCAATACTACTCCTAACAGGTCTACAGGTTTCACGCCTTTCTTCATGGTTTATGGGGCAGAAGCAGTCCTCCCCAGTGACATCCGTCATGACTCACCTCGAGTGGCGGCTTATGTTGAGGCGGATAATGAACAGGCGCGCCAAGATGCTCTTGACTTGTTGGACGAACAGCGTGATGTGGCAGCAGCTCGCTCAGCGATTTACCAGCAAGACCTGTGCCGTTATCATAGTCACCGGGTTAAATCCCGGGTCTTCCAGGAAGGCGATCTCGTGCTCCGGCTCATCCAAGATCAAACCGATGCGCACAAGCTATCTCCACCTTGGGAGGGGCCCTTTGTGGTCAGCAAAAACTTGCACAACGGGTCATATTACCTCATTGACATTCGGGAGCACAAAGATTCACGTAAGTCGGAGGAAGAGACCCGTCGGCCGTGGAACATAGCTCAGCTTCGGCCTTACTACACTTGAGCCACCGGCTCTCATAATGTACATATTTCTCTAAAGCCATGTATATATTATGATAAGCAATAAAGCAGGACCTCTGTCCTTTTTTCTCCTCCAAATGTGCACGTGTTGTTTTCATTGCAAGATTAACATGATAACTTGAAGGAGGATCCGGCTTATGATCGTATTCGAATCTAGCCGTAGGTAATAAGGTCACTTGGGGGCTTCCTGTTCAAACATAGGTCGTATTCGAACCAAAGAGAACATAGCTGTCGATACCCAGTTGATTGGCAAAGTGCCGAGCTCATTGGGGAGTTTTCTTTGATCATATTTGAATCATAGTTTAACCCCTTTGGGAACCGACGTGGATCGTATTCAAATCAGCGTCGTTAAACAATTCTTAAAATCACTTGGGGGCTTCCTGTTCAAACATGGGTCGTATTCGAACCAAAGAGAACATAGCTGTCGATACCCTTTTGATTGGCATCGCCACACCCACTGGGGGCTATATGATCATATTCGAATCCTAGCATAACCCCTTTGGGACGGGTCTCTGGTCGTATTCGAACTGGAAGCCCCTAAGTTTTTCCGATTTATAGTGAGTTTCTTCTGATTATTTCTAAGTGTGTATGGCCGGGTTTCACTTTGCCGGTTTAAACTTTGATTTACAGGGTTAATTGAATACAACCGGCGTCATTAAGACTGGTACACCGGAATTGAGGTACCAATCTTATTGCCCGGGTTAGCTAAGCTGGAAGTGTGCTTGCAGGCTGGTAAGTGTGTTGTTACGGTTATATCAAGGACATAACTGAGGACCAGTCTTTTTTGATTCATATTCCGGGTTATATGTTTAAAACTATGCTTCTCAGTGCGGTAAGCCGCCTAGAGACTTGTGATTTGTCCTTCTATGCAGGATAGTTAAGGGCAATTATTTTGAGCTTAAGGAAAATGAATAATCGATTATGACCCGGAGAAATATAGAGGAGACAATTTCAATGGACTTCAGCATTCAACGCATGCACGATTGCACGGCAACTTTAAAGTATTGATCCTACTCTATTACAAGACTCATCGAGTCCAAAAGGGTGGAGCATTGTTTTATAAGCCGCCTACAGAGTTAAGAGGCTTGCTGGGTTGACGTCTCCAGCTCATCCCTCTCTTCTCCTCCGACTGTTCCCAAGACCTAGAAAGTTGATGACTTCCAGTTGATGCCGCTCAAAGCTTCGAATTGAGCTTCCTCGTCAATTAACCCGGCCGGGTCAATCTCCGGGGCGAAGGTGTGCTGACGAGTTGGCGGGATTAAGCTGAGGGCTTCATAGCGCGGGGTGGGGATCCTCTGATTCTCCGCATTGTAACCCGGCTGGTACTTGGTCAGATCTGTGTCATTTCCAATGAGGGTGGCCACCGGGCGCACGATCTTCACGCAGGCAGCAAAGTCCCTTTGGTCGAAGGTTGTGCCGTCTTCCTTCAAACTTGGATAGCCGAGGGCGATGTCCGCCGGGTCTAATTCTGGAAGGAAAGCCTTGGCCCGGCTCAGCGCGGCGATAGCTCCGGCTCTTGCAGAGGCCCGTCGCAGCTCTTGGATACGTTGAGGCAGAACGGCGAGCCGGTGAAGCACTTCCGCCAGGTGAGTCGGCACCTCGTTGGATAGGGCCACCACAGCCAAGGCACGCTGTGACCCGGTGTAGAGTTGCTCCACCAAGGTGTACACGGCCTTCAGCTTGTTTACCACACTCTGGTTAAGGTTGGCGCTTCTGGGACCTGTTTAACAGAGTAAGATAAGCCGCCGACAAGGATGAGTTATGAGATATAAAGATTCTAAACTTGATGAAAGCCGGTGAAATGACTTACCGAAGATTGCGGCAACCATTTGGGACACTTGGCGCTTTAAGCCGGAGAGTTCGGCGGTCTTCTCTGAGAGAGCCTTCTCCGCCTGTTCGGCCCGGTTCACCAGAGCAGCCTTCTCTTCGGCCCAGGCACTCCGTTCAGCGTCGAAGTCCAGCTTCAGTTTTTCTTGCGCAGCAATACTGGACACAAATTTAGCATTTGCTTTCCGGGTCTCAGTTTCTTGCGTCTTCAGCCGGGTCTTGAGATCAGCGATGTCAGCTTCAAATTTCTTGCCAGCAGCCTGCATAATTTCCGGGTCATAAAATGAACAGTTACTATACAATCTTAAAAGTCCCAAGCACTTTCCAAGCAAAGGCACTTGGCACTTGGGGGCTAATGCATATTGAACGTTTCTATCTACAAATTGCCGGTTCAATTGAGTAAGCCGGAACTTAAGTCTACAGCATATTCTATCATAAGTCGTAGACTTGGGGGCTAGAGCATGGTAAGAATAACAAGATAGCTATACAGTAAACAAGAAGAAAGAAGAGTAGTACCTCTGACTTCTGCTGAATCTGGTTCACCATGCCGATCTCTGCATCCCGGCTCTTGTGCACTTGGCTGACGTAGCCGGAGACGAGCTCTCCGATGCTTAGGTTGGCGTAGTCGGTGAGGTCCAGATTAACCCGGCGGTGCTGTAGCAACTCCCCCTTGGCAGAGCACTTGGCCAGCGCAGTAGGTCTCCCCGGCTCAACATATTCCGTCCGGGTGATTACCACATTCGGGTCATCTGCTGGTTGAGCCGAGCTGGAGGCCTCCGGGTTAGCAGAAGCTTCTGCTATGGGTTTGTTGGTTGGAGCAGCAGCCTCAGGAGCAGAAGCAGCTGGCGGTTCTTGAGCGGCTACCTCCGGCTCAGGCAGGTCTGGCTCATCGGCCGGCTTGTTCTTCTTCGCCCTTTTGCTGAGTTTTGCTTGGGCACTGAAAAGACAGAAAGGTTAAGCACAAAAGTATAAGTAAAGACAAAGTACAACATAAGATGATCATTATTACCCGGGCACGGTCTTGAAAGCCGGCAGGGTCGACTGCATAGAGTCGCCCGAAGAGGGGGAAGTCTCCTGATAATTTGAGTCAGAAGAATTGAGCGGCTGACGTATAACACCCGCCAAAGGATGAAAAGGGTACAAGTTGGAGATAACCTCAGTTCAGCGCTTCCTCGATGCGTCGGGTAACCCGGAGGAGAGGTCGGCGTCCTTGTTGGTTCGGGTGTGACGCCGGCTCTCATGAACCTGTCGCTTCAAAATAAATTGAGGATCTTGGTAAGCTAAAGGATGTGAAAAGCTTACTTTCCGGGTTACCCTTCGGACTTTCAGCCTTGGCAAGGGCTCCGAGTCGGAGGAAAGTGACATTACCTCTTCAACCACCGGGTTACTTGCGCCGGTGTCATCCTGTTGAGGAATAGTATTGATAAGGTGGACAGAAATAAATAGCAGATATAGCAAGAGCTTACAGGTTCAGGGGTTACCTCTGACTCGGAGCTGTTACTTAATTGCATCAGCTCTGAAGCAGTAGGCCTACTTCCCTTCTTACGGGGAGCGGCTTTCTTGGCGGCTTTCTTCGCCTTTTTGGCCTTCTTGGCCGCTTCATGGTCATATTTGACCTTCCAGAACTTGTCATCAGCCTGAAAAATACAAGGATGATTTCTTAAAGATTCAGATGACGGTTATCTACAGAAGAAGATAAAATGTTCAGATCAGCGGCTTACCGATGGGGCTGGATTGGTCTTGCAGAAGGGGGCTAACCCAGTCCGCCCGCAGTCTGCCAGGCTCTCTTTCAAAAGAGCCTTGGTCATATCCTCAGCAACATCTTCAGGGAGATCGTTGCGGCTGTGTCTCTGGGGGTCATCCTTTCGGCCCGTGTATTCGCACATTAAGCCGGGGCGGCGGCTCAATGGGGTCACCCGCCACGAGATCCAGACCCGGACCAGATCGATTCCGTTGAGACCATTGCCCAGGAGAGCCTTGATCTTGTTGATGGTGGGGAGCAGAGGTTGGCGCTCTGCCTGAGTTAACTTGTCAGACAGAGGGTGAGTCGGTTCCAGACGTGAAGGGCGAAAGCCGGGCAGCGGGCTCTCGTCAGCCGGCGACGTGTCTTGGCAATAGAACCACGTCAGGTTCCAGTCCTTTGGGTGACTCGGCGGCTCGGCGTAAGGGAAAAGACAGTCTCTCCGCCTCTGAATGGAGATGCTGCCTTGCTCCAAACTTGGCCCGTTGGCGCACTCGTTCTGGCGGTTCAAGTAGAAGAGCTCTCTGAAGAGCAGCAGGCTGGGCTCTTCTCCATGGTAAACCTCGCAGAACACTTGGAAATTGCATATGTTGGACACCGAGTTGGGTCCTATATCTTGTGGCCGCAGGTCAAAGAAGTTCAGCACGTCTCTAAAAAACTTTGAGCCGGGCGGTGCGAAGCCCCGGCTCATGTGATCCGCAAAAATGACCACCTCCCCGTCCCTTGGCTGTGGTCTCTCCTCTGACGGGTCGGGGGCACGGTAGGACATGACGTCCTTCTTGGGCAGATAACCTGACTTGACAAAATCTGCTAAAGTTTCGTTGGTGACATTGGACCTCATCCAATTGCAAGTGATGGAGGCTTTAGGAGCTTTGGGAGGCATGGTGAAAGTCGGCAGCCTATGATAAAAGGAAATGTCCGGTTTAATTATAAGCCAGACAAAATTTACAGTTCAATGTTAAAGTGGCGACTTATGAAGGGGACTAATGATATATATCTAGGTGCATCGGGTTATTTAAGCCGCCCGAGGTATTGAGAGTAATTCGATTGTCTACGGCCTTATCACAGATGAGCCGGAAAATTCTATGGCGCATGATCTCCTTTGAGTCGGAAGATTCTACAGCGCATGGTTTCTTTAAACCGGAATTGTAAACCGCCATGACTCAACAAGTGCAGTTTTTCACTAAGTGTGGTGAAAACAGGTTTCACACATGGCAGTAAATAATTTGGATCAAAATGATCGGTCAAAAGGAAAATTTCTAGACCTAGAAACAGACGCAGAAGAAGTTCTTGGGCTCGAACAAGGCTCTTATGCAGTAAAAAGAGGGCTACTTGCATGTGAAATGGGTGCTAACCAGCTACCGCAGTGGTTCTATACAAGGCTAAGATCAAAAAAGGGCAGTAAAAATGAAAACTACCGGAGCTCGTGGGCGACGGCGACGAACACGGAAGAACAGCAGGAGTTGAATGTAGATCTGTTCTACGAGGAAGAAGGAACTTACAGAGGCAGGTGAGCTGCGAGGGTTCGCCGCGGTTCTCTGGACGGATCAGGGTGATGCAGCGGCCAAAGTCGACGAAGACGCGGAGCTCTGTTGCGGCGGTGGAGCTCGAGCAGCACGGAAGCAGCGAGAGGAAGAGGACGACTGAAGGGGGAGAATGGAAAGACCGACGGACCGGGCTATTTATAAGGGCGAGCTCATAAGTGGGCGCGAGAAATGAGGAGACCACGGCGTGGTTATCTCCCCATGAAACGCCTCGATTTTCGGGATGGCAGTGAAGATAAGATCCGTTGCGGATCTGGCGGAGTAAAAAACGGACTTAATGGAAGATGACGTCACGGCGGATTACCCGGAGTCCAGAGGATGACGTCACGCCGGGTTATGGCCTTCACACAATTGTAAGCCGGAGATATTTTCTGTCGAAGGGATTGAAGATTGACATGAGCCGGCTCAAATCAATCTGGGGCCTAATGTTGAGGATATAGACCTTAGAGTGACCCGCCAGGAGGGGCCGGGTTACTCTTAATGGTCATTGCCAGAAGCCCGGCGCCAAGCTTGAACACGGTGGGCCAAAGATGGGCTTAAGACCCGGATATGGCTTAAGGCCCGTAGTTACAATCACTGTTAAGGTAGAACTTGTAGTATAAGGCAAGAATAGTTGAGAGTCCGAGCCGGACACTCTTATGAGCCGGCCGGGACTCTAAGAGCTGCTGGGCGTCAGCCTCCCTATATAAAGGGATGACCCGGCAGCGGTTTAAGGACAAGAAAGATCTCATCGAGAGCCAGGCATAGCAGTTAAGCTCCCTGGTCATCGAAACCCTAATCAATACCACCTCGACTGGATGTAGGCTTTTACCTTCACCGTAAGGGGCCGAACCAGTATAATCCCTCGTGTTCCTTGTCCCGTTAACCCCTTCAAGCTTCCTAGAGGCGATGGCTCCATGATTAAGTCCTAGCTTGAGGACATCTGCCGTGACAATTCCACGACAAGTACCGAACGCACGGCACCTCCGAGTTCAGCACACGTTCAGCTCGATGACGTCCATCGAACTCCGATCCATCCGAGTGTTGAGGGAGAGTTTCGTCAGCACGACGGCGTGGTGACGATGATGATGTTCTACCGACGCAGGGCTTCGCCTAAGCTCCGCAATGATATTATCGAGGTGTAATCTGGTGGAGGGGGCACCGCACACGGCTAAAAGATCGTAGATCAATTGTGTGTCCCGAGGTGCCCCCCTGCCCCCGTATATAAAGGAGCAAGGGGGAGGCCGGCTGGCCCTTGGGGCGCGCCAAAGAGGGGGGGGAGTCCTCCTCCTAGTAGGAGTAGGACTCCCCTTTCCTAGTCTAACTAGGAAGAGAGAAGGGGGAAGGAAAGAGAGGGAGAGGGAGAGGGAAAGAGGGGCCGCGCCCCCCTCCCCTAGTCCAATTCGGACTCCCCATGGGAGGGGGCGCGCCACCTCCTGGGCTGCTGCCCTCTCTCTCCCCTCAGGCCCACTAAGGCCCAATACTTCCCCGGGGGGTTCCGGTAACCCCTCCGGCACTCCGGTTTTATCCGAAACTTCTCCGAAACACTTCTGGTGTCCGAATATAGTCGTCCAATATATCAATCTTTATGTCTCGACCATTTCGAGACTCCTCGTCATGTCCGTGATCACATCCGGGACTCCGAACAACCTTCGGTACATCAAAACATATAAACTCATAATATAACTGTCATCGTAACTTTAAGCGTGCGGACCCTACGGGTTCGAGAACTATGTAGACATGACAGAGACACCTCTCCGGTCAATAACCAATAGCGGAACCTGGATGCTCATATTGGCTCCCACATATTCTACGAAGATCTTTATCGGTCAGACCGCATAACAACATACATTGTTCCCTTTGTCATCGGTATGTTACTTGCCCGAGATTCGATCGTCGGTATCTCAATACCTAGTTCAATCTCGTTACCGGCAAGTCTCTTTACTCGTTCCGTAATACATCATCCCGCAACTAACTCATTAGTTACAATGCTTGCAAGGCTTATAGTGATGTGCATTACGGAGTGGGCCCAGAGATACCTCTCCGACAATCGGAGTGACAAATCCTAATCTCGAAATACGCCAACCCAACAAGTACCTTTGGAGACACCTGTAGAGCACCTTTATAATCACCCAGTTACGTTGTGACGTTTGGTAGCACACAAAGTGTTCCTCCAGTAAACGGGAGTTGCATAATCTCATAGTCATAGGAACATGTATAACACTCCAACATAGCAACAAAGCATATGGCAGTAATCTACAAGAGATGCCTGACAAACGATGAACACAGAGCTACGGCTAGATCACACAATAACAGGTTCAAACAAGCATGGCAAAAGTGCAAAAGATATCAGGTTCATAGACTTGGTGAAATTACTGGACATGGCATAAACAGCATCAGGTAGCAATGTTCAGAGCAAGCAAAACACATGCTACAGGAACTTAACATAGCAAAAAAATGCATGGCATGAATGTAATAAATGCATAGAACAAAAGTCCCTTACTGACCATGAGCCAAAAAGTATCAGAAGATATGATAGCACTCATGTAAACATAGCAAGTATCGTTAACAGGTTTCAGACTTGGCAGAAAACAGAGCATGGCATTCACAGCATTATGAAGGCATCTTTGTGAGCTCGATGCACTCATCATAGAGCAATGCATGACAAAACAAGCATACCTACAGCAAGATGGCATGTTTATGAAGCTAACCATGGCAAGAGCAACTTCATTGCATGAAAGGATCAACTACAACAACCTTGGCAAAATTGAATATCATGTTAACATTCTGCCAGAAACATTTTATAGCAAACTTAGAGCAAGATTAAGACATGCTAGGTCACTCCATAATTGCAAACAGGGGCATGGATGGATATATCACCACTATTTCTACAAAACATCCTTACTGAACATGCCCAAAAGAAGCATGGATCTCTCTGTAGCCACATGGATACATGGCAACAAAATAACAGCAGTCACAGACTTAGCAAAAATTCCAAGTCCCTGGAAACAGAAACATCACGAAGCCTAGTTTGCATGCTTGTGCTAGTCACCACATAGATCAAAAAAATACATGGCATACACCTCTGTAAATATGGAATGGCATAGATCAAAACACATGTAAAGCTCATGCTCATAAGATGCACACATCAATTGCAACAAAAATAACAAATCACCAAGTTCTGATAAGTAACAGCAGTAAACATCATATATCATTCTTGCACCAGATATTTGGGCATCAAGATGAACTCAAACTAGCATGTCACAATGGAACAAACTGAAGAGTATCTCGTAATGAACATTTCTATATATTGCACGCACAAAACAGAGCAGTGTGCACAGAGTTATGATGCATCAAAGTATGCAACAGAATGTAAAATTTTAGGACACGGAGAAATCGAGGGGAGGGGAGAAAGTCAACCGTCTCACCCAGATCTGGATCGGGCTCGCCGGAGCTGCTGCTGTTCACCGGAGAGGGGGGAAGACGGCGGCCGGAGTGGAGAGGCTCGGAGGGAGGGACGGTCGCACGGCGGAGGAGCTCGGAGGGAGGAGCACGGGGCACGCGGCGGACGCGGGCGGCGCCGGCGTCGGAGGAGTGGGGCGCGGCGGAGGGCGGCGGCAGGAGGCGGCGCTCCGGCGAAGGCGGCGAGGCGGCGACCGGGCGGCGGGATCGGGCGCGAGCGCGGTGTAGGAAGCCGGGCGGCGGCGGGCGAGGAGACGGGCCGCGGGCGGCGACGCCGGCGGCTGCCACGTGGCGGCGTCCCGTTGGTCGGGCGCGGCGGCGCGAGGGGAGCGGTGGCTAGGGTTTCATCCGGGATTTGGAGGAGGTGTGCACATATTTATAGGTAGAGGGAGCTAGGAGGCTCCAAATGGAGTGCGGTTTTCGCCCACACGATCGTGATCGAACGACCGAGAGCATGGAAGGGGCTTAGAGGGGTTATTGGACTGTTTGGAGGGTGGTTTTGCTGCAACACACAAAAGACCTTTGCGGTTACCCGGTTAACCGTTGGAGCATCAAACGACCTCCAAAAGGAACGAAACTTGACAGGTGGTCTACCGGTGGTATACCAAGGCCACTTGGCAAGACTCGTTCCATGAAAAGAAACAAGAGGGGTGCGCCGGTGCATGTGCGAGTGTCAGATTGCAAAACGGACAACGGGGAAAATGCTCGGACGCATGAGACGAACACGTATGCAAATGAGATGCACATGATGACATGATATGAAATGCATGACATGAACAAAATGCAAAACGAAAGACAAAACCCGACCACGAAGGGAATATCATAACAGATAGCCGAAAATGGCAAGAGTTGGAGTTACAAATATGGAAAGTTACATCCGGGGTGTTACATTGCTGCACGGTTAATTAATATAGGCGGCACTTTCCTTGCTCCTCGATTGTGAGCTTGCCGACCTGTTTGATCACCCAACAATTGTGGTTGGTGTGGTTGGCAGGCTTTTCTGAAGTGCCGTAGATCTGGTAGGGTCTATCCAAGATCTTGTCCAACGCGGTCGGGCCATCCCGGTTTCCTTTAGAGGCTTCTTTCGCAGTCCTGATTTGGAGTTGCTGAATCCGGCATTTTCTGCCGTGTCTTCAGCTTCACTGCCGCTATGCCGACGCTTGTTCTTGTTGCGCTGTGGTTTCTTGTTGTCATCCCGGACTTCTGAGGTATCGGGTTCATTCGGGTGGTTGCTTCTACGAGCTAACCAACTATATTCACCCGCGCAAAAGCGGGTCATGAGAGAGAGGTAAGTGCTGACATTGTCTTCAGCTTATCTTGGTCAAGCTGGCGAGCGAGCCATTCATCCTCCATGATGCGCCTGAAGGCGCCTATTGCCTCAGCATCCGAACAGTCGACGATCTAGTTCTTTTTGGTCAAAAACCAATTCCAAAATTGACGGCTGACTCTCCGGGCTTTGGAACAACGTGGCTCAAGTCATTGGCAACCGGAGACTGAACATAGGTGCCTTGAAAGTTAGCTCGAAATGCGTCCTCAAGCTCTTCGCAACTCCTGATGGAGTTTCCTGGGAAACTGTTCAACCAATGCGTGGCCGGTCCTTTGAGCTTGAGTGGTAGATATTTGATGTCATGGAGTTCGTCTCCTCGGGCCATATGAATGTGGAGAAGGAAGTCTTCGATCCATATGGTCGGGTCTGTTGTCCCGTCGTATTGTTCAGTGTTTACGTGTTTAAACCCTTCAAGGAACTTGTTGAGGATATAACCATTAGAGTCACTCGCCCAGGAGGGGCCGGGTTACGTCATAATGATCATCATGTGAAACCCAGTACCAAGCTTGAGGATGGCGGGTCAGTAATGGGCTTAAGACCCGGAGGCGGCTTAAGGCCCGTAGTGATGAACCGCCGTTATGGCAAGACTTGTAGTGTAAGGCAAGAATAGCTAAGAGTCCGAGCCGGACACTGTTATAAGCCGGCCGGGACTCTGAGAGCCGCCGGGGCGTCAACCTCTCTATATAAAGGGACGACCCGGCGGCGGTTCAGGACAAGAGACAACAGATCGATAGCCAGGCAGAGCGGTTTAGCTCCTTGTCATGGAAACCCTAAGTAATACCACCTCAACTGGACGTAGGCTTTTACCTTCACCGTAAGGGGGCAAACCGGTATAATCCTCATGTCCCTCATCCCGTTTAACCCCTTTAAGCTTCCTAGCTGCGATGGCTCCACGACTAAGTCCTTGCACGAGGACATCTGTCGTGACAATTCCACGACAGTTGGCGCCCATCGTGGGGCCAGCGCACGGTGGATTTGAGTTCTTGAAGGGCAGCTTCGAAGGGCTCAAGGGATACGCTGTGGGCCGGATGACCAAGAGTCGTCGCGGCAAGCTCTACATCGACGATGCAAACTGGGGCCCCGACGCCGGCTCAATCGAGTACGGGTACCGGGTCCCCTTCGGCGGAATCCATATCTTCATTGGCAAGATTGGTGAGCCGGGCCCTGAGCCGGACCTCTGCACTGATCTCATCGAGACGGCTCGGCGTGCACGACCTGCCGGGACTCTGCCTGCCTTGAAGCGTGCTTTCGTGGGATGCGTCCATGGAGGACTCTCTGAAGGATCTGGATCTGGCGATGAGACGGCCGCTCGCTCTGACGGCGAGTCATCCACAGAGGAGACCGACTCGTTATACCAACTTCAAGATGGCAGGCTCAGGGGTTGTTCCGATGGCGACAGTATTCCGGACCCCTTTGAGCCGCCGAGCCGGGTTGGAATCTTTATGGCCGGCGCACAACCTGTTCAAAACCCCGCCGCCGGGGCAGGAAGCCATGTGCACTCGCCGGCTCAGGTGCTGATGGATCTCACAGACAAGATGACGGCCCTGTTAACCGCTACGGTCGCCCCAGCGGATCAAGCTCAGCATGACGCGGAGGTGGCACAGTTAAAGCTGGATCTAGCGAAAGCCAAGGAGGATCTGGCGGCGGAAGGGATCAGGATGGCTGCAGAGAGGGCGGCTCTCGACTCCCAGACTCAGCTGATTCAAGCGCAGTATTTCCGGCTCACGATGGATCAGAACGCGTCCAATGAGATCATGAGAAGGAGGCATCAAAAGGCTCAATCTCGACTCCCTCCGGTTTACGATCGTCGAAACCTCTTCAACACGCCTGGTGCAGGGCCCAGTAACCCGCCAGAGATCACGGCGCCCGGGGCTGGAGCGCCAATTCAGCCCCCAGTGATGGGGCCTCCCCGGGTGAACACTACCCCGCCTCAGTACGTGCCGATACCACCGGGTCATTATGCCAACCCGTTGGAAAACATGGTCGCCGCGACGGTGCGACTGGCTGCTCTCCCAATCGAGGGCGACTCTCCAACGGCGGTCGAAACCCGCCGGGTCAGAGAACTCCTTCGGACGGCTCTGGCGCAACAGGAGGCATATTCATATAGCCGGGACAGGGTTCATTCAACCCCTCGTCCAGCCCGGAGCCCTAGTTATAGCAGACACATGGTCTCAGCGACCAGCTCAAGCAATGTCCGACGCCGTGACTTGCCTCCTGGCCACGGCCCGGTTCATAATGGAGCTTTTAACGCGGTAGACCAAGACAGAGCACGGCAAGAGGCGGAGCAGGCGCCTCAGTTGACGGCTTACCAGCCGCTCCCGGCTTATCCGACGGCTTCTATCGACGCGGGTATACCTACAAGGACCGGAGACGTCCCTTGTCTGGTGCCGGCTCTCCGTAATGAATGTCTGCCCAAGGATTTCAATGGACCTAGGAAGGTACCTAATTATATGGCTGATTTACAACCTGGAGCATGGATCGAGAGCTACGAGATGGCTATGGAGTTGCTGGAGGTCAACGAAGCGGCAATGGCCAAATACTTCACCATGATGTTGGATGGAACTGCCCGCACTTGGTTGAAAGGACTGCCGCCTAATTCTATCGGGTTATGGGCGGAGCTAAAAGCCCGGTTCATCCAAAACTTCAAAGATACATGTAGGCAATCTATGTCAATTGTGGATTTGACTAACTGCAAGCAGCAGGAGGGTGAGTCTACAACCCATTGGGTTCGCCGGGTGAAAGAGATAATACATTCATCTGATAAGATGGATGCCGGCTCTACAGTCTTAATGTTGGAGCAGAATTGTCGTTTTGCGCCCCTGAAGATGAAGCTCGGGCGGCTCATGCGCGATTGCAATGATATGGGTACGCTGATGGCGGCTCTGGTCAAGTACGCCGACTCTGATAGTACCAAGGATCCCGCGTCGGATGATGAAAGGACAGGGAAGGGAAAACGGAATGGCAATGGCAAGGGCCCCCAGCATAACCCGGCGAACCAGGGAGGTAACAAGCGTAAGGCTGATGGCAGTATGGAGTTTGTAGCCAACGCCAATTCACAGGGTAACAACCACCAACGTAAGGGGAGACCACCTCCCCGAGCCGGCGGGTCAGGCCCGACGCTTGAGCAGTTGTTGAATGAGCCCTGTCCAAGGCATGGCTCTAGGGAAAAGCCGGCCACTCATCTATGGAAAGACTGCGCAATCATGAAGGCCTTCAAAAATTCCAATGCTTTTAATGGCAACAATGGGCCAGGCGGCGGCTCAGGCGCCGGCGGCTTTCATGGCCCGGGCGGCGGCTCAAATTCCAATTCTCAGAATTTTCAAGGGGGCTTTAATCAGCAGTCCGGCCAGGGTCATCAGCAACAGCAGCAGGGGGGATACCAGACCAACCCAAAGCAGCTCAATGGCGGGCAGTATCATGTGTTTACTACCAGTCTCTGCAAGCGAGAGCAGAAGCTCCATAAAAGGGTTGTGAATGCTGTTGAGCCGGCGGTTCCACGCTATTTAAGATGGTCTGAGCAGTCCATTGTGTGGAGTAGGGAAGATCATCCTCCCCGGGTTGATAATCCGGGTCACCTAGCCTTGGTGGTGGCTCCTCAGGTCGGGGGGTATAAATTCACTAAGGTGCTCATGGACGGAGGCAGTAGCATCAACATCCTCTATTATGAGACCTTCCGTCGTATGGGATTAACTTATAAGAACCTCAGCCAGTCTAATACTGTTTTCCATGGGGTGGTGCCCGGTAAGTCGGCGTATCCAGTCCGTAAGATCGAGCTGGAAGCGGCCTTTGGAGATGAGTACAGCTATAGGGCGGAAAGACTAACCTTTGAGGTGGTTAAGATAAGAAGTCCGTACCATGCTTTATTTGGGCGGCCGGCTTACGCCAAGTTCATGGCACGGCCGTGTTACGTGTATTTGCAGCTCAAGATGCCGGGTCACAATGGGACCATTACAGTTCATGGCAGCTGAAGGATAGCCTTGGAGTGTGAGGAAGGTGACGCGGCTTACGCGGAATCTGTTTGTGCAACAGAGGAGTTGAAGTTTTACAAGGACAATGTTGACCCGACAGATATGACGTCTTTGAAAAAGCCAACCATGGAGCATGAGCCGGTAATGAAATTTAAGTCAGCTGATGAGACTAAACTTGTTGATTTGGTTCCAGGTGACTCATCTCAGCAGTTCAGCATCAGTGCCAATCTGGATCCGAAATAGGAAGGCGCGCTCATCGAGTTCATCCGTGAGAACAGGGACATCTTTGCATGGAAACCTTCTGACATGCCGGGTGTACCTAGAGAACTCGCTGAGCACACTCTCAATATTGATCCGAAATTTAAGCCGGTCAGGCAATTCCTCCGGCGGTTTAATGAGGAGAGGCGGAAAGCCATTGGTGAGGAGGTAGCCCGGCTCTTGGCGGCCGGGTTTATTGTTGAAGTTTTTCATCCAGAATGGTTAGCTAACCCGGTGCTCGTCCTTAAGAAAAACGGCACCTGGTGGATGTGTGTGGACTATACGGATTTAAACAAAGCTTGTCCGGCTGATCCTTTTGCTCTCCCCCGTATTGATCAAATTATTGATGCTACGGCGGGTTGCGAGCGTTTAAGCTTTTTGGATGCTTACTCTGGATACCATCAGATTAAAATGGCAGTTAAGGACCAGGAGAAGACAACGTTCATCACTCCCTTTGGAGCCTTCTGTTATGTGTCTATGCCTTTTGGGCTCAAGAGTGCACAGGCGACTTACCAGCGTTGCGTGCAGAATTGTCTTCATAACCAGATTGGGCGCAACGTTCATGCCTATGTGGATGATATCGTGGTTAAATCCAGGGAGAAGGAGACCTTGATAGATGATCTGAGAGAAACCTTTGATAATCTCCGGGTTTACAAGATGATGCTTAACCCGGCCAAGTGTGTTTTTGGTGTTCCCGTAGGCAAGCTCTTGGGTTTTCTGGTCTCTCACAGAGGCATTGAAGCTAACCCGGAAAAGATCAAGGCAATCACCTCTCTGGCTAAGCCGGTGTGAATAAACGACGTCCAGCGTCTGGCGGGTCGCATCGCTGCTTTGAGCCGGTTTATAAGCCGGTTGGGTGAAATGGCCATGCCACTGTACCAGATGATGAAGGAAACAGATGACTTTATCTGGAATGATGCTGCTAATACTGCTTTTGAGGATTTGAAAAGATAGCTAGCTGAGCCACCAGTCCTTGCTGCTCCCGTTGACATGGAGCCCTTATTGCTGTATGTAGCCGCTAACACACGAGCCGTTAGTGTGGCTGTGGTGGTGGAGCGTAAGGAAGCGGGTAAGGAGTATCCGGTTCAGCGGCCGGTTTACTACGTCAGCGAAGTACTCATTGAGTCCAAATAACGGTATCCACATTGGCAGAAGCTTGTTTATGGGGTATTCATGGCAAGCCGGAAGCTTAAGCATTATTTCCAGGGTCACCTTATCACTGTGGTTAGTTCTGCTCCCTAGGAGATATCATCCAAAACAGAGAAGCCACAGGAAGAGTTGCTAAGTGGGCCATAGAACTTGGGCCTCATGGTCTAAAATACGTGCCACACACTGCTATCAAATCTCAAGCATTGGTGGATTTCATCAACGATTGGACAGAGCTGCAGGTGCCTGAAGAGAAACCGGATAATACATACTAGACTATTCACTTTGACGGATCTAGGCAATTGGAGGGCTCGGGGGCTGGAGTTGTATTAACTTCCCCTCAAGGTGACAAGTTTTGCTATGTGCTACGGTTGATGTTTCCCTGCACTAACAATGCAGCTGAGTACGAGGCATTGCTCCATGGTCTTCGGATGGCTAAGGAGATGAGCTTGAGCCGGGTAAGGTGCTTTGGCGACTCAGATTTAGTGGCCCAGCAAGTGTCAGGCAAGTGGGATTCCAAGGACCCTCTCATGGCGGCTTATCGCCGCGAAGTTGATGCCATTGCTGGACATTTTCAGGGTTACCAAGTAGAGCACATCGATCGCAGGAAGAACGAGGCGGCTGATGCATTAAGCCGGCTGTGTTCTCAGCGAAAGCCGGTACCGCCTAATACTTTCTTGGACATTTTGCATAACCCTTCTGTTAAGTTGCCTAAAGAGGAAGACTTGGCTATTCCTGACCTGGAGGCACAGTTGGTGGCGGCTCTCCACATTATCCCAGACTGGACAGTACCATACTTGGCTTACATGACCCGGGGAGAATTGCCTGAGGATGAAACTTTGGCCAGACAAATAACCCGGCAGTCTAAGTCAATGATAATTATCAATGGCGAGCTGCATCGTCGCAGTGTCACTGGAACTTTCCAGCGTTGTGTTTCCCCTGAGGAAGGTCAAGAAATTTTACGTGAGATTCACGAGGGGGATTGTGGCCATCATGCCTGCTCAAAATCCCTTGTGGCCAAGGCTTTTCGTCATGGTTTTTATTGGCTGACGGCTCATGCTGATGCAGAGGACTTAGTCAGTAAATGTGACGGTTGTCAGAGGTTCTCGCGAAGGGCTCATGTGCTGGCTCAAGAGTTGAGGATGATTCCAATCACTTGGCCATTTGCGGTCTGGGGGCTTGATATGGTTGGGCCTTTTAAAAGGTCCAAGGATAAGAAGACCCACCTCTTGGTGGCGGTCGAGAAGTTCACAAAGTGGGTTGAAGCAGAGCCAGTTAGTAAGTGTGACGCAGCCACAGCGGTTCAGTTCATGAAAAGGTTGATATTTCGCTTTGGTTTTCCACACAGCATTATAACTGACAATGGTACCAATGTGTCTAAAGGTGCCATGGAGGAGTTTTGTCAACGAGAGCATATTCGGCTTGATGTTTCATCAGTGGCTCACCCTCAATCCAATGGTCAAGCTGAGAGAGCCAATCAGGAAATCTTGAAGGGCATCAAGCCCCGGCTTTTGGTCCCTTTGCAACGGACGCCGGGTTGTTGGGTGGAGGAGTTACCCTCCGTGTTATGGAGCATCAATACTACTCCTAACAGGTCTACGGGTTACACGCCTTTCTTCATGGTTTATGGAGCGGAGGCGGTCCTCCCTAGCGACATCCATCATGACTCGCCTCGAGTGGCGGCTTATGTTGAGGCGGATAATGAGCAGGCACGTCAAGATGCTCTTGACTTGTTGGACGAACAGCGTGATGTGGCAGCAGCTCGCTCGGCGATTTACCAACAAGACCTGCGCCACTATCTCAGCCGCCGGGTTAAGTCCAGGGTCTTCCAGGAAGGTGATCTGGTGCTCTGGCTTATCCAAGATCAAACAGATGCACACAAGTTATCCCCGCCTTGGTAAGGGCCCTTTGTGGTCAGCAAGAACTTGCACAACGGGTCATACTACCTTATCGATGTTCGGGAGCACAAAGATTCACGTAAGTCGGAGGAAGAGACCCGTCGGCCATTAGAGTCACCCGCCCAGGAGGGGCCGGGTTACGTCATAATGATCATCACGTGAAGCCCAGCACCAAGCTTGAGGATGGCGGGTCAGTAATGGGCTTAAGACCCGGAGGCGGCTTAAGGCCCGTAGTGATGAACCGCCGTTATGGCAAGACTTGTAGTGCAAGGCAAGAATAGCTAAGAGTCCAAGCCGGACACTGTTATAAGCCGGCCGGGACGCTGAGATCCGCCGGGGCGTCAACCTCTCTATATAAAGGGACGACCCGGCGGCGGTTCAGGACAAGAGACAACAGATCGATAGCCAGGCAGAGCGGTTTAGCTCCTGGTCATCGAAACCCTAAGTAATACCACCTCAACTGGACGTAGGCTTTTACCTTCACCGTAAGGGGCCGAACCAGTATAATCCTCGTGTCCCTCATCCCGTTTAACCCCTTTAAGCTTCCTAGCTGCGATGGCTCCACGACTAAGTCCTTGCACGAGGACATCTGCCGTGACAATTCCACGACAGAACTGATGCTGCATCACCTCATCTATGAAGCACATTGGGTGTGCGGCGCCCCTGACCCGGGCTACATCGCACCGGAGATCCGCTGTCATCTGGGAGCGGTGCTATTACCAGGCTCTATCGTTTCTATTGCGCCAAGCTTGGTATCTGTCCCATCCAGCAGGAGTGTACCCTCTAGATCCATAGATGGATCTTGTCTGACCAGTTTTGGTGGCAAGGTCGTGTCATAGGTCATATGGGTCCTCAGGCAGCATTGGCTCCTTGCCTCTCCTGCGATGGAGTGCATGTGGATCTTCAGCCTATCCAGCCGTCCTGTCCCGTCCTCGAGGGGGGCGGTCAGGCTGGTGTGTCTGAGTATGTCTGGGGGTGTGGGCTCAAGGGCCTCCTCGTCTAATTGCGGTAGCAAACATCGGCATGGGTAGCTTTTGTTTTGGTCCTGCCGCTCATTGCCATACCCTTCCTCGGCTGCTAGGACTCTTGTCCATCTATCGTTGAGAGTATCTTGTTCGGCCTTTAGCTACTTCTGCTTCTTCTTTAGGCTTCGGGCAGTGGCTATAAGTTGCCGCTTGAACGATTCTTGATCTAGAGGGTCCTCGGGACGATGAAATCCTCGGCTCTGAGGCGAACCTCTGATGCGGCTTGAACTACGTTGGTATTTCCCCAAAGAGGAAGGGTGATGAAGCAAAGCGACGATAGGTATTTCCCTCAGTGATAAGACCAAGGTTATCGAAACAGTAGGAGAACCACGCAACACTACGTAAATAGCTCCCGCACACAAAGAACAAATACTTGCATCCCGATGTAAGAGATGGGTTGTCAATCCCTAACGGGTAAAAAGATAGGTAAAATTGTAGTAGATCGGATAAATAGATCTCGTGGGATCGCGAGATAAAATAAATAAATAAAAATTGCAGCAAGGTATTTGTGTAATTTTGGATTAATAGATCTGAAAATGAAAGCAAATAAAACTAGATCGCGAAGGCAAATATAATAAGGAAGAGACCCGGGGGCCATAGATTTCACTAGTGTGGCTTCTCTCGAGAAAAATAGCATACGGGCGTAAACAAATTATGGTTGGGCAATTGATAGAACTTCAAATAATCATGACGATATCCAGGCAATGATCAATATATAGGCATCACGTCCAAGATTAGTAGACCGACTCCTGCCTGCATCTACTACTATTACTCCACACATCGACCGCTATCCAGCATGCATCTAGTGTATTAAGTTCATGGAGAAAGTGAGTAATGCAATAAGAACGATGACATGATGTAGACAAGATCTATTTATGTAGAAATATACCCCATCTTGTTATCCTTAATAGCAACGGTACATACATGTCGGTTCCCCTTCTGCCACTGGGATCAAGCACCGTAAGACCGAACCCATCACAAAGCACCTCTTCCCATGGCAAGAAAAATCGATCTAGTTGACCTAACTAAACCAAAGATTCAAAGAAGAAATATGAGGCTATAAGGAATCATGCATATAAGATATCAAAAGACTCAAATAACTTTCATGGATAAAAACATAGATCTGATCATAAACTCAAAGTTCATCGGATCCCAACAAACACACCGCAAAAAGAGTTACATCAAATAGTTCTCCAAGAGACCATTGTATTGAGAATCAAAAGAGAGAGAGAGAGAGGAAGCCATCTAGCTACTAACTATGGACCCGTAGGTCTACAATGAACTACTCACGCATCATCGGAGAGGCACCAATGAGGATAATGAACCCCTCCGCGATGGTGTCTAGATTGGATCTGGTGGTTCTGGAACTTGCGGCGGCTGGAATTGATTTTTGTCGACTCCCCTAGGGTTTCTGGAATATTGGGGTATTTATAGAGCAAAGAGGCGGTGCAGGAGGCCACCGAGCTGGGCACAACCCACCTAGGCATGCCTGAGCCCCCAGGCACGCCCTGGTGGGTTGTGCTCCCCTCAGAGCGCCCCTCAGGTACTTTCTTAGCCCAACAGGTGTCTTCTAGTCCAGAAAAAATCCACAAAAAAGTTTCGCTGCATTTGGACCCCGTTTGCTATTGATTTCCTGCGATGTAAAAAACAAGCAGAAAACAACAACTGGCACTTGGCACTATATCAATAGGTTAGTCCCCAAAAATGATATAAATTTGCTATAAAATGATTGTAAAATATCCAAGAATGATAATATAACAGCATGGAACAATAAAAAATTATAGATACGTTGGAGACGTATCAACCTCATCTTCAGAGAGAGGAAGGTAGTCACTATCCTTAGAGTCATTGAGGTCCTCGGGGTTATACAGATCCTCGTGCCCTTTCGAGCCATCGAGTTGTTGTTGGGGGCAATGGGGTCGCTGTGGTCTTCCATGTTGTCCGGGTATCATTTTCTCCAGTGCCCGTGTTGCTTTCACTACCCTTACGCCCCTGGATCGTCTACGCTGGTGTCGGTGTTTGGGCGGCTCCCCGCTGGGCTCCTCGCTGTTCTTTCTGGGGGTGTCATCGTCGTTCTTCCCGGTGGTGCCATCGCCCTTATTGTTGGGGGTGTCCACCATATAGACATCATAGGTGGAGCGTTGTCCACCGTCCATTGGTGGGAGGGGCAATAGTAGTATAAGCCATGGCGTCGACATCTTCATTCATGTTGTCGGCCTCCTCAGAAGCATAGTCCAGCATGTTGGTTAAATTTTTGACTGTGGCTACTAAGTGCGTGGTGGGTGGGATGCAAAATTCCCTATGGCCTGCCTCAAGAAATATCCTAGCATAGGTCGAGGGCGGGTCATCCCAATGTTCATTGTCTGGATCCGGGCCAGCGTCTCGTTTAATAGCAAGAGGTCGGCCGGATTCGTCTTCCGTCATCTATCGGAGATAGCCTCCGGCAGTTCAGTACAGGGAGTGTGTTCGGCCAAGGCCGCCCCTTGGTTTTCAGACGCTGTAATCAGGTCCGAGCTCAAAGCCAGATCCGAGGTAAGGATCGACCCGGAGATGGGGTCAAGGAGAAGGTCCAAAGTTAAAGATTCTGGATTTCCAGGCTCATCGAGCGAGGCTGAGAACCCAGTAAATACCAAATCGCCCCGAGCATCAGCGACATACTCTAAGTTGCCGAACCTGATTTCCTGCTCTGGGGCAAAGCTGCCGATCTGGTCGAGGTGACCGGCCGAATCCGCGTGTAGGATGACGCTGCCAAACGCGAAGACATGGCCGGGGACGAAGATATCCCTGAAGCGGATGCCATTGCGGATGACTAAGCGAGTCATTGATCCTTTGGTGATCCCACAACGGAACTCTCAATGAAAGCACCAATGTCGGTGTCAAAATCGGCGGATCTTGGGTAGGGGGTCCCGAGCTGTGGATCTTGGATCAATGGGGAACAAGGAATGCAGAGACAGTGTTTACCCAGGTCCGGGACTCTCGAAGAGGTAAAACCCTATGTCCTGCTTGATTGTATTGATGTGTATATGCTAGTTACAGAGTTGCTCTACCACGAGATCGAATGAACTAAACCCTAGGTGAGTAGGTTGATGTTCCTCTCCCCTCTACAGACTACACCCCCCGGTTTATATAGACACTAGGGGTACCTAGGGTTACACATGGTCGGTTGCCATCAAGGGATAAACATGCGGATCTTGACTTGTAGGATACACCAAGGCTTCGAAGGTTTCCTTCCCGGACACGAAGTCGCCCATAGTTCATCCTTCCAGCAATAGATCTAGAGCGTCCCATCAGTCCGACCCATGAGAGATTGACCGTCAGCCCGAGGAACCCTTAGTCCAGGACTCCCTCACATGTAGAGGACAGATTCACAGAAAATAAATTGGGTATCAGAGGAGAAACATACCGTAGATCTATCACATGGAAGGATTTGAACTGAAATCGAACGAGTACGAAGACTGGGCAAAGTATTGCTAGAGTTTGGAGAGGTTTGGAGGAAGAAGAAGAAAAGAAAGAGATGGGGCGATTTACTTCCTTCATTGGGCTCTTTGTGGCCGCCAGGGCTCCATATGACCGCTCGTATGAAAGGCCATCGTTCACCCTAATAGCTTACACGCGTTTGTGCATACCTCATGTGACCGCTGAAATGGGCGGCATCACCCGTATGGAACGTCGTCGAACACTCTGATTATTTTCTTCTTCTGGTCAAGGATGTCAACTGACCGCTCAAACAGGCACGGGCTCTCGTACGAAATGTCGTCAAATGCTCAAGATTTCTATCTCATTTCTGCGAAGATCTCAAACAACCGTACATGCGAGCGCTCGTGCCTGTATGGAAGACCATCGGTCACTCTGTTGATTCTGGTTGTTTTGCGCTGGAACCTCTAGGAAGTCATGCGATCGCTCGGACGGCCATTGTGGTTGCCTGAAAGGCCATCTTTGATCCGTTTCTTTCAAAACTTGTTTCTTTGTTTTCCTGCGGGGTTAGTTCCAACACATTACATAGGCATATTTCCAGGCATCCGAACTTCAATACAACATATAATTCAAATTGCACATAGCAAAGTCTTTGTTAGAACAACTCTTTCAAACTCACTTCTTTATCTAGAAATTCCATCACTCTTTTATTGAAAAAAAATAAAAACTCTAGTCTACTTTATTCGCGCGGGTTCCTCCCACGAAGGGCTTGTTTTTGGTCATTTAGCTCGACTATAGTGGTGATCAAGGTGGTGCAAACACACCGTGACCGTAGCTTCTGGCATCCACAATGATGCCTTATTTGGTATAGGTCTTCATTTTCTTTTTCCAGGGGAAATGTCTTACAAAAGGATCTTTAGCCTGTAAATCAAATCTAACATTCCCCTCAAACACATTTATCATAGCTTTGATAGTCCTTAGAAAATGTCTACCGAGAATTATAGGAGCAATAGGATCTTCAGGCACATCTGCTATCACATGATAAGTCATGACAGGGCAATCATTTATTTGAACTATAACTCATTGCTTAATGCCTACTGCCTGAGTAAAAGTAGAATTAGCCATATTTGAAATGATCTCAGTAGTAGCATAAGGAACTAAATCGAGATTATCATAGATAGATTTAGGGATAGTGGAGACACTAGCCCCTAGATCACATAAAGCATTAAATTTATTCAAACCAATCTCAGTTTCTATAATAGGCTAAAAAGCATCTTCCTGCTTAGCTGTCAACTTACTGTAAAGCTTCTTTCTTTCATCATCGAGCTCACGTAACTTAGCTGCAACTTGATCAACAAAGACAATATAAGTCTCGTTATTAGATATCTCAGGTAGTGGGTACTTCATTGATATCATCTTTATGAAATATGCAACTGAATAATTATATTCTGACACATGGCTTGTGTCAAGTTCTTCGGTCTTCTTCTCATTGCTTCTTACCATCTTGACATCTTCAACCGGGTTAGGTTCCACTTTACCTACAAACTTAGCTAGGATCAATGTTTGGCTCTCTGCAATTTTGGCCATTTGTGGTTCCATATTCTTGAATCTTCCTTCAAGTATCTGCACATCATTTCTTAGTCCAACAATCTTACTGGTCAACTGACCAAGTAAGTTATCATGATTCTTCAAAATATTTTTGAAGTTATCATTCTGCTTAGTTTGACTAAGAGTAAAACTTTAAGAGTACCTTCAAGAGTAGTTCTATTGCTGCTACTAGCTCCATTAAAATTATCTGGTGCTCCATTATTATTAGGATAAGGAAGTCTAAGAGCATATCCATTATTGTTTTCATTTTGAATTACAGTTATCACAAACAATAAAATTCACATCAGTAGTTCCTTCATTAGTGATGGCATTTATGTTGACCTCTTCTTTACCTTCGATTACGGAGATGAGTTCATCAAGCTTGGCTGTCAACTCCGTATTATTTTCTTCAATTGGATTCAAACTCTTGGGGTGGTTCTTTCAACATGCCATTGGGCATGGTTCTTGTCGGATCACGGGTTCCGCAGACCCTTGAGAGGTTCTAACTCTGGGGTGCGTTCGAAGAACTCGTCCTCCCCAGTCTGGCTGCTCGCTAATCTCACGACCTAGCTCGACGAACCGAATGGAAGAGGGACACGACAGTTTACCCATGTTCGGGCCACCTTGCGGTGTAAAACCTTACTCCTGCTTCGTGGTGGATTGGCCTCGTGGGGCTGAGGATGAACTAGTACAATGGGTGAACAACCTCTGGAGGAGGAGGAGTATTCTTGTGCTCCATGAGCTGGTGGGTGTGAGGATGATCTGAATCTCCTCCGCCTATGGTGGTGGTGCTGCTCTATTTATAGTGGCCTTGGTCCTCTTCCCAAATGTAGGCGGGAAGGGATCCCACAAGGGCCAAATTCAAAGGGAGACAACTAGTACATGCTATCCTGACAAAAGTAGTCTTCGCATGCGAAAGCCTCTGGCCGTGACGCCGTGGTGGGCTCGGCGATGGCCTCCGTCCTGCCGTTCTGGCGGTCTTGGTCTTGTTGCACCGGAATGGAAACCTTTGGCTGATTCCTTGGGACTCCGTGCCTGTGCTTGCCTCTTTATCACTAAAGAGGAAACAGGTACACTGCGCCCGCTGGCGCCCGCGTGGCCTTGGTCGTCATGGCTCACGTCATCTGATCCTCGCGAGGTGAGCCTTGCATAGATATCTCCGCTCCTTGGGAGCTAGCCTGGGGAGGCCGCTCCCCGTGGAGGTCTTGGTGTCGTCCGCCTCGCGAGGCTTGGCCCCTCGCGAGGGTCTTGAGTTGTTGATGTTGAAGATGGGTCGTACCAGGCCGTCGATGGAGCAACAACGTGGGCTGCAGGCTGGCAAGTCTGGGTACCCCCATTCCCAGAACACCTACAGTAGTCCCTGGGCCCAAGGTGCGCTTGGACTTGGCTTCGAGGCAAAGCCCAAGGGCAAGTGCGGAGCGCCGCGGGACCCAACCACCTGCGGCCTTGGTCGATGCGTGGCAATTGATGGGACTTGGGCGTCTCCGCTTCCCCACGCTGCCTCGGCAACCGTCCCTGGCTGACAAAAAGGCTGGCGCCCGCTGCGGAGCTTTCATTTCCTTTCCTTCGTCTTGCTCCAGATCCCCTTCTCCTTCTGCCAAAAAAACCTCCAGATCCACTGAGGCTCTTCCCCAAGTCCACGACCGATGGCCACCGACATGGCGAAGCCCTCCGCCGCGGTTGTGTGTCAACCCTCCTGGTTTGAGCCAGCCCTGAGCGCGTCCACCATCACCGAGGAGAAGCACCTCGCTGCCACGCTTCAGCTGACGGCGAGCAGCAGCAACGAGGGGGGGGGGAGATGGCGCTCCGTGTTGGCTCCGCCAAGCTGGAAACCTTCGAAAGCACCTTTTACCCCTTCTTCCTGCACAACGTCTTTGCCGGGCTGGTTCCCCCTTTCTCCAGTTTCTTCTACACCATCCTTCGCCATTACAAGCTCCACGCCCTCCATATTCACCGCAACTCCATCCTCCTCCTGTCAATCTTCGCCTTTTACTGCGAGGCGTTTGTGGGGATGATGCCCTTCGTGGCGCTGATTCGCCACTTCTTCTACCTTCGGGTCAACGGCAACCAGTGTTCGGGGTGCGCCAACTTCATCTCGGCCAACGGCAGCAACGCGATTTCGCGGGCCGGGAAGAAGGTGGAGGACTTCCGGAACAAGTGGATCTTCATGGACGCCAAGCGCTCCTACCCTCGGCTAGAGCTGTCGACCGGGCTGCCGATGCCCCACGAAGGATGGTGTCACGAGAAGCTCACCAATCCCTGGGCGGAGCAGCTGATGGAGAAGATGGTGGGTGATCTAAAGCCGGACGACCTGAAGGCAGAGAAGCTGATGAGAGCCATGATCGTCAAGGAGTTCCTGACGCAGCACTTGGCTCCGCTGCAGGCGCCCTCGCGCCCCTATGGAGGCTCAAGGGCGCGGAAGGCGACCTCCTGCTATGCCCGGACAACTTGTCCGACGAGGAGCTGAACAAGGTTGTGTGCACCTTGCTCGGGAAGGACCGGGGTTGCCCCCCGGACACCCATCTCTAGTTGTACCGCCGCCCCGATTGGGATTAGATCGCTGACGCCATGCCTTTCTTCGACGAGCGCGGGCTCGTGCCTTTGGAGCCTTCCCGGCCCCCAGGCTCCCCAATGACGGTGTCCTCTGGTGAGTCCGACAAGGAGGATAGGGCGGACTCGGAGGCGACCTGGGAAGGCGTGGGGGAGATCTCTCCCCCGTGCCAGACCGATCTCCTCCGCGTCCTCTCTGATGACGACGACGCCGGCGAGCACCCGGTCAGGGAGTCTCCACGGTCCGCTGGGGTCACCACGAGGTCCAGGGGCACCCCTCCGAAGAAGCTGAAGCTGGGGGTCCCGAAGAAGGGCAGGTCGGTGCTGCTTCCCCGAGGCGACGCCTCTGCCTTGTCACCAGCCGCCACCATTTTAGAGCCGGCCGTGCGTCCGTCTTCCCCTGAGGGCACGACGGCTCTCATGCCCGTGAAGCCTGCGGGCCTCGCGCTCTTGAAGAGGACGAGGGATTACGTTGCCACGGACCACTGCACAGAAGGATGGGGCCGGCCTGCGCGCTCCCGCAGCTGGGTCGTCCTCCCGAGGCTCGGAGGCCCATCCTTAGGAGGAGGCGATATCTGCGGCTAGGCCGACTTCGGAGGTGCCCGCCCTCAGATCACCTGCTGAGGCTACGAAGGCTTCGGAGCCCCCGACCCTCTCCATCGCTACTGCCTCGCCGGTCCTGGTGCTGGCACCATCTCCTCCCCCGTCCATCACGCCGTTGGGCCGTGATTCTTCTGCCGCCCGATGTCCTGGACGAGGCCCTCAACACACTGGGTCAGCATCGGGGCGACCTTCTGGGGCCTGACCGACGCAGGGCGTCAGGGCGCCTAGAGCTGATCTCATGATGGCTCCGGGCCGACATGTCCGTGAGGGCAGCCTGGGGCCAGGCCGTGGCAGCCTCAGAGGAGGGCGAGCATGTAGCCGGCCCAGCCGCGGCTGCCCGCGACGCGGCGGTGAAGGACGCCAAGGCCGCCGAGGAGCGCTGCCAAGCGGCGGAGGCCGAGCTGAAGAACCTTCATGACAAGTAGGCTGCCGAGGCCCGCCAGGTCGAGGTGCGGGAGGAGGAGCTGAAGGCCCGAGAAGCTGGAGCCGCTGATCGCGACACCGAGCTGGAGCAAGCGGCCCAGAAGCAGGCCGCTGAGCGCGGCCGCCTGGAGAAGTTGAAGGAGGAGGTGGAGGCGGAGAAGGCCCAGCTGGAGGCCAAGGCAAAACTTCTTGCCGAGGGGCGTGCCACCTTCGACTCCCTCGAGAAGAGGTCTCGCAAGGCACTGTGGGATCTCTACGGGAGGGGGTTGAAAGAGCGGCTGGTGACTTCGGAGGAAGGCCCCGCCGAGCTACTCCCCCAGCTCATCACGGCACTCGAGGGTGTTGTCGTTGGGGTTGGCCCCATGGTGGAAGGTGAAGCCCGCGCGCTCTTCACCTCAGCTATGACGCGCGTCTTCAGCCACCTCCATCTTCGTGACCCCAACTTCAACTTCGGTGCCTTGCTCAAGCGGTGGACCCGGAGCGCCGCACCGTCGCTGCCGAAGCCGTGAAGGGCCAGGTGGAGGCCCTGCTGCGGAAGTTCCTCGCCGTCGACCCCACGACCATGGCTGATGGCGCCGCCGACCCCCTGACCACGGCTGATGGCACGGGCGACGGCGACGTTGTCGACGACAGGGCTCCCCTCGCGGGCGACGGCGGTACCCAAGGCTGAAGAAGAGGCTCGATGGTGGCGCTCCACTTTGTTTTAACTCCTGTAACATGTATCGTGCCTCGTGGAGGTGAAAAAACTTATGCTTGGTATCTTTAAGAGACAATATGCTTTCTAATAATTTGCTAGGATTCTGCGATTTCCTTCCCGTTTGCTTTAATGTTCTGCGTCGGCAGGGCCCAGCCCCGCACATACCTCAGCCACCGTTGGGTCGTCCGGATCACTAGGACGAGACCAATGGGTGAGGGGCTACGTGACTAGTTAGGCGCCGAAGTCGCGATGCTCAGGAGTCCCCCTTGACGTACAAACATCCTTCGGGAAGGAGATGCGAGAGTAGGCCTTAGTGTTCTGCGTCGGCAGGGCCCGGTCCCACGCAAGCCTCAACCGCTCTTGGGTCGTTCGGATCACCAGGACGAGACCTAGGGGTGAGGGGCTACGTGACCAGTTAGGATCTTGAGTCGCGATGCTCTGGAGTCCCCCTTGACGTACGAACAGACCTCCATACCTTTCTTCACCGAGGTCTCGCTCGGGAGGGGTGCGCGAAGACCAGGTCCGAGGGACCTGACAGAGTGGCGCATGCTAGGCATGACCTGAGCGTAGCCCTCGTGCCCAGCCCCCTCGCGCGGCTCTCCTGAAGGGAAAGCGTTGAGGTGAGGCTGAACACTGAGCGTCGGGCTCCCTGAGGTTATTGCGGCCATTGGGCCGCCCTCAGTTGTTTATCACCAGCGCGGGGCATGGCGCTTCCGCACTTGCACGGGCATAGCCGCTCCTCGATGTCGACTGCCAGCGAGGAGCATGGTGCTTCCACTGGTGCATGGGTGGGGGCTCCCTCTGAGTGGAGCCCCCGGGGCGTGTACAGCCCCACCCTGACATGTGGCTTGCATACCAGGGCTAGAGGAGGTGTGTCTGGGCACTCGTGAGCTAGCGCGGGGCTCATGAGGCCCTACCTCAAGGTGGGTTGCGCCTGAATTTGGTTCGGAACACTTGTGATGGCCCTGCAAGATGGTTAGGCAACCTGCGCCGAATGAATCTCCTGAGGTAATCACATGTGAAGGACAAACACCAACGCCCCCAGGAGGTGATGTGAACAGGGCCGGCCCGCCAGACAGAGCTCAGTCGTTGGGTTTATCGACACTGCAGGGATGGACCCGAGCACAGAAGCCGTGCCCAGTCTTCTCATGCGAAAGTCCTGAAGAAAGACAATTGGGACGTGTCTCCCGTGGTGACGAGGCACCGGGTCGCGCGCCCTAGCTTGTCCGCCCGCAATTAGCTCATGTGAGAGCAAGGCACCAAGGACCATGGGAGGTGACGTGCACGGGAGCTAGCCCGCGAGCCAGAGCTTACTCTCTTGGGTTTAGCGATGCTGCAGGGACGGACCTGAGCACAGACGTCGTGCCCGCCCTATGAGGCGGTCGTGGGTGGGTTTGCAAGGGCATACGATGTTCATGACAACGAAGTGCCGGACAGGCAGATGATAATCATAAAGCGGCTCATGGAAGGAGGTAAGCCAGCTCTAATAGATGCGAAAAATGATGCATGCCACAGAGACAGACCCATGCGACCTGGGCATGATGCAGCCCGAGGGGCCCCCAATAGAGTGAATCAAAGACGCAAAAGGATACATGCTGCAGGGACAGGCCCATGCGGTCTGGGGATAATGCAGCCCAAGGGGCGCCCCAACTGAACAAACCAACAGATATCACCAGGCGCCGTTGCTGAAGAGATGTTGAAGTAGCTGAAGACACGTGCTGAAGAAGTCGCTCCTCATGAGCCGCCTGGGTCCTGAACCTCATGAGGCTCCGGAGACCCGGGAGGCTCGTGAAGAACCGCCACCATCTCCATCAGGACCACCTGGTACCTGGCCTCCCGAGCCGCCACGACGCTTCGCATGTGGCGCTGGAATGTAACAACTGCATTCGGCAAGCCAAAAGGCATGCGAACGTAGCTGTGAGGGGGACCCTCGCACCGGCCAATGCGGGATGGCCAGAAGCACTCCTGAGATGCGACCCTGTTGAGCCCAGGGATGTTGACGCAAGCGCACAGCTCGCTGTCCTCGCCAGGACAAGGAGCCGCGTCGGGTGGTGGGCGGCGGTCGCCGCTGTCGCTATCAAAACCGGCGGATCTCGGGTAGGGGGTCCCGAACTGTGCGTCTAGGATCGATGGTAACAGGAGACGGGGGACACGAGGTTTACCCAGGTTCGGGCCCTCTTGATGGAGGTAATACCCTACTTCCTCCTTGATTGATCTTGATGAATATGAGGATTATAAGAGTTGATCTACCACAAGATCATAATGGCTAAATGATACGTCTCCAACGTATCTATAATTTTTGATTGTTCCATGCTATTATATTATCTGTTTTGGATGTTTAATGGGCTTTAATATACCTTTTATATTATTTTTGGGACTAACCTATTAACCGAAAGCCCAGTGCAAATTGTTGTTTTTTGCCTATTTCAGTGTTTCGCAGAAAAGGAATATCAAACGGAATCCAAACGGAACCTTCGCGAGGATCTTTTTTGGAACAAATGCAATCCAGGAGACTTGGAGTGGACGTCAAGGAAGCAGCGAGGAAGCCACGAGGCAGGAGGGCGTGCCCCCACCCTCGTGGGCCCCTCGCAGCTCCACCGACCTACTTCTTTCGCCTATATATACTCTTATACCCTGAAACCATCGGGGACAGCCACGAAACACCTTTTCCACCGCCGCAACCTTCTGTACCCGTGAGATCCCATCTTGGGGCCTTTTCCGGTGATCTGCCGGAGGGGGATTCGATCACGGAGGGCTTCTACATCAACACCATAGCCTCTCCGATGATGTGTGAGTAGTTTACAATAGACCTCCGGGTCCATAGTTATTAGCTAGATGGCTTCTTCTCTCTCTTTGGATCTCAATACAAAGTTCTCCTCAATCTTCTTGGAGATCTAGTCGATGTAACTCTTTTTGCACTGTGTTTGTCGCCGTTCTAGGAACGGGGGTCCCCAGACTTGCCTGCCTGCTAGGACCTCCTCAGGAGCAGCCTCGCTAGGCAGGCTCGCGAGGGGCGGAGAGACCAAGGCCAGGCAAACCTCGCGAGGTTCTCGTGATGTGAGCCATGACGATCGAGACCAGGCGGGCGCCAGCGCGCGCAGCGTCCTTGTTTCCCCTTTGGTGCTAAGGAGGCAAGCGCAGGCGCGGAGTACCGAGGCATCAAGCAAAGGTTTCCATAACAGTGCAACAAGACCAAGAGCAGCAGGACGGCAAGACGGAGGTCACCATGGGGCCCAAGGCAGCGTCACCACCAGAGCCTTTTGCAGGCGAAGACTGCTTTTGTCAGGATAAGTTGTACTAGCTGTCCCCTTTCAAATTGGCCGTTGTTGGCTCCCTTCCTGCTCAATATTTGGGGAGAGGACAAGGGCCTCTATAAATAGGACTAGCCACCACAGTAGGAAGCGAGCCTGATCGGATCTTGAGCCAATCCTTAGCCACACACCGAGCACAAGAACACCTCAACCTCAGGAGGCTGTTCTTCCCCTTGTACTGTTCATCATCAGCCCAAGAGGCAATCCAGCACCACCACACTGGAGTAGGGTATTACACCACAACGGTGGCCCGAACCAGTATAAATGTTGTCTCCCTTGTGTTGTGAGTTCGCCGAGTTCATTCTTGAGATCTTAGCTAGTTAGAACGTGGATCGTTAGGGGGGGGGGATCTTCACGCGCACCCTAGTGTTCAAACCTTAAGGGTTTTGCCGGAACCCGTGTCCGACATTTGGCGCGCCAGGTAGGGGTGCGCCGGAGCCTCTTCCCCACCAATCGATCCGCCGATGCTCCGCGGTTCCATTGTCCGGCGACCCGAGGGCTAGCGCTGACCGCTGGGCGGCCTGGCCCGCTCGGGCGGCGCCGCCCGCCCAGGAGGACCTCAACCCCGCGCTCCAGGCAGCACGGGCGCCACCTAACGCTGCTGGGCATGGGCGGCGCAGCCAAGCGCCGTCCACCCTTACTCCACGACAAGCGCGAGCCGCTGCAAGGGCCGCAAGCCACGCCGCAGCAACGGCGCCACACACCAGGCGGGAGCAGGCGAACATGCAGGCCACACCCACAGTGGCACGGGAGCTACTGCGGTGCCGGCTGATGGAGAGCGGCCGGGATGCTCTGCTGGAGCGCGTCGCCGAGCTACTGTCTGCGGTGGCCACGGGAGCGCCGCCCTTCTGCTATCAGCTCACGCCTCAGGCGGCGGCTGGGTCCCACGGCGGGCCTCGCCGAGCCCGCGTGCCCCCGGGTATGCCCGGGGGCCTCGTCGACATCAACATGACCCATGGTGGGGGGCGCCCTGCTGCGCCTGCACCACCCTTGATGGGTGCGGGCACAAGTGTTGCCACGTACGGCCCCATCGGAGCACCGCACTGCCATCCTCAGGACAGCGTGACAGGCCGAGCAACATGGAGTGTGGGGCACTTCGGCGAGGTCTTCGGGGCAGCGGCCTCGGAGGCCTACGTGCCCCGCATGATGGACCTGGAGTACACGCCGGAGGATGACCCCAGCTCCTTTCTCGGGCCAGGATGGGAGGAGGAGGCGTTAGGAGCTGAAGCCTTCCAGGAGCCGCCAGAGAACCCCGCCAGCCGCGCCATCGACAACAGATACAAGGTACCAATAATCCCTCAGGGACAAGCTTACGCTAACCGTGAGTCTCAAATGAACGAGGTCACAGTGCCAGTCGATGATTCCGGCACGGCGATGCCCGCCCCATCAGGAGAGACCCACTGGGGGCTGCGTGGGAGGAGCCAGGAGCAAGACCCCTCCCCGCGCCGCACGGAGCAAGGCGTTACCCGGAGGTAGGCCCTCTGCCGGGGAGGCGCCGGCGAGCCCTACCCCGGCAGAGGACCCGTGGTCGCTGAGGGCGCCGCTGGCGTCCCCTCTGCCCCGTCGGTGCCGTCCTGGTCTCCGGTCGTCCCAACGATGGTAGAGGGTGGCGCAAGGCGGGGCCCTCATCTGGCGATATGAAGTAAGGCTCACGCCTGTGAAGATCGCCGCCTGTGACACTCTCACGTAATAATGAGTGGGGCTGTACACGCCCCGGAGCCTCAGGAGAGCCGCCCTCGGGCCTCGGGGGCTCTCTCCCACACCCTAGTCGCAGCACTTAGCTCCACGCTGGTGAGAAGACTTGAAGACAAGAAGACTAGACTAGGTGCCGGACGCGGCCATTTGCTTTGAATCCCTTTTTGTAGCCTTGCCTTCTAGAGTTGGATTTAAGTTGAAGTTGAATTTCATTGATGCGCGCGGGGGGTGCCTTTTCTCGTTCGAGCGTTTTCTTGCTTTTCGTTTCTCACCTTATTTGTAGCTCACGCCATTTGCCTCCCCTCACGAGCCCCTCGCGAGCGGGACTAGGCGAGGCACACGTGTGCCACGCACGCGCCAGCATCACAATAGATGCTTACCCCTCACGAGGCCCTCCTCGGAAGGATCGACAGGCCCCTCATGAGCCTCGGAAACGCACGACCCAGCTCGGGACATGCGCTGGCTAAGGTAAGCCGTACCAAAAACCCTCCATCGGACTCACGGTCACGCAAAGACGCATACCCAACTTGACATAAAAGAATAAAAGCAGTGGTTTGTTTACATGAGGGGCTCCCCCTCTCAAAATGCTCTTACAATCTTCAGGGGCCACTCCCAAGTTTTTATAGGGTAAAAAGCAGGAAAACGTGGGATCAGCCGGATATGTCGCTCGCCGCATCCCCCATGTCATCTTCAGACGCACCGCTGGCGTCGCTGTCACCGTCGTTGGCGTCGCCCCCACCTTCGCCAGCGCTGGCATCGCCGTCCAACAATGTCGCCCTCGTCTGCCGCGACGACCACCGCGTCATCCTCAGAAGTGAAGGCCCCGACCAGCGCATCCATGTTGTCCTCCACCCACCGCGCTAGGTCGCCCCGGACGGCCGCGGGTACGGGGGCAATGGCGGCGTCGAAGTCGAAGTCGGGGTTGGAGTTCCGAAGATGGCTGAAGACGCGGGAAAACGGGCGCCCGAGCAGGCCACGACTCCTCTCTTCCGCGAGCTGGCGAGCTCTATTGGACCGAGCTTCTAGGCGCATCACCACGTCGGCAAAGAAGCGTAGATGAATGGCGTAGTCATTCAAGTGTGGGTGCGGAGCATTCTCGTCGCAGACGTGGCCCAATGCCGCATTGGCCCTGACACTGAGGTCCTGGAGCATGGGGGCGTGCTCACGCTCCAGCGTCCGCCGCTGAAGCACTTCCTCCCTATTCTGCCGCGCAACAGACTCGGCGTCATCAACCCGCTTCTAAAGAGCGAGCAGCTCGGCAAGGGCAAATGCCAATTCCGCCTGCGCTGTGAGCATGGCGGCTGCCGTAGCCTCCTCGCGCCTCTCCACTTCAGCCAGCTTGGGCCTGAGGGCGGCGACCCTACCCGCATCCTCCGTGCCGCAAGCTTCAACCTCAAGTCAAACCTACCCTCAAGATCCGCGCAAGCCTCGACCACCCGGCGATCAACCTCCTCCTAAGCCCTGGCCTCGCGCGCATCCACGGTGTCCTCCGCTTGGACGACCTGGCGCTCCCTCGCCTCCAACCGCTCTAGCTCGAGGCTGCGCTCCACAGCTTCCAACAACATCGCCTCCTCAAGCTTCCGGATCTCTTCCTCCTAGGTGGTTGCCCCCTCATTGACGCAAGGGCGGCTTTGCGCGCCTCCACCTGCTCCAGGCCTGGAGCTCCCACGCGTGCTTCTCTGCGGCCTCATGACGGCGGTCAGCCTCACGAGCCTCCTCCAAAGCTCGGGAGAAAGCTTCACGGTAAACCTTGAGGGACGCCTCGGCCTTCGCATTATCAAGATCACGCTGGTAGCGGCCAAGGTTAATGGCCACCTTCAGCTTACGTTGTTCCTCTGCCAGCCGAAGACCCTCAGCCTTGAGGCGTGCGTCAACGTCTGCAAGTTCACCACCTAGTCAGTTCATCGCGCCCATCGCCTCCTGGAAGAGCTCGTGGTGAACGATGCTTCATTCGCGCTCAAAACTCAAGCGCACGGTCCACCTCGTCCGCCACAGGGGCCGCAGGCGGGGCGTGAGGCGGCGCACCCCCTCTCAGCAGGGGGCTGGGGGCAGGTGCCGCCCCGGGCGCCAGCCAAGCCTTGCGAGGAGCCCTAGCTAGTCGGGGCCCGCTGCTTGAAGAGGAGCCGAAGACCGGAGCCAACCAGCTGCTGTCCAAGACCAGAGGAGGGGTCCTGGGCACGCCCGCCAAGCTCCAAGCCAGGCCGTGGAGGAGAGACGACGAGGCCGCAGATTCGAAGCGCCATGAAGGCGAGCGCACCTCTCCGGCCGGCCCTGCTCCAGGGACGACATGCAGGCTCGGGACGCTCAAGGCCAGCGGGGGAGTTGAGGAAAGCGGAGGTTGCTGCTCGGGGGACACAGCGGCCCTGACGGAAGTGGTCGTGAAGAGCCAACGTCAGGGAGGAAAGCAGCAATCAAGAAATCACAAGGTGCAGTACTTACTCGTCGACGGTGATGTACTTTCGTCACTTTAACGGCCCAAAGATACCGCTGCTACTCGGGGATCCTTTCCTCTTACGGAGCTCCTCGAAGTCCACGCAAAGCCGACTGAAACACCGGACGTGGCGGCCGGCACGGGGTGCAGCCGGAGAAGTGCTCGAGGGGACAGCTTCAGGGGTGCCGGGCTGCGGAGAGCGGTCGGGCGCCGTCTCACCGCGACCTCCCGAGGCCTCTGGAGCTTCGGCCTCGGGAGCCGCGTGCTGCATCGTCTCAGCAACCGATGCCCCAGAGGAAGAATCATGAGTTCCTGAGGACGACGCCCCAGGATCCCCAGGCGGCATCTGCACCTCAGCACTCGAGCCGCCAGCCTCCAGCGGTGCTCGCCCCCTGCATCCACATTCGGGACGAGCTCTGCACCAGTGACGAAGAAGGGAACCACGTTGACACGGTTCTCGCGAAGCCCCACTAGGCCGACCGGGCGCAACCCCCACTCATCGAAGGAAGGCATGTGCTCCACAAATTCTGCCTTGTTCCTGTAGCGGTACAGCAGACAGCTCCTCCCGGGCATGTCGTCCGGTGATGCGATGCCCGTCAGGACCTCGAGCACAGTTTGCTGCATCTCAAGAGAAAGCCCCAACTCCTGAAGTCTCATATGGTCTTGACTGTTGAGCAAGGCCCACATCGGGCGAGAATGGAGCTGAAGCGAAGACGCCCACGTCCAATCAACCGCCACGCGTCGACCAAGCCGCAGGCTATTGGGGCCCGCGGCGCTCCGTACATGACCTTTGGCTTCGCCTCGAAGCCAAGCCCGAGCACGCCTTGGGCCCGGGGGCTACTGTCGGCGTTCTGGGAATGGGGGTCCCCAGACTTGCCTGCCCGCGGCCCACGGCGTGGCTGTGCTAGCAGGCCTGTACGGCCCATCTTCATCAACAAGGCATTCAAGACCCTCGCGAGGGGCCAAGCCTCACGAGGCGGACGATGCAAGACCTCCTCAGGAGCAGCCTCGCTAGGTAGGCTCGCGAGGGGCGGAGAGATCAAGGTCAGGCAAACCTCGCGAGGTTCTCATGACGTGATCCATGACGATCGAGACCAGGCGGGCGCCAGCGCGCGCAGCGTCCTTTTTTCCCCTTTGGTGCTAAGGAGGCAAGCGCAGGCGCGGAGTACCGAAGCATCAAGCAAAGGTTTCCATATCAGTGCAACGAGACCAAGACCAGTAGGACGGCAAGACGGAGGTCACCATGGAGCCCAAGGCGGCGTCACCACCAGAGCCTTTTGCAGGCGAAGACCGCTTTTGTCAGGATAAGTTGTACTAGCTGTCCCCTTTCAAATTGGCCGTTGTTGGCTCCCTTCCCACTCAATATTTGGGGAGAGGACCAGGGCCTCTACAAATAGGACTAGCCACCACAGTAGGAAGGGAGCCTGATCGGATCTTGAGCCAATCCTTAGCCACACACCGAGCACAAGAACACCTCAACCTCAGGAGGATGTACTTCCCCTTGTACTGTTCATCATCAGCCTAAGAGGCAATCCACCACCACCACACTAGAGTAGGGTATTACACCACAACGGTGGCCCGAACCAGTATAAATCTTGCGTCCCTTGTGTTGTGAGTTCGTCGGGTTCATTCTTGAGATCTTAGCTAGTTAGGACGTGGATCGTTAGGGGGGATCTTGGTGCGCACCCAAGTGTTCGAACCTTAAGCGTTTTGCCGGAACCCGTGATCCGACAGTGTTTGCCGAGATCTGATGAATTGTGGGTTTATGAACTTGATAATCTATGAATATTATTTGATTCTTCTCTGAATTCTTATATGTATGATTTGATATCTTTGCAAGTCTCTTCGAATTATTGGTTTAGTTTGGCCTACTAGATTGATCTTTCTTGCAATGGGAGAAGTGCTTAGCTTTGGTTTCAATCTTGCAGGGTCCTTTCCCAGTGACAGCAGGGGCAGCAAGGCACGTATTGTATTGTTGCCATCAAGGATAAAAATATGGGGTTTATATCATATAGCTTGAGTTTATCCCTCTACATCATGTCATCTTTCCTAATGCGTTACTCCGTTCTTATGAACTTAATACTCTAGATGCATGCTGGGTAGCGGTCGATGTGTGGAGTAATAGTAGTAGATGCAGAATCGTTTCGGTCTACTTGATATGGACGTGATGCCTATATTCATGATCATTGCCTTAGATATCATCATAACTATGCGCTTTTCTATCAATTGCTCGTCCGTAATTTGTTCACCCACCATAATACATGCTATCTTGAGAGAAGCCACTAGTGAAACCTATGGCCCCGGGTCTACTTTACATCATATAAGTTTCCAATCTACAATTCTAGTTTACTATTTATTTTGCAATCTTTATTTTCAAATCTATTCCACAAAAATACCAAAAATATTTATCTTATTATCTTTATCAGATCTCACTTTTGCAAGTGGCCGTGAAGGGATTGACAACCCCTTTATCGCGTTGGTTGCAAGGTTCTTATTTGTTTGTGCGGGTACTAGGCGACTTGCGTGTAGTCTCCTACTGGATTAATACCTTGGTTCTTAAAAACCGAGGGAAATACTTATGCTACTTTGCTGCATCACCCTTTCCTCTTCAAGGAAAAACCAACGCATGCTCAAGAGGTAGCAAGAAGGATTTCTGGCACCGTTGCCGGGGAGATTTGCGCCAAGTCAAGTCAAGATTTGATCTCCCGTCAACTAGCCATTTCTGGCGCCGTTGCCGGGGAGATCTACGCACAAGTCAAGACATACCAATTACCCATCACAAACTCTTATCTCTCGCATTACATTATTTGCCATTTGCCTCTTGTTTTCCTCTCCCCCACTTCACCTTTGCCATTTTCTTCGCCCTCCTTCTGTTCGATCTTGTGTTACCATGAACCTTCTTTTTGCTTGCATCTTCGCTTGCTAAAAGTTTATGGATCCTCATCCACTTGCTAATCTCTTTAAGAGATCCAATTATGATGAACCTATTGCTAGTGGGTTCAGTGCACAAGATTATCTTTATGAGGTTTTGCTTGAAATTCGTGAATCTGAAAATTGTAATGAAATACTTTATGAAGCGATTCATGATAGATCTTTGAATAAAAATCTTGATTGCAATGATTTTATTATAAATTCTCTTGATGTCAATTGTGCTAATAATATGCAAAACCCTAAGCTTGGGGATGCTAGTTTTGCTATGTCTACTACTTGTTGCAATGATCATGATTAGGGTGATTCTTCTTATGATCTTGAAAATTTATTTAAGCCCCATGATGAATATGAGATTGATAATAGTGTTTGCAATAATATTGGAAGTGGGTTTGGAAGAGTGTCAACTTTAGATCCCACATATTTGGAGAATGTTCAATCTTATGGTATTTTTGATAAAAGTGGGTTTGGAGAGGTCATGACTTTAGTTAATGATAATCCCACTATTTTGGAAGAGTTTCAACTTCGCATGCATGTGGATCATGTTGAAAATATGTTATGTGATGGCTATTTTGTTGAATTTGAGTATGATCCTACATGCAATTATTATGAGAGAGGAAAATATGGTTGTAGAAATTTTTATGTTACTAAATTACCTCTCGTCATGTTCAGATTGCTATTGTTTGTTTCTTCTTCCTTGCATATGCTAGATCTTGCTTGTCATGCTAATTTGTTTTCCTTTAAAATGCCTATGCATAGGAAGTATGTTAGACTTATATGTGATTTTCACATGTTTTTTTATGCTCTATTTGTGTCTCAATTACTATCTTTCATGTGAGCATCATTAAAATTATCAATGCCTAGCTAGGGGCGTTAAACGATAGCGCTTGTTGGGAGGCAACCCAATTTTATTATTGTTTCTTTTTTTGTTTCTGTTTAGTAATAAATAATTCATCTAGACTCTGGTTGGATGTGGTTTTATGTTTTAATTAGTGTTTGTCCCAAGTAGAACCTTTGTGAAGACTTGGGTGAAGTCTTTGTGATCTTGCTGTAAAAAACAGAAACTTTAGCGCTCACGAGATTAGCTGCAATTTTTTATTGGAGAGTGCTTTTAGGTTGATTATTTTTGCAGATGATTAATTGATAAATTACTCACGTCCAGCAATTTATTTCAGAATTTTTGGAGTTACAGAAGTATACGTTTGATACAGATTGCTACATACTGTTCTGTTTTTGACAGATTCTGTTTTTCGTGTGTTGTTTGCTTATTTTGATGAATCTATGGCTAGTATCGGGGGGTATGAACCATAGAGAAGTTGGAATACAGTAGGTTTAACACAAATATAAATAAAGAATTAGTTCATTACAGTACCTTAATGTGGTGGTTTGTTTTCTTATACTAACGGAGCTCATGAGATTTTCTGTTGAGTTTTGTGTTGTGAAGTTTTCAAGTTTTTGGGTAAAGATTTGATGGATTATGGAATAAGGAGTGGCAAGAGCCTAAGCTTGGGTATTCCCAAGGCTCCCCAAGGTAAAATTCAAGGAAAACCAAAAGCCTAAGCTTTGGAATGTCCCGGAAGGCATCCCCTCTTTCGTCCTCGTCTATCGGTAACTTTACTTGAGGCTATTTTTTTATTCACCACATGATATGTGTTTTGCTTGGAGCGTCTTGTATGATTTGAGTCTTTGCTTTTTATTTTACCACAATCACCCTTGCTGTACACACCTTTTGGGAGAGACACACATGAATCGGAATTTATTAGAATACTCTATGTGCTTCACTTATATCTTTTGAGCTAGATAATTTTGCTCTAGTGCTTCAATTATTTTTTAGAGAACGGTGGTGGTTTTATTTCAGAGAAATTATTGATCTCTCATGCTTCACTTATATTATTTTGAGAGTCTTTTATAACAGCATGGTAATTTGCTTTGGCTATAAAATTAGTCCTAATATGATAGGCATCCAAGATGGATATAATAAAAACTTTCATATATAGTGCATTGAATACTATGATAGTTGATAGTTGTTTTGAGATATAAAGGTGGTAATGTTAGAGTCATGCTAGTTGGGTAATTGTGAAATTGAGAAATACTTGTGTTGAGGATTGCAAGTCCCGTAGCATGCACTTATGGTAAACGTTGTGTGACAAATTTGAAGCATGGGGTGTTCTTTGATTACTATCCTTATGAGTGGCGGTCGGGGACGAGCGATGGTATTTTCCTACCAATCTATCCCTCTAGGGGCATGCGTAGTAGTAATTTGCTTCGAGGGCTAATAAACTTTTGCAATAAGTATATGAGTTCTTTATGACTAATGTGAGTCCATGGATTATACGCACTCTTACCTTTTCACAATTTGCTAGCCTCTACGGTACCGTGCATTGCCCTTTCTCACCTCGAGAGTTGGTGCAAACTTCGCCGGTGCATCCAAACCCCGTGATACGATACGCTCTATCACACATAAGCCTCCTTATATCATCCTCAAAACAGCCACCATACCTACCTATTATGGCATTTCCATAGCCATTCCGAGATATATTGCCATGCAACTTTCCACCATTCCGTTTATTATGACACGCTCCATCATTGTCATATTGCTTTGCATGATCATGTAGTTGACATCATATTTGTGGCAAAGCCACTTTCATAATTCTTTCATACATGTCTCTCTTGATTCATCGCATATCCCGGTACACCGCCGGAGGCATTCACATAGAGTCATATTTTTTGTTCTAGTATCGAGTTGTAATATTGAGTTATGAGTAAATAAAAGTGTGATAATCATCATTATTAGAGCATTGTCCCATGTCAGGAAAGGATGATGGAGACTATGATTCCCCCACAAGTCGGGATGAGACTCCGGACGAAAAATAAAATTAAAAAAGAGGCCAGAGAAGCCCAAATAAAAAAAAAGAGGCCAAAGAAGCCCAAACAAAAAAAAGAGAAAAAATTATAGAAAAAGAGAGAAGGGACAATGTTACTATCCTTTTTCCACACTTGTGCTTCAAAATAGCACCATGATCTTCATGATAGAGAGTTTCTTATTTTGTCACTTTCATATACTAGTGGGAATTTTTCATTATAGAACTTGGCTTGTATATTCCAATGATGGGCTTCCTCAAAATGCCCTAGGTCTTCGTGAGCAAGCAAGTTGGATGTACACCCACTTAATTTCTTTTGATGAGCTTTCATATATTTATAGCTCTTGTGCATCCGTTGCAAGGCAATCCCTACTCCTCGCATTTACATCAATTTATGGGCATCTCCATAGCCCGTTGATTAGCCGCGTCAATGTGAGACTTTCTCCTTTTTGTCTTCTCACATAACCCCCATCGTCATATGCTATTCCACCTATAGTGATATATCCATGGCTTGCATTCATGTATTGCGTAAGGGATCAAAAGGTTGAAGCGCGTTAAAAAGTATGAACCAATTGCTCGGCTTGTCATCGGGGTTGTGCACGATGGGAGCATTTTGTGTGACGAAAATGAAGCATGGCCAAACTATATGATTTTGTAGGGATAAGCTTTCTTTGGCTAAGTTTACCCAGGTTCGGGCCCTCTTGATGGAGGTAATACCCTACTTCCTGCTTGATTGATCTTGATGAATATGAGGATTACAAGAGTTGATCTACCACGAGATCGTAATGGCTAAATGATACGTCTCCAACGTATCTAGAATTTTTGATTGTTCCATGCTATTATTTTATATGTTTTGGATGTTTAATGGGCTTTAATATACCTTTTTATATTATTTTTGGGACTAACCTATTAGCCGAAAGCCCAGTGCAAATTGTTGTTTTTTTGCCTATTTCAGTGTTTCACAGAAAAGGAATATCAAATGGAATCCAAGCGGAACCTTCGCGAGGATCTTTTTGGAACAAACGCAATCCAGGAGACTTGGAGTGGACGTCAAGGAAGCAGCGAGGAAGCCATGAGGCAGGAGGGCGCACCCCAGGGGGGTGGGCGCGCCCCCACCCTCGTGGGCCCCTCGCAGCTCCACCGACCTACTTCTTTCGCCTATATATACTCTTATACCCTAAAACCATCCGGGAGAGCCACGAAACACCTTTTCCACCGCCGCAACCTTCTGTACTCGTGAGATCCCATCTTGGGGCCTTTTCCGGCGATCTGCCGGAGGGGGATTCGATCACGTAGGGCTTCTACATCAACACCATAGCCTCTCCGATGATGTGTGAGTAGTTTACCACATACCTTCGGGTCCATAGTTATTAGCTAGATGGCTTCTTCTCTCTCTTTGGATCTCAATACAAAGTTCTCCTCGATCTTCTTGGAGATCTATTCGATGTAACTCTTTTTGCGGCGTGTTTGCCAAGATCCGATGAATTGTGGGTTTATGAACTTGATTATCTATGAATATTATTTGATTCTTCTCTGAATTCTTATATGCATGATTTGATATCTTTGCAAGTCTCTTCGAATGATCGGTTTATTTTGGCCTACTAGATTGATCTTTCGTGCAATGGGAGAAGTGCTTAGCTTTGGGTTCAATCTTGCGGTGTCCTTTCCCAGTGACTGCAGGGGCAGCAAGGCACGTATTGTATTGCTGCCATCAAGGATAAAAAAGATGGGGTTTATATCATATTGCTTGAGTTTATCCCTCTACATCATGTCATCTTGCCTAATGCGTTACTCCGTTCTTATGAACTTAATACTCTAGATGCATGCTGGATAGAGGTCGATGTGTGGAGTAATAGTAGTAGATGCATAATCGTTTCGGTCTACTTGATACGGACGTGATGCCTATATTCATGATCATTGCCTTAGATATCATCATAACTATGTGGTTTTCTATCAATTGCTCGGCAGTAATTTGTTCACCCACCATAATACTTGCTATCTTGAGAGAAGCCACTAGTGAAACCTATGGCCCCCGGGTCTACTTTACATCATATAAGTTTCCAATCTACAATTCTAGTTTACTATTTATTTTGCAATCTTTATTTTCCAATCTATACCACAAAAATACCAAAAATATTTATCTTATTATCTTTATCAGATCTCACTTTTGCAAGTGGCCGTGAAGGGATTGACAGCCCCTTTATTGCGTTGGTTGCAAGGTTCTTATTTGTTTGTGCAGGTACTAGGCGACTAGCGTGTAGTCTCCTACCGGATTGATACCTTGGTTCTAAAAAACTGAGGGAAATACTTATGCTACTTTGCTGCATCACCCTTTCCTCTTCAAGGGAAAACCAACGCATGATCAAGAGGTAGCACTAAATCCTAGAAGTCTAGCCTGTCTGATTGTGATTGCCTCTACGGACTAAACCCTCCGGTTTATATAGACACCGGAGGGGCCTAGGGTTGTACCGAGTCGGTTTACAAAGGAACGAATCTACATATCCAGACGCCAAGCTTGCCATCCACGCAAAGGAGAGTCCCATCCGGACACGGGAAGAAGTCTTTTGTCTTGTATCTTCATAGCCCAATAGTCCGGCCCATGTTACATAGTCCGGACGGCCGAGGACCCCCTAATCCAGGACTTCCTCAGTAGCCCCTGAACCAGGCTTCAATGACGATGTGTCCGGCCCGCAGATTGTCTTCGGCATTGCAAGGCAGGTTCCTCCTCCGAATACTCCAAAACAGCCTTCGAACACAAAAAACATCTCCGGCTCTGCAAAACAAGTACCACACACACACACACCACACACATAGAGTATAATATTTTCACGAGTCCAATCTACTGACAACTTTTGTAGCGTGACATCGCGTCACTGCCTGGTCATTATTTCGCACCGTTTTTTCACCCTCCCACTCCACGTTTCAAGATGCGGTTTTATTGGCACATCTTGTCGAAGCAGAGATCGTGTCCCCTTATTGCGGTATTCTCATCAATACGGGCGTGGGTAATCCAACCGCGCCTCTCAGCACGGCCCTTGGGGAATAGGCGAGTTTTAAGGCGAGTGGGGAGGCGCTTGATATTTGCAGCCTTTATAAAGGGATAAGGATTTCACCTTTTCACCCACACCTTCTTTCTCTCTGCCCATCCATTCTCGAGCTCCAGTGCCCAAGCTTCCATCCTTTCCACCTCAAAAAAGCACTCCGATCATGTCCGGATCTGGAGTGCAGGGCAAGTGGATGGTCTCCTCCGTCAAGGAGAAGGACATCACCAAGCTCCGGGAGGCTGGGTACTTAGCCCAGGAGATCGCCCACCGGCTTCCTGCAAAGGGGCAGATCATCCCCACCTCGGAGCCCCATGAGAGGGTGGTATTCATACCCCACTTCGTTCACGGATTGGGATTCCCTCTCCACCCATTCATCCGCGGACTCATGTTCTATTACAAGCTGGATTTCCACGATCTGGCCCCCAACTCCTTCCTCAACATCTCAACATTTATTGTCATGTGTGAGGCCTTCCTCCGCACCCCACCCCACTTCGGATTGTGGTTAAAGGTCTTCAATGTGAAGCCGAAGGTGGTGGGTGGTAAACACGCATAGTGCGGAGGCTCCATGGTGAGCAAGATGCCCAACGTCACATGGCCCAAAGGTACCTTCGTGGAGACCGTCAAAGGGTCGCAACAACAGTGGTTTTACTTGACAGCGCCGCGCAACGCCACCTGGGCCGCGGCTCCCGAATTCCAGCCCGGAGCCCCGATGCGGCTCACCTCCTGGCTAGAGAAAGGCCTAAAGTGGGCGTCATTAGACGAGGTGTCCGTGCTGCAGACGCGCATCAGGAGCATGGTGGACAGGAACATCAAGCTTGTCAACGTGATCCAGGTGATGCTTTTTCGCCGGATCCTTCCGTGCCAAGGCTGGACTTTCCATTTGTGGCAGTTCGATCCGGCCGAGCACCAAACCCTTCAATAGATCTCCGGCACTACACATGAAGACATCTGGTAGGTGCTTTTCAAGGCCAACAAGCGTGGCCGAAGACGACTGAGGATCGTGGGTACAACCTGACCCATCCCGCCAATCCGGTAAGTTTTTTCGCATTTCAAGGTGTATCCTTTACTTGCATACTCAAGGAAGACGTCTAAGCTTCCCTATTTGTTTTTTCAGGGCTGGACGAAGAAGGTGGAGCTGATCCAGTGTCCGGCTCCGCTGCCTGAAAACCCAGCAATCCCACTTCTGACGAAGATGCTGGTTCCGGCGCCCTACCAGGCGCCGGAGAAGAAGTCCAAGAAGAAGGCCAAGGAGACCCGAAGTGGCCTCCATCGTAAGGGCACTTCGGACGCGACGTCCCAGGACGCCAAAACTCATTCCTCCGCCGCCGAGGACGACGACAAGGAGGAAGAAAGCAACTCTCCCCCTGAGGGGGAAAGGAAGAAAAGGGCGGCCTCCATGCATCTGGAGGCAGAGGTGTCCAAGAAGGGGAGGATCTCCCTCGCGGATAACTCCGCGTGGGACATCGATAGCAGCTCGGAGTGGCGCCCCAGGGATAAGCCCGTGGCGGAATCGTGAGTACTCAAAGGCACTGACGCATTCATATATCTAGCCTCTTTACTTCATGGTTTTAACATGCTGAATCATGCACTTGCAGGCCGGCTCGTTCCGACCTCGAGCGATCCTCACCTTCGGGGAATTCGCTGGATTCGAAGGTGTTGGACAGCGGGTCCCTTCCGGCGGCCTCCTCTCCCCGGACTATGGAGGATGCTGAAGTGCTGTCCCGAAGGACCCTCCCGTCTCGGGGGAAGGCACAGGAGGCCGTCACGGTGGCGCCAGAGGATGATACCTCGGCCGCCGGACACATGGGGGAGCAGATCCCCATGGAAACTGGTGATGGGGGCCATATCCAATTCGGCCCCCAGCCAAATACAGTTCCGGAGACCTATACGGCTCCAGAATCAGGCAAGCAGCCTCCTTCGCAAGAAGGAGGTGCGCCAATTCCGCCGGTGACCTCTGTCTATCCAGAGGCACCAGATACTCTATTGGAAGCGCTGCAAAGCGCTTCCATTGTTCAGGAACACCGTATCCTTATGGGTACGGTGGTTGACAAGGTTCAGTCCGCGAAGAGCAGACTGACTGAAGCCTGCACAAGCCTTCTAATAGGATTTGAGGTATGAAACACAATTTATACAAAAGGAATGCCATAGTATAGACAGTAGCCCCTGAGACACTGTCCGGTGTTCGAAAAGAAAAGCCGGACAGAGGATCAAGTAATTTTCGCAGGAGACTAACCATACGTGTCTATGTGAATAAGCAGGCGTCTTTGCTGGCTGCGACCTCTCATGCTGCTATGGTCTCCGGACTGAAGCAGAGTCTGGAGCGGACCGAGGAAGAGCTCGGCCATGTGAAGAAACAGCTGGAAGATAATCAAGGTATGCAATGACCTTGTGTAGATTCAGAAAGGATGAATGATTTGTGTTTGACCATAGTGCCATGATATTTTACAGGAGCGGCGACCGGGGTGGAGACCCTCAAGAAGGCACTAGCCAAAGCCCAGGAGAGAGCGGCAAAGGAACAAGCCGCTCGCGAGAAACACGAGGCCAGCGTTGGTGAGGTCCAGCAGGAGCTCCAGGACACCGTGAAGAAATGCGAGTCCTTGGAGCGCAATATTGTGGATCAAGAGTCCGAACTTGCCAAGGCCTACCAAAGCACACACGATGCCTGGGTCGAAGCCCAGGGCGCCCTCCAGGAAATCCAGGAGGCTAGAAAAATCGCGGCGGGTAAGGCCTTTATTATGCAGAGCAAGTATGTGAAGAAAAGGTTCCTCTTACTGACCCGGATTTGGGGTTTTCTAGGCGTTTGCGGATTTGCCGCGCAGTGTTGCCGATGCTGCGGAATTCTTCTGAGCCGAAGAGGGGAGCTCGACAGAGAAGCTGTTCTGGTCGCAATACCTTGCGCTAGAGCATCCGGTGCCCTTTAGCGATCAGCTGAAACAGCTGACCGAACTGCATAGGATGGCCGAACTGGCCATGAAGGATTTGATAATCCGTCTATGGCCTGCCGAAGCAATACCCAGCAGCTACTTCGGGCTCGTGAAGCGGCTGGTCAATGCCTGCCCTCGGCTTGATGCCATCAAGCGGTCGGTCTGCATTGAAGGTGCGCGGATGGCCTTCGCCTGTGTCAAGGTGCAGTCGGCGAAGATGGACGCCGTCAAGCTCGCCACCGAGGGACCGCCCGCGGGCAAGGAGCACCGCACACCCGAGCGGTATTTTGATGATGTCCTGAAGGGATCCCGCATTGTAGAGGGATAGTGTTCGAAAGACATTATCTTTGAATGAATTCATTCATGTCATCCCTTCATGTATTATGAAACAAAGCCGTTATGTAATATAATGTTTGTTGTTTGAAAATTTTACCTCCTGTGCGGCCGTTTTGTTAAATCTGAGAGTTGGCCAGTCGTCGGCTTCAGCCCCCACGTGGGTAGTACAGGGGTGTTCGGGATGGAATCTAAACACTCTTGATCCAAGAGTTTTGGTCCTTGAAGGAGGTGTTTAGCGCAACGAACCAGACAATCGGACTATGTGGCTTTATCACTCTCACTTAGCCATAGGAGTTTGATAATAGAAATGTAGGTGCAGCCCCTAGTTAGTATTTAATCCTGACTAGGGTGCTGTAGACACCTGATCGGGTAAAGGCCGATTCATCGCATAATGCGGAAAACATCGCAAGAGATTTGTAACCTCCGAATAGCTGACCAGCTCTCGCCGTATCATGACAGTCAGTTTTCGGCTTTCTCTACTGAGGTGTTTGCTCGGATAAACCAGAAACACAATCGTAGTAGTTCTCCCTTTACTACCCTAGCTGATAGGATGGAACGTAAGGTAGCAAGCACAGGAGCCGGGCAACCCAACTATTGACCAAAGACATGATTCGGATCCGATGCATATAATGCTAAAATTTGGGGTGCCGAACTGTACTGTAAAAAGTGTTCGGACTTTGTTGCCGTAGTATGGAGCACAATGAAGCCCCTGGCGAATTAAAGCGTACCAAAGTGTACGGGTGCAATCGATAAGAATAATAAAATGAAGTAGTAAGCTAGTGCCGCGTAAGTTGGGCCGCAAACTGTTTCCATTATAATTTGATTGATACGTCAAAGCGTATTTGTACAAATAGTGCGTAAGCGACCTGGCTATTTAACATGCCAAGACAAAGGGGGAGCTGCGTGCGGGTCCTGAAAACAGGTAGAATGATCGTCAAGAAGAACATCTAAAGATTCCCCCACACGTCTATACTGCTTGCCGCCTTGGTATATTTATCCTTCGAAAGGACTGATGAGCAGGCCGTCGGGGGGGGGGGGGCTGTGAAAGAAAAGAATAAAAAATGGTAAAAAGGAAAAGGAAAAGTATGTGTGGGAGCCATATGATGGACCACAATAAAGTTACGCCTCCATCTATGCCGATGGTGTTTTGAGTGCGTAGTTATGTACGCGCGGTATGTACGCCGTCATTTCGTCGGGACTGAGACGGAGGCCTAATTGCTAGTCGAGCTCCTGACGACTAGACTGTCCTGCTGCAGAGTAGTCCGGACTCGTTTTATAGTGTCCGGGAGCTTGGCAGCCGAATTAAGGTTCTGCTTGATAAGACCGCTCTGTACTTCTGCTGCCAGGGCTGCGGTGTGCTCCTCAGTACGGAGGGAGTGCTCCGTGTTTCCATTGACTGTTATGACACCGCGTGGTCCGTGCATCTTAAGTTTGAGATAAGCATAGTGTGGCACTGCATTGAACCGAGCAAATGCGGTTCGTCCAAGCAGTGCGTGATAGCCACTGCGGAAGGGGACGATGTCAAAGATCAATTCTTCGCTTCGGAAGTTGTTCGGGGATCCGAAGACAATTTCCAATGTGATTGAACCCGTGCAGCGGGCCTCTACACCCGGTATTACTCCTTTAAATGTAGTCTTTGTGGGTTTGATCCTTGATGGATCGATGCCCATTTTGCGGACTGTATCCTGATACAGCAGGTTGAGGCTGCTGCCACCATCCATAAGGACGCGCGTAAGGTGGAATCCATCAATGATTGGGTCGAGGACCAATGCGGCTGAACCGCCATGATGGATACTGGTCGGATGATCCCTGCGATCGAAGGTGATCGGACAGGACGACCATGGGTTGAATTTTGGGGTGACTGGCTCAATCGCGTAGACGTCCCTGAGCACTCGTTTGCACTCCCTCTTGGGGATATGTGTAGCGCGTATCATGCTCACGTTTTAACTTGGGAGGGAAACTTCTTCTGTCCCCCTGTGTTCGGCGGACGGGGCTCCTCGTTGTCGTTCTCACTTTGCGACCCCTTCTCCTTATCCTCGACATTTAACTTGCCAGCCTGTTTAAAGACCCAACAAATCCGGTGGGTATGATCGGCTAGTTTATCAAGGGTGTCGTGGATCTGACATGGACGATCGAGTATGCGGTCCAAGCTGGAAGAGCCCGGATTGTTCCTTTTCTATGGCTTCTTCCGCTGACCGGACTTGGAGCCACTGAATCCGGCGTTGGCCGTCGTGTCATCTATATTGTCACCATTGTTTTGACGCTTATGCCTCTTGCGTCGGGGTTTGCCGTTGCTATTCTTGGCTTCAGAGGTGCCAGGTTCACTTGCATTATTATTGCTATGGGCTAGCCAGCTATCTTCGCCCGCACAAAAGCGGGTCATGAGTGCCGTGAGGGCTACCATGGACTTTGGCTTTTCCTGGCCGAGGTGTCGGGCGAGCCATTTGTCGCGGATGCTGTGCTTAAAGGCCGCTAGGGCTTCGGCATCCGGACAGTTGACGATCTGGTTCTTTTTAGTTAAAAACCTAGTCCAGAATTTCCTGGCTGACTCTCCGGGCTATTGAACTATGTGACTTAAGTCAACGGCATCCGGAGGTCAGACGTATGTACCTTGGAAGTTTTCATGGAAGGCGTCTTCCAAGTCCTCTTAGCTACCAATTGAGTTTTCAGGCAAGCTATTTAACCAATGCCGAGCTGGTCCCTTGAGTTTGAGCAGGAGGTATTTGATGGCATGAAGATCATCACCGCGAGCCTTGTGAATATGGAGAAGAAAGTCCTTGATTCATACCACGGGATCTGTTGTTCCATCATACGATTCGATATTCACGGGTTTAAGCCCTTCTGGGAATTCGTGCTCCATTACTTCATCAGTGAAGCAGAGGGGGTGTGCGGCACCTCAATATCGGGCCAAGTCGCGACATGGCTCGGATGGAGTCCGTCTGCGGTTTTCGGCCCAGATGTGATTATGCTTGTCACGTCTGGCTAGATAGCCGTCATCGCGCGTCGGAGCACGCCCCCGCGATCCGTAGATCGATCTGGTCTGGCCTGATCTAATGTCCAGGTCCTGACGCAGGTCATATGCATGTCCCCGAGCTGTTATATCTCTACCTTTACGGCGAGGTAGTATGGGCCGGTGTTCGGCTTGAGTTGCCGTTTTGTCCCGGCCATGAGGTAGTCGGTCAGCCACATTATGTGCTGACGGTACGGGCTCGAGGGCCTCGTCGTCGAATTGGGGTAGCAGTTTATGCTTTGGGTAACTTTTGGTTGGGCGCTCGAGGCCGTATTCCTCGGCTGCCAGGACATTAGTCCACCTATCGTTGAGCAGATCTTGATCAGCTTGAAGCTGCTGGTGTTTCTTTTTCAGGCTCCTTGCAGTGGCAATTAGTCGGCGCTTAAAGCGCTCCTGCTCGAGAGGTTCCTTAGGCACTATAAAATCCTCGTTGCCGAGGCTCACCTCATCCTTGGAGAGAGGAAGATAATTGATGTCCTCCGAGTCTTTGTGTTCAGCCTGTTCATCGGGGCTAACTTGCCCATCTTCCCGGTCGTCCCGTTCATCTGTTGGCTCGAGGGGTCTTCTTTGTCTTCGGCATCGTCTAGAGTATTGTTGTCTCTGGTGCCGGTATTGCTGTCTTTTCCATGGCGTGACTTAGAGCGGTGCCACTGACGTCGTCTCTTGTGCTGTGTCTCAGGAGGTTTATCCTCAACTGGATCTTCTTCATCGCCGTTACCCTCTTTGGGTGTGTCACCACGTACACGTCATACGAAGAGGTGGCCGTCCAGCGTCTGGTAAACGGCGGGTTTTCGGCCTACTCCTCTCCAGCATCGTCGTCCATATCGTCGATGTCTTCGGAGCCGTAGTCGAGCATGTCAGTTAAGTCCTCGACAGTGGCTACAAAGTGGGTGTTGGGTGGGACGTAGAATTCCCCACTCTCAGCCCCTAGTCAGGGCTGGGCATAGTTCGGACATTGCTCCTCTGTAATGACGAGGGATCACATCAAGTCCAGAGCCTCGCTTAAAGGTGAGGTTTGGCCAGGGAGAAGAAACTCCGTCGAGTACGGCGGGAGGAAAACTCCTTGGCCGAGCTCACACGATGCTGACTCCGAGGGTTCGGAGCCAGTGTCCGGAGAAGAGTCCGGCTCCATGACGTTTGCCAGTGACACTACTTCCTTCGGCTCTCCCGTATTGGGCTTAGTGGCTGCAGATAGTCTGGCGGGCTCAATAATCCCGTCCTCGGACCTGGCGATGTGCTCCGAATCTAAGGCCAGAGTGGAGGTTGGGGTCGTGAACCCTTGGAAGATCAAGTCCCCTCGGATATCAGCGACATAATCCAGATTTCCAAAACTAATCTGGTGACCTGGGGCGTAGTTGTCGATCTGCTCTAGATGGCCAAGTGAGTTGGCCCGCAGTGCGAAGCCGCCGAACTGGAATATCTGACCGGGGAGGAAGACCTCTGCCAGGGCAGCATTGTTGTAGATGACTGATACGTCTCCAACGTATCTATAATTTTTGATTGCTCCATGCTATATTATCTACTGTTTTGGACATTTTTGGGCTTTATTATTCACTTCTATATTATTTTTGGGACTAACCTATTAACCGGAGGCCCAGCCCAGAATTGCTGTTTTTTGCCTATTTCAGAGTTTCGCAGAAAAAGAATATCAAACGGAGTCCAAACAGAATGAAACCTTCGGGAACGTGATTTTTAGGAAGAATATGATCCAGGAGACTTGGACCCTATGTCAAGAAACAAAGGAGGAGGCCACGAGGTAGGGGGACACGCCTACCCCCCCCAGGGCGCGCCCTCCACCCTCGTGGGCCCCCTGTTGCTCCACCGATGTACTCCTTCCTCCTATATATACCTACGTATCCCCAAACGATCGGATACGGAGCCAAAAACCTAATTCCACCACCGCAACCTTCTGTACCCACGAGATCCCATCTTGGGGCCTGTTCCGGAGCTCCGCCGGAGGGGGCATCCATCACGGAGGGCTTCTACATCATTACCATAGCCTCTCCGATGAAGTGTGAGTAGTTTACCTCAGACCTTCGGGTCCATAGTTATTAGCTACATGGCTTCTTCTCTCTTTTTGGATCTCAATACAATGTTCTCCCCCTCTCTCGTGGAGATCTATTCGATGTAATCTTCTTTTTGCGGTGTGTTTGTTGAGACCGATGAATTGTGGGTTTATGATCAAGTTTATCTATGAACAATATTTGAATCTTCTCTAAATTCTTTTATGTATGATTGGTTATCTTTGCATGTCTCTTCGAATTATCAGTTTGGTTTGGCCTACTAGATTGATCTTTCTTGCAATGGGAGAAGTGCTTAGCTTTGGGTTCAATCTTGCGGTGTCCTTTCCCAGTGATAGTAGGGGCAGCAAGGCATGTATTGTATTGTTTCCATCGAGGATAACAAGATGGGTTTTTTATCATATTGCATGAATTTATCCCTCTACATCATGTCATCTTGCTTAAGGCGTTACTCTGTTTTCGAACTCAATACTCTAGATGCATGCTGGATAGCGGTCGATGAGTGGAGTAATAGTAGTAGATGCAGGTAGGAGTCGGTCTACTTGTATCGGACATGATGCCTATATACATGATCATACCTAGATATTCTCATAACTATGCTCAATTCTGCCAATTGCTCAACAGTAATTCATTCACCCACCGTAAAATACTTATGCTCTTGACAGAAGCCACTAGTGAAACCTATGGCCTCCGGGTCTATCTTCATCATATTAATCTCCCAACACTTAGTTATTTCCTTTCCTTTTTACTTTGCTTTTATTTTACTTTGCATCTTTATCATAAAAATACCAAAAATATTATCGTATCATATCTATCAGATCTCACTCTCGTAAGTGACCGTGAAGGGATTGACAACCCCTTATCACGTTGGTTGCGAGGATTTATTTGTTTTGTGTAGGTGCGAGGAACTCGCGCGTAGCCTCCTACTGGATTGATACATTGGTTCTCAAAAACTGAGGGAAATACTTATGCTACTTTGCTGCATCACCCTTTCCTCTTCAAGGGAAAACCAACGCAGTGCTCAAGAGGTAGCAAGAAGGATTTCTGGCGCCGTTGCCGGGGAGGTTTACGCAAAAGTCAACATGCCAAGTACCCATCACAAACCCTTATCTCCCGCATTACATTATTTGCCATTTGCCTCTTGTTTTCCTCTCCCCCACTTCACCCTTGCCGTTTTATTCGCCCTCTCTTTTTTGTTCGCCTCTTTTTCGCTTGCTTTTTGTTTGCTCATGTGTTGGATTGCTTGTTTGTCACGATGGCTCAAGATAATACCAAATTATGTGACTTTGCCAATATTAACAATAATGATTTCCTTAGCACTCCGATTGCTCCTCTTACCAATACTGAATCTTGTGAAATCAATGCTGCTTTGTTGAATCTTGTTATGAAAGTTCAATTCGCCGGCCTTCCTAGTGAAGATGCCGCTACTCATCTAAATAGCTTCGTTGATTTGTGTGATATGCAAAAGAAGAACGATGTTGATAATGATATTGTTAAATTGAAGCTATTTCCTTTTTCGCTTAGAGATCCTGCTAAAGCTTGGTTTTCGTCTTTGCCTAAAAATAGTATTGATTCATGGAATAAGTGCAAAGATGCTTTTATCTCTAAGTATTTTCCTCCCACTAAGATCATCTCTCTTAGAAACGATATTATGAATTTTAAGCAACTTGATCATGAACATGTTGCACAAGCTTGGGAGAGGATGAAATTAATGATACGTAATTGTCCTACTCATGGTTTGAATTTGTGGATGATTATACAAAATTTTTATGCCGGATTGAATTTTGCTTCTAGAAATCTTTTAGATTCGGCCGCGGGAGGCACTTTTATGGAAATCACTTTAGGAGAAGCTACTAAACTCCTCGATAATATTATGGTTAATTATTCTCAATGGCACACTGAAAGATCTACTAATAAAAAAGTGCATGCGATAGAAGAAATTAATATTTTGAGTGGAAAGATGGATGAACTTATGAAATTATTTGCTACTAAGAGTGTTTCTTCTGATCCTAATGATATGCCTTTGTCTACTTTGATTGAGAATAATAATGAATCTATGGATGTGAATTTTGTTGGTAGGAATAATTTTGGTAACAACGCGTATAGAGGAAACTTTAATCCTAGGCCTTATCCTAGCAATTCCTCTAATAATTATGGTAATTCCTACAACAACTCTTATGGAAATAAGATGCCCTCTGAATTTGAGACTAGTGTTAAAGAGTTTATGAATTCGCAAAAGAATTTCAATGCTTTGCTTGAAGAGAAATTGCTTAAAGTTGATGAATTGGCTAGGAACGTTGATAGAATTTCTCTTGATGTTGATTCTTTAAAGCTTAGATCTTTTCCTCCTTAGCATGATATCAACTCTCTCAAATCCATGAGAATTTCCATTGACGAGTGCAAAGAAAGAACCGCTAGGATGCGTGCTAAGAAAGAGTGCCTTATGAAAGCGTGTTCTTCAAATTTCTATGAAAATAAAGATGAAGATCTAAAAGTTATTGATGTGTCCCCTATTAAATCTTCGTTTTGCAATATGAATCTTGATAATGATGGGACTGAATATGATCCACCTTTACCTAGAAGGCGTTCCAAAAATTCGGAGTTTTTAGATCTTGATGCTAAAATTGATGAAAGTGGGATTGAAGAAATCAAAACCCTAGATGTTAATAAACCCACTATTTTGGATTTCAAGGAATTTAATTATGAAAATTGCTCTTTGATAGATTGTATTTCCTTGTTGCAATCCGTGCTAAATTCTCCTCATGCTTATATTCAAAATAAAGCTTTTACCAAACATATCGTTGATGCCTTGATGCAATCTTATGAAGAAAAGCTTGAGTTGTAAGTTTCTATCCCTAGAAAACTTTATGATGAGTGGGAACCAACTATTAAAATTAAGATTAAGGATCATGAGTTCTATGCTTTATGTGATTTGGGTGCTAGTGTTTCCACTATTCCCAAAACTTTGTGCGATTTGCTAGATTTCCGTGATTTTGATGATTGCTCTCTAAACTTGCACCTTGCGGATTACACTATTAAGAAACCTATGGGAAGAATTAATGATGTTCTTATTGTTGCAAATAGGAATTATGTGCCCGTAGATTTTATCATTCTTGACATAGATTGCAATCCTTCATGTCCTATTAGTCTTGGTAGACCTTTCCCTAGAACGATTGGTGCAATTATTGATATGAAGGAAGGGAATATTAGATTCCAATTTCCACTAAAGAAAGGCATGGATTACTTCCCTAGGAAGAAAATAAAATTACCATATGAATCTATCATGAGATCCACTTATGGATTGCCTACCAAAGATGGCAATACCTAGATCTATCCTTGCTTTTATGCCTAGCTAGGGGCGTTAAACGATAGCGCTTGTTGGGAGGCAACCCAATTTTATTTTTAGTTTTTTTTTGTTTTTGCTTCTGTTTAGGAATAAATATTTGATCTAGCCTCTCGTTAGATGTGTTTTTATGTTTTAATTAGTGTTGGTGCCAAGGTAAACCTATAGGATCTTGTTGGATGATAGTTATTTGATCTTGCTGTAATTTCCAGAAACTTTCTGTTCACGAAAACAATTATTAAAAATCACCAGAACGTGATAAAATACTGATTCCAATTTCTGCTGATCAATAAACAAATTTCCTAGGTCTTCCTATCTTGGCTGATTTTTTGGAGTTCCAGAAGTTTGCGTTAGTTACAGATTACTACAGACTGTTCTGTTTTTGACAGATTCTGTTTATCGTGTGTTGTTTGCTTATTTTGATGAATCTATGGCTAGTAAAATAAGTTTATAAACAATAGAGAAGTTGGAATACAGTAGGTTTAAAACCAATATAAATAAAGAATGAGTTCATTACAGTACCATGAAGTGGTCTTTTGTTTTCTTTCGCTAACGGAGCTCACGAGATTTTCTGCTAAGTTTTGTGTTGTGAAGTTTTCAAGTTTTGGGTGAAAGATTTGATGGATAATGGAACAATGAGTGGCAAGAGCCTAAGATTGGGGATGCCCATGGCACCCCCAAGATAATCTAAGGACACCATAAAGCCAAAGCTTGGGGATGCCCCAGAAGGCATCCCTTCTTTCGTCTACTTCCATCGGTAACTTTACTTGGAGCTATATTTTTATTCACCACATGATATGTGTTTTGCTTGGAGCGTCTTGTATGATTTGAGTCTTTTCTTTTTAGTTTACCACAATCATCCTGTCTGTACACACCTTTTGAGAGAGCCATACATGATTTGAAATTTGCTAGAATACTCTATGTGCTTCGCTTATATCTTTTGAGTTATATAGTTTTGCTCTAGTACTTCACTTATATCTTTTAGAGCACGGTGGTGGATTTGTTTTATAGAAACTATTGATCTCTCATGATTCACTTAGATTATTTTGAGAGTCGTAAATAGCATGGTAATTTGCTTAAATAATCCTAATATGCTTGTTATTCAAGATTAGTAAAAACTTTCTTATGAGTGTGTTGAATACTAAGAAAAGCTTGATGCTTGATAATTGTTTTGAGATATAAAGATGGTGATATTAGAGTCATGCTAGTTGAGTAGTTGTGAATTTGAGAAATACTTGTGTTAAAGTTTGTGATTCCCGTATCATGCACGTATGGTGAACCGTTATGTGATGAAGTCGGAACATGATTTATTTATTGATTGTCTTCCTTATGAGTGGCGGTCGGGGACGAGCGATGGTCTTTTCCTACCAATCTATCCCCCTAGGAGCATGCGCGTAATACTTTGCTTTGATAACTCGTAGATTTTTGCAATAAGTATATGAGTTCTTCATGACTAATGTTGAGTCCATGGATCATACGCACTTTCTTCCTTCCACTATTGCTAGCCTCTCTAGTACCATGCACTTTTCGCCGGTATCATACACCCACCAGAAACCTTCCTCAAAACAGCCACCATACCTGCCTATCATGGCAGTTCCATAGCCATTCCGAGATATATTGCCATGCAACTTTCCACCGTTCCGTTTATTATGACACGCTCCATCATTGTCATATTGCTTAGCATGATCATGTAGTTGACATCGTATTTGTGGCAAGGCCACCGTTCACAATTCTTTCATACATGTCGCTCTTGATTCATTGCATATACCGGTACACCGCCGGAGGCATTCATATAGAGTCATATTTTGTTCTAAGTATCGAGTTGTAATTGTTGAGTTGTAAGAAAATAAAGTGTGATGATCTTCATTTTTAGAGCATTGTCCCAAGTGAGGAAAAGGATGATGGAGACCATGATTCCCCCACAAGTCGGGATGAGACTCCGGACGAAAAATAATAATAAAAAGAGAAGAAAAGAGGCCAAAAAAAGAGAAAAGGCCCAAAAAAATGAGAGAAAAAGAGAGAAGGGACAATGTTACTATCCTTTTACCACACTTGTGCTTCAAAGTAGCACCATGATCTTCATGATAGAGAGTCTCTCATTTTGTCACTTTCATATACTAGTGGGAATTTTTCATTATAGAACTTGGCTTGTATATTCCAATGATGGGCTTCCTCAAAATGCCCTAGGTCTTCGTGAGCAAGCGAGTTGGATGCACACCCACTTAGTTTCTTTTGTTGAGCTTTCATATACTTATAGCTCTAGTGCATCCGTTGCATGGCAATCCCTACTCACTCACATTGATATCTATTGATGGGCATCCCCATAGCCCGTTGATACGCCTAGTTGATGTGAGACTATCTTCGCCCTTTTTGTGTTCTCCACAACCACCCTTCTATTCCACATATAGTGCTATGTCCATGGCTCACGCTCATGTATTGCGTGAAGATTGAAAAAGTTTGAGAACGTCAAAAGTATGAAACAATTGCTTGGCTTGTCATCAGGGTTGTGCATGATTTAAATACTTTGTGTGGTGAAGATAGAGCATAGCCAGACTATATGATTTTGTAGGGATAACTTTCTTTGGCCATGTTATTTTAAGAAGACATGATTGCTTTGTTAGTATGCTTGAAGTATTATTATTTTTATGTCAATATTAAACTTTTGTCTTGAATCTTTCGGATCTGAATATTCATACCACAATTAAGAAGAATTACATTGAAATTATGCCAAGTAGCAATCCGCATCAAAAATTCTGTTTTTATCATTTACCTACTCGAGGACGAGCAGGAATTAAGCTTGGGGATGCTTGATACGTCTCCAACGTATCTATAATTTTTTATTGCTCCATGCTATATTATCTACTGTTTTGGACATTATTGGGCTTTATTATTCACTTTTATATTATTTTTGGGACTAACCTATTAACCGGAGGCCCAGCCCAGAATTGCTGTTTTTTCCCTATTTCAGAGTTTCGCAGAAAAAGAATATCAAACGGAGTCCAAACGGAATGAAACCTTCGGGAACGTGATTTTTAGGAAGAATATGATCCAGGAGACTTGGACCCTACGTCAAGAAACAAAGGAGGAGGCCACGAGGTAGGGGGCGCGCCTACCCCCCAGGGCGCGCCCTCCACCCTCGTGGGCCCCCTATTGCTCCACCGGCGTACTCCTTCCTCCTATATATACCTACGTACCCCCAAACGATCAGATACGGAGCCAAAAACCTAATTCCACCGCCGCAACCTTCTGTACCCATGAGATCCCATCTTGGGGCCTGTTCCGGAGCTCCGCCGGAGGGGGCATCCATCACGGAGGGCTTCTACATCATCACCATAACTTCGGGTCCATAGTTATTAGCTAGATGGCTTCTTCTCTCTTTTTGGATCTCAATACAATGTTCCCCCACTCTCTCGTGGAGATCTATTCGATGTAATCTTGTTTTTGCGGTGGGTTTGTTGAGACCGACGAATTGTGGGTTTATGATCAAGTTTATCTATGAACAATATTGAATCTTCTCTGAATTCTTTTATGTATGATTGGTTATCTTTGCAAGTCTCTTCGAATTATCAGTTTGGTTTGGCCTACTAGATTGATCTTTCTCGCAATGGGAGAAGTGCTTAGCTTTGAGTTCAATCTTGCGGTGTCCTTTCCCAGAGACAGTAGGGGCAGCAAGGCACGTATTGTATTGTTGCCATCGACGATAACAAGATGGGGTTTTTATCATATTGCATGAATTTATCCCTCTACATCATGTCATCTTGCTTAAGGCGTTACTCTGTTTTCATGAACTTAATACTCTAGATGCATGTTGGATAGCGGTCGATGAGTGGAGTAATAGTAGTAGATGCAGGCAGGAGTCGGTCTACTTGTCTCGGACGTGATGCCTATATACATGATCGTACCTAGATATTCTCATAACTATGCTCAGTTCTGTCAATTGCTCAACAGTAATTCGTTCACCCACCGTAAAATACTTATGCTCTTGAGAGAAGCCACTAGTGAAACCGATGGCCCCCGGGTCTATCTTCATCATATTAATCTTCCAACACTTAGTTGTTTCCTTTGCTTTTTACTTTGCTTTTATTTTACTTTGCATCTTTATCATAAAAATACCAAAAATATTATCCTATCATATCTATCAGATCTCACTCTCGTAAGTGACCGTGAAGGGATTGACAACCCCTTATCGCGTTGGTTGCAAGGATTTATTTGTTTTATGTAGGTGCGAGGGACTCGCGCGTAGCCTCCTACTGGATTGATACCTTGGTTCTCAAAAACTGAGGGAAATACTTACGCTACTTTGCTGCATCACCCTTTCCTCTTCGAGGGAAAAGCAACGCAGTGCTTAAGAGGTAGCAATGACTGATGGAGCCATCGAACCTTCTGATGATGTCACAGTGGAACTCTCAATGAAAGCACCAATGTCGGTGTCAAAAACGGCGGATGTCGGGTAGGGGGTCCCAAACTGTGCGTCTAGGATCGATGGTAACAGGAGACGGGGGACATGATGTTTACCTAGGTTCGGGCCCTCTTGGATGGAGGTAATACCCTACTTCCTGCTTGATTGATCTTGATGAATATGAGGATCACAAGAGTTGATCTACCACGAGATCGTAATGGCTAAACCCTAGAAGTCTAGCCTATCTGACTGTGATTGCCTCTACGGACTAAACCCTCCGGTTTATATAGACATCGGAGGGGCCTAGGGTTGTACCGAGTCAGTTTACAAAGGAAGGAATCTACATATCCAAACGCCAAGCTTGCCATCCACGCAAAGTAGAGTCCCATCCGGACACGCGAAGAAGTCTTCTGTCTTGTATCTTCATAGCCCAATTGTCCGGCCCATGTTACATAGTCCGGACGGCCGAGGACCCCCTAATCCAGGACTCCCTCAGCCGTGCATGGCTCTCGCCTCTTGAAGCTCCTCGGTTGCCTTGGTGATGAACTCCTGAGCACCTGGCACCTTAAGCCTTGTGCCCTCCTGGCGGAAGCGCGTGCTAAAGCACCCTCCACGTGGTGCCTGAGCGCCTCCCTCATGACGTCGGCTAGGTCAGAGGCCCTCCAGAGGAGATCCCCCGAGCCCAACCTAAGGGGGGTGCCGGGCATGCCTTCCTGTGCGAGAGAGGGAGGCGCCCCATCGGTGGGCGCATGTCCTGAGGTGGTACCGCTGGACACCCCGCTCTCCTGAGGTTCTTGATGGAGCAACTGCTTCTTCTTCTTGGGGACAGCCTCAGGAGGGTAGATGGCGCCGTCATTGTCTGGATTCTCGCCTGCCGCAGCCTGGTAGGCGCGCTCGAGAGAGCACACTACGTCCTTCTCCTCGAAGGCGACCGTGATGATGTCACGGCTCCCTGGCATCTTGAGGACATTGTAACCATGGTGATTCATCGCCATGAACTTCGCCAGGGCCGGATATCCAAGGATGGCGTTGTAAGGGAGACAGATGTGGGCGACGTCGAAGTCGATGAGCTCTGTGCGGTAGATGTCGTGCTGGCCGAATGTGACAGGGAGGCGGATCTGCCCTATGAGGGTGGTGCAGCTGCCGGTCACTCCTGAGAAAGGCTTGGTGGGCTGCAGCTGGTCATAGGGTAGTTGGAGGCGGTAGAACGTCTCGATGGACAGAACATTGGGCCCCGCACCACCGTCGATGAGGGTCTTGGTGACAAGGACGTTCCTGATGACGGGCGAGTAGAGCATCGGGAGGGCACCGGCAGTTGCCGCACACTTGAGCTGGTCAGACGAGCTGAAGCTGATGGTGCACTTGGACCACCTAAGTGGACGCGTGGCCCCGAGCTTGGGAAGGGCCACGTTCACTTCGAGGGCAAACTGCTTGAAGATGCGATGAGAGGCAGGGGCCTGAGCGCCGCCCAGGATGCAGCCGATGGGCCGAGGCTCCTGGAAGCCCCCAGCCCCTCGTCCTGGTGGTGGTCTTCATTCCTTCTTGGTGGTGGTGGCAGCGGAGGGAGGCCAGCGTTGCCCCAAGGGCGGTCCTCACGAAGTTGGTCCCTCCATGGGCCCTCGCGAGGCTGGCCCTGCCAGCGTTCCTCACGAGGCTGATCGGGCCACTCCTGGAGAGGGCCGTGCTCGTCCTAGCGTACTCCACTCCGGCCTCCTCCGCGGCCGTAGCCTTGATCATTGCACTCGGGGCGACGACCGAGGCGCCCGTCGCGGATGGCTATGCACGTTCTAGAGTACGTAGAACGGCCGGCTACCCTTGGATGACTCCGGGTGATCATAGCCACGCTTCATCTCTGGTTCTGCCGCGAGCACGGCTGCCCCCTTGCGCTTCACGTCCTTGGCCTTGCCTTTCTTGTCCTCTGGATCTGCCTCCGGGAGCTCGAGGAGGGACAAGCGCCCTTCCTCAGCTCTCGCACACTTTGTCGCCATGTTGAACATCTCCAGGGTCGTGCATAGGTCTTCGTGTATGGCAAGCTCCTCCTTCATCTTGACGTCGCGGACGCCATCAGTGAACACAGATGATGGCCTCGTCCGACGCCTTGGGGATCTCGAGACGAACGTTGTTGAAGCGCTGGATGTACTTCTGCGGGGTTTCCCCTGGCTGCTTCTTGATGCGCCGCAGGTCACCCGCAGCCGGCGGGCGATCGCGAGTTCCTTGAAAGTTGGCGAAGAAACGCTCACGCATCTCGCCCCAGGAGGAGATCTATCCCACGGGCAGGTTCAGGAGCCACGAGCGCACGCCATCCTTGAGGGCCATGAGAAACCAGTTCGCCATAACCTTCTTGTCACTGTTGGCCACCTCGATACTCAGCTCGTAGAGCTGCTGGAATTCAGTAGGGTCGGGGGTGCCGTCGTAGCGTGGAAGCAGGTCGGGCTTGAACTTTCCTAGCAAGACAACGCTACATAGCTCCGGAGTGAAGGCGCGGCAACCCGCTGTGGTCATGGGTGCCCGTTGTGGAGGTGGAGCTTGATCTTGGAGCTCGCGCGCCACCACCACAGGCGGTGCGTGGTCTTGACGCGGCGGTGTTGGGAGCGCACGCGCCTCTCCTTGCGACCGCTGGGCCACCTGGCAGCTTTCTTCCTCATGCGCCGGCGCCCTGCATGGTGGGTCGCACCGTGGGGCCTCGCGCCTCGGCCCGAAGGCGACGTCTTGACGGGGAGGCGGAGGAGGTGCTCCGTGGGCTACATCACCCGCAGCAGGTGGCGGGTGAGGCAACAAAAGAGACGGTGCAGGAGAGCCCCTGCGGCGCCGACGAGCTCGGCGATGCGGTCCAGCTAGTCTTCATAGAGGTCGTCGATGGGGCGGTAACGCAGGAGCTCGCGTGCCATGAGCAGTGCAGCCTGCGCGCCCGCCGAGCCGTGACGAGCGTGGGACGATGAACCAGCCGGAGTTAGCGACGGGGTGGCGGTGCGCCCATCACGCCGCACGGAGGGGTGCCGCGACGAAGCTTGCTGCTCGTGCCCCGCCGGGCCGGTGGCGGCGTTGGCGGCAGGCGACGGGGAACAACGGGGAGGCCCACCAGCAGATGTCGTCTGGGCGACGTGGGCAGCGAGGGTGGCCCGACGCTCAGCACGGGCTCGACGGGCGTCAGCCATGGAAGCGGTGGAACGATGGCGAGTCGACCGACGGAAGAGAGGCTCCGATGCACCCCTACCTGGTGCACCAAATGTCGGATCACAGGTTCCACAGACCCTTGAGAGGTTCGAACTCTGGGGTGCGTGCGAAGAACTCGTCCTCCCCAGTCTGCCTGCTCGCTAATCTCACGGCCTAGCTCGATGAACCGAATGGATGAGGTACACCGCAGTTTACCCAGGTTCGGGCCACCTTGCGGTGTAAAAGCCTACTCCTGCTTTGTGGTGGATTGGCCTCGTGGGGCTGAGGATGAACTAGTACAATGGGCGAACAACCTCAGGAGGAGGAGTGTTCTTATGCTCCATGAGCTGGTGGGTGTGAGGATGATCCGAATCTCCTCCGTGCTATGGTGGTGGTGCTGCTCTATTTATAGTGGCCTTGGTCCTCTTCCCAAATGTAGGTGGGAAGTTATCCCACAACGGCCAAATTCGAAGGGAGACAACTAGTACATGCTATCCTGAAAAAAGTAGTCTTCAGTTGCGAAAGCCTCTAGTCATGACACCGTGGTGGGCTCGGCGATGACCTCCGTCCTGGCGGTCTTGGTCTTGTTGCACCGGAATGGAAACCTTTGGCTGATTCCTCGGGACTCCGCGCCTGCGCTTGCCTCTTTAGCACTAAAGAGGAAACATGTACACTATGCTCGCTAGTGCCCGCCTGGCCTTGGTCGTCATGGCTCACGTCATCTGATCCTCGCGAGGTGAGCCTTGCATAGATATCTCCGCTCCTCGGGAGCCAGCCTGGGGAGGCCGCTCCCCGTGGAGGTCTTGGTGTCGTCCGCCTCGTGAGGCTTGGCCGCTTGCGAGGGTCTTGAGTTGTTGATGTTGAAGCTGGGCCATACCAGGTCGTCGACGGAGCCACTCCGTGGGCCGTAGGCAGGCAAGTCTGGGTACCCCCGTTCCCAAAACGCCGACAGTTCTCTTTCATATCATCAAGTACTTTCTTGACATCATCTATGGGCATGCCCATGATTGTTCCTCCTGCAGCTGTATCAAGCAGAGTCTTTGACATATGATTCAAACCAATATAAAAGGATTAATCATTCCTCCATTCCATGGTTAGGACAGTTCCTTATGGCTTCTTTCATTATATCCAATGCAAGCGCTAGTTGCTCACGTCCTTCCTGCTTTAAACATGTATCTGAGAACATAGTTGCGTAATTTTTGTAGGTAGACAAAATTTAGATAAAAATTTGTTGCAATAATCAACCCAAGACGTTAATTTGCCTCTAGGTAAAGCTAGAAGCCCTTCTTTTACTTTTCCTCTCAAAGAGAGAGGAAATAGATGCAACTTCAAAGCGTCTGGGTCATAATCTCTAATGCGTGTCATGTTGCAGAATTCAATAAAATTATGCAGGTGCATACCAGCATATTCAGAAGAAGAGCCTCCAAATTGGTCCAATGGAACCATGGAAACTAAGTTCTATTTAATCTCATACTCAGTGGCTGCAACCTTAGGTTGTGCTATAGGTTCACGCATAAAGTTATTGCTGGGAGTAGCAAAACTTCCAAGATTTTGAGCCATGGTAATCTTTTCAACTAACAAAACTTGCACGAAAAATAAACTTAACTAAAACAAAAGTAAAAACTAAAACTAAAACCAAACTTTAACAAATAACTCTAAACATAAAGACTAGGAACACTCAACTCCTCCCCGACAATGGCGCGAGAAAAAGGGCTTGGTACCTCCTTTTAGTGATCTGGTAAAGGAACAAAAAGTACCATGCACCTATTTCCCCAGAGGCGACCCTGGGTTATCGAACCCACGAGAAGAAGGCTCCCTTGAAGCGATGGTTCTAGCAAGCTTTCATTAAAGGATTAATTCCAGCTTTTGACCAACACTAGTAGAAAACGGGACATTAGTCCCGATTCGTAAGGGCCTTTAGTCTCGGGTGTGCAACCGGGACTAAAGGCCCCCTTTTTAGTCCCAGTTGTGTTACGAATCGGGACTAAAGGGGCTCCACATGGCCGCTGCGGAGTGCTCAGGCAGGAGGACCTTTAGTCCTGGTTGGTAACACAAACCGGGACTAAAATGCAGCCACGCGTCAGGCGCTGCCAAGCACTGGAGTTTAGGTTTTTTTAAAGGGGGGTTTAGGGTTTGGAGGGTTCAGGGGTTTCATGTTGTGTTTCCCTTTTATTTTGGTGTTTACCATTCAATTCTTTTTCATTTAGGGTTTTCATTTTCATTTTATGTTTTCCATTCAACTCGGCGCTAGCTACTACATATAGCAATGAAGGAACCATTACACAACATCGTCATGAATATAGGAAGTGACCTCTCTTTCTCCATGCTTGGTCGAAAAACAAGTTTTTGTATATCTATTCAACGCTACTACATATAGTACCCATTCATGCATATATACAATACAACATCTCATATGATCCCTAATATCTAATTACCAAAATCACATTCCAATTCCCGATGGTATTCTCCGTTTTTAGCTATGACCTCTTCAAGTAAGAATCCCGCCAATTCCTCTTGAATTGCTCGTATGCGATCCTTTGGAAGGAGTTCGTCCTGCTTCCATTGGATCTAATTTAAAGAAGGGGGGTCAACATGTATATATATATATATACAAATGAAACTCAACACAATTGATGGTAATAAAATAAAGTTGTGAATATTTTTTACGGACTTCAAGTTGTTCTAAAATTCTGCCCTTCTCACATGTCTCTGGCCAATGAACTCGCAAACGTAGTATCCACATAAATTATTCCCGTCTTCCTGCCTCAAGCACTTTACGAGGATAGAGTTCAATCAAAACAATAATCAAGCATGATAATGGTACTGAAATTAGAATCAAAGAGAGATGTGCGGAACTAGCCAATACTACTTACATTGAGGTGTCGAAATCGCAGCTCATCTTTCCATTCACCCCTAGCCTGCTTGGTGAACTCTTTCCAAACCCTGCCCGACAAAGAAAATGAATAAAAGAATTATTAATTACTTGATATCAGGAAATGAATAAAAGTTGCCGATATAGTGCGATGATGATTGAACTTACCTCTGGAGCATTTCACTCATGCCCGCCCATATCTGAGGGTCTTTACGTTTCGAGTCCATGACAAGTACTAATCCTGCGTCAACCTGAATGACTAGAAAAATAAAGTGGAACCTGCGCACGCATAACTCATCAATTACACTTAACATCAAGTAAGCGAAACAGAATGTGTACAAGATAGTAACACTCACTGGAAGTTGTAAGGAAACAGTATTTCCCTTCTGGTTTGTTGTGCAATGAACGCCTTTAGCAAGTTATTCTCAGTATCATTGGCGTTGTTTGCTACCGTAAATTCATGTATGTTATTTGGGTTAATGAACCCAAGGTCATAGATTTGTCCTCTTTTGCATTTGAAAATATTCAATCTACATAATATAGTGAGGATAATTATACATGCAATGAATGAGCTGAGCTAGAGACTTAATTACAGAAATAATAATTACAGACAATAGCAACTGATGATATTTATCGAGGGCGTCTTGATTGTATAACAGAAATAATTCATTAAATTCAACGTCTATCTCCTCATCTCCATTGAAGTAATGCTCATCTTTAATTCCCACCATGAGAAGGTTGCTCCCTTCCTTTGAGGCTTCCATGTACCACTCATGCAATCTTCGCATTTGTGTTGGTAGATGCTAGAGCTCCTCAGGTCTGATGAGAGGCTTCCCGTGCTCGTATCTGTATGCTAAATCAGCCATGTGGAACTCTCCATGCTCGCCTAAGTATTGACCAAGAGTGAAACCAATATCATGGGCCGCTACCTCCGGATCATAAACGATATCGAAAGACACCTTGAGCGGGGGGCACGATTGGTTTTTTTGTTCTCTGTGCTAGGGAATTGTTTCCCCCTTGCACTACTACTACTTCCCGCCCGCTGCACATGTTCTCTATGCGACTTGATAATAGGGCGGTCATAGTTAGATAGTAGCGGAGGCAGCGGTGATCGCGTAAGGTTTTCCAGACAGCGCTTCGCTTTTGTCGGATCTATTTTCTCCTTTCACTCGGGCTATGTCTATGCAAGCTGGCATTTCACATCGGCATCCACGAGCTTCTTGAGTTCCTCATCACTCAGTTGGCATGGTAACTTGGTAGGCGCCTCCTTAACGCTTATTGTACCTGCTACTTTGGATTTCTTCACAGTTGTACAACTAGCCACCGCAGCGGCGGTTCTCTTCTGCCGGGGCTGAGGGAGCGGAGGAGGTGGAGTCTACTGAAGGGCCTCCTATGGCAGAGTCTGCTCACGCGACGGAGACAGCTGAGGCGGCGGAGTCTGCTGACACAACAAAGACGGCTGAGGCAGCGGAGTGTGCTGACACGGTGTGGACAGCTGAGGCAGCGGAGCCTGCTGACGCAACGGAGACGGCTGAGGCAGCGGAGATAGAGATGGATTGGAATTGTGAGGAGTCTGCTGAGGGGCCTCCTCCGGTGGAGTCTGCTTATGCGGCGTCCAATGTGGAAGCACGATGTGTTCCTTTCTCCATAGAATGGTAGTGCTTCTGGCATATCCCAGTTGAGTCTCCCCTTCAGCTCTAGTGAAGTTAAGCTCCAGCTGCTCAAATCCGTTGGTAACTTCATCCACCCCGACAACAGCATAGCCATCTGGAATCAGAGAGCAATGGTAAGTTGCATCAGGTATAGGAGGTAAGGAAAATCCGACCGCCACCTTCATGGATATGCTCATGCATTTCGCTTGTAGATCACAATGTTCCCTCTGCGTGATATCATCCACGGGGTAGTGAGGAGCCGCGATATCATCTGTGGGCCGAACGAGCTCCGTGGAAGACACGCTACTTTTCCGCTGAGATGGTGGGCCGGAAGTATCGAATGCAGGATCTTCGTGCCGCTGAGATGGGTCGATAGCTTGCTGGCTGGTAAGTGCCTCTGTTTTCTTCTCCTACAACGCTAATTTTTCTTCTATCTTCTACAGCCAGTCTGCATCATGTTTCTTTTTTCTCCATCGTCTTCTATAAGTGCCACTGCAGTCGGGAAACCCAGCCTTCCACGAAACGGAGCCCGATGTGCCTCGTGTTCATCCACTGTGTTTAGGATTCCCGAGGGAGCGTGTCAGCTCATCGTTCTCTCTGTCGGGATGGAACTTCCCATCCTGCATGTCCTTGAATGCATCTTGAAGGGCTTTGATGGGTGTTGCAAGTTGATCTTTTGTATAAATACACTTCCCTGTTTCTGGGTCCAACGTTCCCCCATGCCTGTAGAACCAAGTGTTTGCCCGTTCGGTCCACTCCAATGGCTCTAGAACGATTCGTTTATCAATCAGATCATTCTCATTTTTCTCCCACTTAGGTCTGGCAACCTTGTAGCCATCTGACCCCGTAACATGATGATATTCCTTCTTTGCAGCATTGTCCTTATTTATTTTTGACATTTTCTTAGCTTCATCCGATGTCTTGTACTTCACAAAGGCGGGCCAGTGATCTTTTATCTTCTCATATGCTTTGGTGAATGTTGGAATCTTCTCTTTCTGGGCATATTCTTGGTGCAATCTTTTCTTCCAGTTGCTGAATTGTTGGGCCATCTTCTTAATAGCCCACGCCTTGACTTTTCGCTCTATAACTTTGTTATTTGGATACACCTCTGGCGATAGGGTGGAATTGATCATGAGCGTACACTACAAAAAAACCACTTCCATGATGATACGTGTTTGTCGCAATAGGTCACGTTTTCTATCATGCATGTACATCCATGACAATTTTATGACAGAAACAAGATAGTAATACTTGTGCTGTCGTAGAAGTGTTAAATGACAATACTCATATTATCATCACGGAAGTGTCCACTTCCATGACGATAATCGACGCGTCATGGAAGTGGTTTCGTCAAGGGTAACCGACACGTGGCATCCACCGTAATGGGTCACCGTCAAGCTATCGGGTCCGGTTTTGGATCCGATAACCCATTAATAGCCCGGACCAATGGCGATTTTCCATGTGTAAAATTTTCATTGGACGAAGGAACCACGTGTCAACTCCTCGGCGTGACAGATGTCAGTTGTCCAATGCACAGGAGGCGCTTATGATACGTCGACATGTGGCAAGGCCCAAACATGGTCCATTTAGGTTAAAAGGTTGGGTCTGTCAAAATAAGTGGGCCGACCCATTACCGACCTGCTTGCGTCTAGTCCATTCACATCCATGACCCATACAAGTTATGCAAAATCGGCCCATCAAAGGCCCATTGTAGATTTGACACCAACCCCGGCCATTGTCAGATCCAGCCCGCTATGTCTTTGGGCTCAATTGCGACCCGAGTTTCTGTCGGCCTATTAGCAACCACTACAAAAAATACACTTCCATAATGATACGTGTTTGTCATAGTAGGTCACATTTTCTGTCATGCATGTGCATCCATGACGATTTTATGACAGAATCAAGATAGTCATACATGTGCTGTCGTAGAAGTGTTCCATGACATTACCAAAATTATCATCACAGAAGTATCCACTTCCATGACGATAAATGCCGCATCATGGAAGTGCTTTCGTCAAGGGGGACCGACATGTGGCATCCACCGTAACGGGTCACGGTTAAGATATCGGGTCCGGTTTTGGATCCGATAACCTGCTAACAGCCACGACGAATGCCGATTTTCCACGTGTAAAATTCTCATTGGCTAACGGAACCACGTGTCAGCTCCGCGTTGGCATAGGTATCACTCATCCAATGGCGAGATGCGCCTATGATATGTTGACACGTGGACCAGCCCAAAAGTGGCCCATAAAGATTAATTGGGCCGGCCCAACTAAAGGCCCACAAGATTTAGCGGACCATAATGGGTCGGCCCAGCTAAAGGCCCACAAGATTTTGCAGACCATAATGGGCCGGCCCAGCTAAAGGCCCAACATTCTCAGTTAAGGCCCATATGGCTAGTGTCAAATCGGCCCATCAACGGCCCGTCCTAAACCTGTCATCATCGCGGCCCATGGTCACTTCTGGCCCGTTAACAGTCCGGTAAGTATTTGGGCCGAATTACGGCCCGGTGTGTTTCCGGCCTATTAAAGGTCCTGCTTCAGTTGGGCCCATTTATAGGCCATTGAAACTTTCAGCCCATAAATGACCATGAAGGATTTGGGCCATATTCGGCCATGTGTGAATTCGGCCTGTTAGAGGCCCACTATAGATTTGGGCCACTTTCAGCCTGTTGTGACTTTCGGCCTGTTAACGTCAGACGAAACCCATGGGCCATATGTGGCCCAACGTCACATCGGGCCTACTAAAGGCCCATATAAAAATGACACTAATCAAGCCCGACCGAACTTCCGGCCTGTTAAAGGCCCATGTAGTAGGTCGACATTTTCAACCCGTCTGAATTTTGGGCTGTGAACGATCCGCATTGTAAATGGGCCACCATTTCGGCCTGCTAAGACCAGTGGGTTATTTGGCACGGTCAGGGCCCAATCTCACTTTCGGCCTATTAAAGGCCCATGTTTTTATGGGCTCAAGATATTTACACCTGTAAATAGCCTATTGTTACTGAGGGCCCAAATTATGTTTAGGCCTGTTAAAGGCCCACTATGGGCACATGCCTACTAGAAAAATATGAAAGCTTATGCAGATTTAGGCCCAGATATTTTTAGTGGGCTACATGAAAATTTTGGCCCATAATCGTTTTTAGCCCAATTGGAATGGGCCCGACGAATGTTGGCATGTTGGGCTCCTACGAAGCTTTCGGCCGAATACATTACTAAGATAAACCTACACTATACAAAAATAGCGTCGTAATTACTGCAGCCTTGGCAGCATCATAAATGCTGTATCACAACAAAATAAATTCCAGCCATACAACAAATGGCCTGTTGGCATAAAGTTTACAGTCCTTGCAGATAAAAGCACCATCAGATGTATAGAAGCACAGATCATTTGACCTGAGTGCTAATGTTTCAGGCCATAGAATCTGATGGAGCAGCACGACCTTCCCCTTTTTGCGCCATTGCTCTTAAACAACGACGCAAATGTCTGATAGTCTGGTTTCAAAACCATTCATATCTTGACGACATTTTTCAACCACTATTCTTGTTTCCGAAATGACGTCCATTAGGGATTGGACTTGTGTCTGGAGCACAGATATATCACTTTGTCTAGCTGGAAGATTTCGTTCAGTAGGCGATTTGGAAGAGGTTACCTTGACAACCAACCTAGAATTACGCAGGAAGGTGCTTTTTGCACTGTTAGTGGAGAGATACTGATGCACCGAAGCAAGAGGTGACATTGTGCCTGTGGTAGCCTCGGCACCTTTAGGTGGTTGTAGCTGTTCAATCATTTGTTCCATAGCTTGCTGAAAGTTTGAACTTGTAGATTAGTGTACCAGATAAGTTACTAATGAGACAAAAACAAACAAAGTAGGTTTCACGTTTATACATAACTTATTTCAGTGAACTATTGTAATACATTAACATGTATTGTAGTGCCAACTACATAATAAAATCACTTTTGGAACATATGTCCATGTAGCATGCCTACTGTATTGTCTATTTCCTCACATTTGTTGACATCTAAGGATAAAGAGACATGGTTTAAAGTAGGATGAACAAAGTATGACATCATTCATATCATGGGCAAACAAATATAAAACAAACATGCTATTGTATCATTGTGTGGGCACGTGAACATCACAAATAGATTACAGATCAAGACCAAAAGAATATCCTTCATCTCTTTTAAACCATGTAAGGTGAAATGATACATTAAGACAACTGTGTATAAAAGTGAACAGAGTAACTGACATTGGCTGCAAACCAAGCAGTTAAATGAACACATCACAGTACCAATCAGTTCAAAGGCAGGTGTAACACCCCGGATGTAACTTTCCATATTTGTAACTCCAAATCTTGCCATTTTTGGCTATGTGTTATGATATTCCCTTCGTCGTCAGGTTTTGTCTTTCGTTTTGCATTTTGTTTTGTCATGCATCTCATATCGTGTCATCATGTGCATTGCATTTGCATACGTGTTCGTCTCATGCATCCGAGCATTTTCCCCGTTGTCCGTTTTGCAATCCGGCACTCCCACCTCCTCCGGCGCACCCCTCTAGTTTTCTTTTCGTGAGCGGGTGTTGAACGTTCTCGGAATGGACCGAGGCTTGCCAAGTGGCCTTGGTATACCACCGGTAGACCACCTATCAAGTTTCGTTCCATTTGGAGGTCGTTTGGTGCTCCAACGGTTAACCGGGTAACCGCAAAGTCCGTTTGTGTGTTGCAGCAAAAACCCCCTCCAAACAGCCCAAAAACCCTTCTAAGTCACTTCCATGCTCTAGGTCGTTCGATCACGATCGTGTGGGCGAAAACCGTGCCTCATTTGGACTCTCCTAGCTCCCTCTAGCTATAAGAACACCTCCCCCCCTCCGAAATTCCGGATCCCCGAAACCCTAGCCCGTTCCTCCGCGCCGCCGGACGTGTCTGCCGCCGGCCGGGCGAAACCCGCCGCCGCCCACAGCCAACCCCAGTGCGCCACGTTAGCGTCCCGCGCCCACATCGCCGCCGGCCCGCCGGGGCCCGTGCGGGGCCCTCCCGGCCCGCGCCTCCTCCGCCCCGCGGCCCGAGCCGCCGCCGCCCTCCTCCCGCGCGCCTCCGCGGCTGCCAGCCCCGCCGCGTCGCCGTCCTCCCGCGCCGCCGCCGCCGGCGACGCCGCGCCCCGTCACCGGCCGCCGCCGCCAGCGCCTCGCCGCCGTGCCCGCGCCGCCCCGCCTCCTTCCTCTCCCTCGACGTCGCCCTCTCTCCCCGCCACGCCGGCCCTTTCTCCGGCGAGCTCGGATCCAGCCGATCCAGATCCCACGAGGAGGTTGACTTTCTCCCTCTCCCGAAATCTCCAGGTCATGAAATATTTGCAATATATGCTCTTGTTGATCGCATCATAACTCTCTACATATAACTCCGTTTCGTGCGTGTAATATATCGAAATGTTCGTATCGTGATGCTCTTCATTTTGTTCCATTGCACAATGTTCATTTGAGTCCATCTTGATGCCCAAATATCTGGTGCAAGAGTGCTAGTTGCTGTTATCTGCTGTTACTTATCAGTACTTAGGGTTTGTTATTTTTGTTGCATTTAATCTGTGCATCTTATGGGCATGAGCTCTACATGTGTTTTGATGTATGCCATGCCATATTTAGAGTGGTGTATGCTATGTATTTTTGTGATCTCTGTGGTGACTAGCACAAGCATGCAAACTAGATTTCGTGATGTTTCTGATTTCAGGGACTTAATAATTTTACTAAGTCTGTGACTGCTGTTATTTTGTTGCTATGTATCCATGTGGCTAAAGAGAGATCCATGCTCCTTTTGGTTATGTTCAGTAAGGATGTTTTGTAGATTGTAGTTGATCCATTCATGCCCTTGTTTACAATTATGGAGTGCCCTAGCATGACTATATCTTGCTCTACTTTTGCTATAAAATATTTCTGGCAGATTGTTAACATCGTATCTTCTGGTTGCCATCATATCTTCTGGTCCTTTTTGGCTTATGGTCAGTTAGGGACTTTTGTCGTATGCATTTAGTAGATTCATGCCGTGCCTTGTTTTGCTATGTTAAGTTCCTGTAGCATGTTGATTCGTGCTCTGAACATTGCTACCTGATGTTGTTTCAGCCATGTCCAGTAATTTCACCAAGTCTGTGAACCTGATATCTTTTGCACTTTTGCCGTGCTTGTTTGAACCTGTTATGTTGTGGTCTAGCCGTAGCTCAGTGTTCATCTTTTGTCAAGCATCTCCTGTAGATTACTGCCATATGCTTTGTTGCTATGTTGGAGTGCTGTAGCATACTTTCTTGAGGTATTCTAAGTGCTATCATGCTGTTAATCGCAGATTCGTGTCATTCTTGTTTTGCTTGCCATTTGCAAACCGTGCATCCCTTTCCGGTGATATTTATATCGATTTGAACCGAAATAATCTCATCTTTCCAGTGGCATGCTTGGTTTGCCATGTTACTGCCTTGTTCATCATTTTTTTCCGGAGCACGCATATGCATCGCATATCATATCTCGCATATCATACATGTTTTGCATCATGTTGCTTGTGCATTTCTCGTGATTGATTGTGGTTCCGTTGCTTGTGTTCTTGTTTTGGGTAGAGCCGGGAGACGAGTTCATGAACGAGGAGCCTGTTGAGTACGCTTACGAGGATCAAGCTTTCGACAACTCTGAGAACCTTGCAGGCAAGATGACCATACCCTCGAAATCACTTCTATCTTTGCTTTGCTAGTTGTTCGCTCTATTGCCATGCTGCGCTACCTACCACTTGCTATATCATGCCACCCATATTGCCATGTCAGCCTCTAACCATCCTTTCCTAGGAAACCGTTGTTTGGCTAAGTTACCGCTTTTGCTCAGCCCTTCTTATAGCGTTGCTAGTTGCAGGTGAAGTTGAAGTTTGTTCCATGTTGGAACATGGATATTATGGGATATCACAATATCCCTTATTTAATTAATGCATCTATATATTTGGTAAAGGGTGGAAGGCTCGGCCTTATGCCTGGTGTTTTGTTCCACTTTTGCCGCCCTAGTTTTCGTCATATCGGTATTATGTTCCTTGAGTTTGCGTTCCTTACGCGGTTGGGTGATTTATGGGACCCCCTTGATAGTTCACCTTGAATAAAACTCCTCCAGCAAGGCCCAACCTTGGTTTTACCATTTTCCACCTAAGCCTTTTTCCCCCGGGTTTTCGCGAGCCCGAGGGTCATCTTTATTTAAACCCCCGGGCCAGTGTTCCTCTGAGTGCTGGTCCAAACTAGAGCCACTTGCAGCGCCACCTTGGGGAAACTCGAGGATTGGTTTTAGTTGTACGCAGTGTTAATCCGGTGTGCCCTGAGAACGAGATATGTGCAGCTCCTATCGGGATTTGTCGGCACATTCGGGCGGCTTTGCTGGTCTTGTTTTACCATTGTCGAAATGTCTTGTAAACCGGGATTCTGAGACTGATCGGGTCTTCCTGGGAGAAGGTTTATCCTTCGTTGACCGTGGGAGCTTATGATGGGCTAAGTTGGGACACCCCTGCAGGGTATTATCTTTCGAAAGTCATGCCCGCGGTTATGAGGCAGATGGGAATTTGTTAATGTCCGGTTGTAGAGAACTTGTCACTTGACCCAATTAAAATACATCAACTGTGTGTGTAGCCGTGATGGTCTCTTCTCAGCGGAGTCCGGGAAGTGAACACGGTTTGAGTTATGCATGAACGTAAGTAGTTTCAGGATCACTTCTTGATCATTTCTAGCTTCGCGACCGTTCCGCTGTTTCTCTTCTCGCTCTCATTTGCGTATGTTAGCCACCATATATGCTTAGTGCTTGCTGCAGCTCCACCTCATTACACCATCCTTTCCTATAAGCTTAAATAGTCTTGATCTCGCGGGTGTGAGATTGTTGAGTCCTCGTGACTCACAGATTCTACCAAAATAGTTGCAGGTGCCGACGATGCCAGTGCAGATGACGCAACCGAGCTCAAGTGGGAGTTCGATGAGGAACGTGGTCGTTACTATGTTTCTTTTCCTGATGATCAGTAGTGGAGCCCAGTTGGGACGATCGGGGATCTAGCTTTTGGGGTTATCCTTTTTTTCATTTAGATTTGACCGTAGTCGGTCTATGTGTGGATTTTGGATGATGTATTAATTATATTTATGTAATGTGTGAAGTGGCGATTGTAAGCCAACTCTCGTTATCCCATTCTTGTTCATTACATGGGATTGTGTGAAGATGACCCTTCTTGCGACAAAACCACAATGCGGTTATGCCTCTAAGTCGTGCCTCGACACGTGGGAGATATAGCCACATCGTGGGCATTACAAGTTGGTAATCAGAGCCATCCCCGACTTAGGATACCCCTGCTTGATCGAATCGCTGGCGTTGTTGAGTCTAGAACAAAAATGTTTTGAGTCTTAGGATTATATATATCGGAGAGTAGGATTCTTTTTACTCCTGAGTCCCTTCGTCGCTCTGGTGAGGCCTCCTGACGTAGAAGTTTTGACTCTTCTCTCCTCAAATTTCACTAAAAAAAATTTAGGATCACACGGGTATCTTAGAATCGTTCCGATGGTTTTGTGACGAGAACATTGTTCTTGGTGCCTCCTGACATTTAGGGGTTGTGGCAGTGTCCCGGGGAGTTGAGCTCCGAGGTGTTGTCGTCACAATTTTATCGTTGCAGTTCTGGAATACCTGAGTTTCGCCGACATCGAAATCTCTTTTATGCAGTAGTTGGTGAGATCACCTCGACGCCACCCAGTACTGGGGCGGGAGTTCGGGAGTTTTGCCATAACTTGTATAACGGATGCTTTTAGAAGGTTGAGGTACACGATTTCCGAAGGTTTCTTGGTTATGTGTTGACGGATGGATACAGCTGGATCTAGGGATTGCTAGTTTGGGTGATATATTTTGTGTCCCATGTATCCCCAACACCAGATTGCATAACCAGAAAGTTTCAGGAGTTTATAAGTGGGAATTCAAGTAGCTCCTAGGATATCTTTCCGACAGACGCATGATATGAGATTGGGGTTCGACGTCTAGTGGTCCGCCTTTCCACGGTTGGTTTTACAGTGGTCTCGTAGTGTCTTAAAGAGTCCTTGGCTATGCCGACTCGGGGACGCTTCATATGTCATGTGCACTGCCTTGTACATGATGGTGCTGTACGATCGAGCCCGTGTGGGCCCCACCACAAAAACTTCGGAAGAAATCACTATCATATGTTTGTTCCGGCTTAGTCTGCAAGCCAATACTTTGTTTTGTTTTGAATTGTGGTATTCGAGTTGCTTCGAAGTCAAATGTTGATTCCATACCTTTTCTAAGTGGCTTCTCAACTTAATGGAAGTGTGATGATTTACTATGGAATTCATTTGTTCATCCTCGTTCGAATGTTTATTGTGAAGACTATATGTTGCAATTTCTATTCGTTGATTCAACTTGACTATTTGTCTATCAAGATGCTAACGGATGTCACCCTCTTCAGGATGGCTCCGCCAACGCGTCAGAATCCGGATCGCAATGAAGGGAGTCAGGCGAACCCTCCGCCAGCACCTCCGCCTCCGGAGGCATGGCAAGCTATCATGGCAGCCACCAACGCCAATGCTCAGATGATTCTGCAACTCTTGCAAGAATGCACCCAAGGGCAAGGCAATCAAGGAAATCAAGGTCAAGGCAACAATCAGCCTCACTTCGCTACCCTCAACCAGTTTCTCGCAAATCAGCCCAAGTCTTTTAGCTACTGTGCCGAGGCTACAAATGCCGATGATTGGCTCGTGGACATCAACAAGCATTTTGAATGTAGCAATGTCAGGCCTGAGGACTTTGTCAAGTTCGCTTCTTTTCAGCTCAAGGACCAAGCTGCTGATTGGTATCAACAATACAAAGATTCTAGAGGAGGTCGTGTGATCACTTGGACTAACTTATGTCGGGACTTCAAAGCGCACCACATTCCACAAAGTGTTGTTGAGAGCAAGCGTGAGGTGTTCCGCAATCTCAAGCAAGGCAACATGTCTGTGTATCAATTCAACATCCAGTTTCAGAAACTTGCTTGCTTCGCTAAACAAGACGTTCCTGATGAAAAGAGCATGATCTATCACTTCAGAGGTGGCCTTAGAGAGGATCTGCAGTTAGCTCTCGTTCTTGTTGAGCCTACTCAGTTTGATCAATTCTATAACATGGCACTGAAGCAAGAGGCTGCCCAGCTCAAGTGTGAGGCTTCTAAGAAGAGAGTCAGGGACGCAGTTCAGTCTTCTTCTTCCTCACTAGTGGCTGCTAAGCAACAGAAGTTCTGGTTGCCTCCTCCTCCTCCGTTTCGCCAGCCTTACCAGCAGAAGAACAAAGGTGGCCATGGATCTTCCCACTCTTCCAACCCTGGCTATCAGAACAAGTCTCAAAATCAAGCTCCAAAGTCGAATGCTCCTTATCATCGTCCACTCTCAGAGGTGACTTGCAACAAGTGTCAGCGGAAAGGTCACTATGCTAACAAATGTTTCAACCAAAGGCGCCTTCCGCCTCCTCCTCCTGTGAGATCTTCCAGCAATGCAGTGGTCAAGCATAATCCAAAGTCTGCTAAGGTGAACATGATGAATGCAGCTCAAGCGGAGGAATCTACTGATGTGATAATGGGTAATCTCTCAGTTAATGATATTCCTGCAAAAGTTCTTTTTGACACTGGTGCATCTCTTTCTTTCATTTCAAGACCTTTTGTTGCCAAGCATGAGTTTGTGACGGAAAAGATTCCTATCCCGTTGAAGATTGTGTCCCCGGGTAAGCAAATGACATCTAATAATTGTGTCCCGGATGTTTCCATCAAGATGGGGAACTATAAATTTCTGTCTAAACCAATTGTTCTTGGTGACTCGGATATTGATCTTATTCTCGGGATGGACTGGCTTTCTAAGCACCAGGCTCAACTTGATTGTGCTGCCAGGGAAATTCAATTGACACACTCTTTTGAGGATGTGATCATTTATACCGCTCGTGATGAAACCATTCGGTTGTTTTCTCTCAATGAGAAGGGCGAATTGAATGCCATCTCTCAAATTCCAGTCGTTTGTGAGTACCAAGATGTCTTTCCAGAAGAGCTTCCGGGTATGCCTCCTCACCGGCCAGTTGTGTTCGTTATCGATCTTGAGCCTGGCACTGAACCCGTTTGCAAGCGTCCATACAAGCTTGGACCCAAGGAGCTGAAGGAATTGAAGAAACAGCTCGATGAACAAGAGCGTCTGGGTTTGATCAGACCGAGTTCATCTCCGTGGGGTTGTGGTGTTCTTTTTGTCCAGAAGAAGGATGGCACGGACCGACTTTGTGTCGACTACCGTCCATTGAACAAGAAGACAATCAAGAACAAGTATCCACTTCCCAACATCAATGAGCTATTCGAGCAACTCAAAGGTGCTAAAGTATTCTCCAAGCTTGACCTTCGTATGGGTTATCATCAGATTCGCATTCGTGAAGAGGATATTCCCAAGACAGCATTCAGAACAAGCTTTGGTTCTTATGAATATACTGTCATGTCTTTCGGCCTTGTCAATGCTCCTCCAACATTCTCTCGGATGATGAATTTCATCTTCAACCCCTATACCAATGAATTCGTCCTGGTGTATCTCGATGATATCTTGGTCTTCTCCAAGAATAAGAAGGATCATGCCAAACATTTGCAATTGGTGCTCGACAAGCTCAGAGAATATCAATTTTATGCTAAGTTTTCCAAATGTGAGTTTTGGCTCGATGAAGTTCTTTACCTTGGTCACATCATCTCTGCCAAGGGCATCGCTGTTAATCCCAAGAAGGTGTCTGCAATTGTGAATTGGGAACCTCCTCAGAATGTCAAGCAGCTCCGCAGTTTTCTTGGTCTTGCAAGCTATTGCCGAAGATTCATTGAGAATTTCTCTAAGATTGCAAAGCCTCTTTCCAACCTCCTCCAGAAGCATGTGAAGTATGTCTGGTCTCCTGAGTGTGACGTTGCTTTCAACACTCTCAAAGAGAAACTAGTGACAGCTCCTGTCTTAACTCCTCCTGATGAATCCAAGCCATCTGAAGTTTTCTGTGATGCTTCTCTCCAAGGTCTCGGTGCTGTGTTAATGCAAGAGAAGAAAGTTGTGGCCTATACCTCTCGTCAGTTGAAGCCCAACGAGAAGAACTAACCCACTCACGATCTTGAGTTAGCGGCAGTTGTCCATGCATTAATAACATGGAGACATCTCTTGTTGGGAAGACAAGTGGACATATTCACCGATCACAAGAGTCTCAAGTACATCTTCACTCAGCCCAACCTCAACCTCAGGCAAACTTGATGGGTCGAAATGATTCAAGAGTACAATCCGAGTATTGAATATACTCCAGGCAAGGCCAATGTCATTGCAGATGCTTTGAGCAGGAAGGCTTATTGCAACAGCTTAATTCTCAAGCCATTCCAACCGGATCTTTGTGAAGCTTTCCGCAAGCTGAATCTCCAAGTTGTTCCTCAAGGCTTTCTTGCCAACCTCATAGTCTCTCCTACTTTGGAAGATTAAATTCGTGAGGCACAACTCCTGGATACCATGGTGAAGAAGGTGAAACGTGGTATAGACAAGGGTCTTTCCAAATACAAGTGCGATCGCATTGATGACAGAGACACTTTATTCTTTGAGGACCAGATTGTGGTTCCTAAAGGTGATCTAAGGAAAGTCATTATGAATGAGGCGCACAATTCTCTTCTTTCCATTCATCCTGGAAGTACGAAGATGTACCATGACCTCAAGCAGTCGTATTGGTGGACTCGAATGAAGCGAGAAATCGCTCAATTCGTGAATGAATGTGATGTCTGTCGAAGGGTGAAAGCAGAACACCAACGACCAGCTGGTCTCCTCCAACCTCTTGCTATCCCAGAATGGAAGTTTGATCATATCGAAATGGACTTCGTGACTGGTTTTCCCAAGTCCAAGCGCGGAAATGATGCTATCTTCGTTGTCATCGACAAGCTTTCTAAAGTGGCTCATTTCCTTCCAATCAAAGAATCTATCACAGCAGCTCAGTTGGAAGAGCTATACACCTCCAGGATTGTCTCCTTACACGGCATTCCACAATTGATATCTTCAGATCGTGGAAGCATCTTCACTTCTAAGTTCTGGGACTCCTTCCAGAAGGCCATGGGCACCAACATTCGCTTCAGCACAGCTTTCCATCCTCAAACTAGTGGCTAAGTCGAGCGAGTCAATCAAATCCTTGAAGATATGCTCAGGGCTTGTGTCATTTCCTTTGGCATGAAATGGGAAGATTGTCTTCCATATGCCGAATTCTCCTACAACAACAGCTTCCAAGCGAGTTCGGGCAAGGCCCCATTCCAGATCCTCTATGGCAGAAAGTGTCGTACTCCTCTCAATTGGTCAGAGACTGGTGAACGCCAACTTCTTGGCAATGACTTAATCACAGAGGCTGAAGAAATGTGTAAAGTCATCCGTGAAAATCTCAAAGCCGCGCAATCGCGCCAGAAGAGTTACTATGATAGTAAGCACCGTGATTTGGCTTTCGAGATCGGAGACCATGTCTACCTCCGCGTCTCTCCAATGAAAGGCACTCGTCGTTTCGGTATCAAAGGGAAGCTTGCCCCTAGTTACGTGGGTCCTTTCAAGATCATTGGCAAAAGAGGCGACCTCGCCTATCAACTTGAGCTTCCTTCCAACTTCGCGAACGTGCACGATGTGTTCCATGTGTCACAGCTCTACAAGTGCTTCAAGACGCCTGAGCGCACCATCAACTTCGAAGAGATTGACCTCCAAGAAGATATGTCTTATCATGAGCACCCCGTTGCTATTCTTGAAGAAACTGAGCGCAAGACTCGCAACAAGTCAATCAAATTCCTGAAAGTGAAGTGGTCGCACCATTCCGACCGAGAAGCCACCTGGGAACGCGAGGACCACCTCCGTTCCGAATATCCGGAGTTCTTTCAGTCCTAGATCTCGGGACGAGATCCTCTCGTAGTGGTGGAGTGTTGTAACACCCCGGATGTAACTTTCCATATTTGTAACTCCAACTCTTGCCATTTTCGGCTATGTGTTACGATATTCCCTTCGTGGTCGGGTTTTGTCTTTCGTTTTGCATTTTGTTTTGTAATGCATCTCATATCATGTCATCATGTGCCTTGCATTTGCATACGTGTTCGTCTCATGCATCCGAGCATTATCCCCGTTGTCCGTTTTGCAATCCGGCACTCCCACCTCCTTCGGCACACCCCTCTTGTTTTCTTTTCATGAGCGGGTATTGAACGTTCTCGGAATGGACTGAGGCTTGCCAAGTGGCCTTGGTATACCACCGGTAGACCACCTGTCAAGTTTCGTTCCATTTGGAGGTCGTTTGGTGGTCCAACGGTTAACCGGGTAACCGCAAAGTCCGTTTGTGTGTTGCAGAAAACCCCCCCTCCAAACAGCCCAAAAACCCTTCTAAGTCACTTCCATGCTCTAGGTCGTTCGATCACGATCGTGTGGGCGAAAACCGTGCCTCATTTGGACTCTCCTAGCTCCCTCTAGCTATATAAACACCTCCCCCCCTCCGAAATTCCGGATCCCCGAAACCCTAGCCCGTTCCTCCACGCCGGCGGACGTGTCCGCCGCCGGCCGGACGAAACCCGCCGCCGCCCGCAGCCAACCCCAGTGCGCCACGTTAGCGTCCCGCGCCCACATCGCCGCCGGCCCGCCGGGGCCCGTGCGGGGCCCTCCCGGCCCGCGCCTCCTCTGCCCCGCGGCCCGAGCCGCCGCCGCCCTCCTCCCGCGCGCCTCCGCGGCTGCCAGCCCCGCCGCGTCGCCGTCCTCCCGCGCCGCTGTCACCGGCCGCCGCCGCCAGTGCCCGCGCCGCTCCTTCCGGCGCCTCGCCGCCGCCTCGCGCCGCCGTGCCCGCGCCGCCCCGCTCCTTCCTCTCCCTCGTCGTTGCCCTCTCCCCCCGCCGCGCCGGCCCTTTCTCCAGCGAGCATAGATCCGGCCGATCCAGATCCCACGAGGAGGTTGACTTTCTCCCTCTCCCGAAATCTCCAAGTCATGAAATATTTGCAATATATGCTCTTGTTCATCGCATCATAACTCTCTGCATATAGCTCCGTTGCGTGCGTGTAATATATCAAAATGTTAGTATTGTGATGCTCTTCATTTTGTTCCATTGCACCATGTTCATTTGAGTCCATCTTGATGCCCAAATCTCTGGTGCAAGAGTGCTAGTTGCTGGTATCTGCTGTTACTTATCAGTACTTAGGGTTTTGTTATTTTTGTTGCATTTAATTTGTGCATCTTATGGGCATTATCTCTACATGTGTTTTGATGTATGCCATGCCATATTTACAGTGGTGTATGCTATGTATTTTTGTGATCTCTGTGGTGACTAGCACAAGCATGCAAACTAGACTTCGTGATGTTTCTGATTTCAGGGACAAGTAAAATTACTAAGTCTGTGACTGCTGTTATTTTGTTGCTATGTATCCATGTGGCTAAAGAGAGATCCATGCTCCTTTTGGTTATGTTCAGTAAGGATGTTTTGTAGATTGTAGTTGATCCATTCATGCCCTTGTTTACAATTATGGAGTGCCCTAGCATGACTATATCTTGCTCTACTTTTGCTATAAAATATTTCTGGCAGATTGTTAACATGATATTCAATTTTGCCAAGCTTGTTGTAGTTGATCCATACATGCTATGTATTTGATCTTACCATTCATAGCTTCAAAGACATGCCATCTTGCTGTAGGTATGCTTTTTTTGTCATGCATTGCTTTGTTATGAGTGCATCAAGCTCACAAAGATGCCCTCATAATGTCTGTTTCTGCCATGCTCTGTTTTCTGCTAAGTCTGAAACCTGTTAACGAAACTTGCTATGTTTGCATGGTTGCCATCATATCTTCTGGTCCTTTTTGGCTTATGGTAAGTAAGGGACTTTTGTCATATGCATTTAGTAGATTCATTCCATGCCTTGTTTTGCTATGTTAAGTTCCTGTAGCATGTCCATTTCGTACTCTGAACATTGCTACCTGATGCTGTTTCAGCCATGTCCAGTAATTTCACCAAGTCTGTGAACCTGATATCTTTTGCACTTTTGCCATGCTTGTTTGAACCTGTTATGCTGTGATCTAGCCGTATCTCAGTGTTCATCGTTTGTCAGGCATCTCCTGTAGATTACTGCCATATGCTTTGTTGCTATGTTGGAGTGCTGTAGCATAGTTTCTTGATGTATTCTAAGTGCTATCATGCTGTTAATCGCAGAATCGTGTCATTCTTGTTTTGCTTGCCATTTGCAAACCGTGCATCCGTTTCCGGTGATCTTTATATAGATTTCAACCGAAATCATATCATCTTTCCAGTGGCATGCTTGGTTTGCCAAGTTACTGCCTTGTTCATCATTTTTCTTCCGGAGCACGCATATGCATCGCATATCATATCTCGCATATCATACATGTTTTGTATCTTGTTGCTTGTGCATTTCTCGTGATTGATTGTGGTTCCGTTGCTTGTGTTATTGTTTTGGGTAGAGCCGGGAGACGAGTTCATGAATGAGGGACCTATTGAGTATGCTTATGAGGATCAAGCTTTCGACAACTCTGAGAACCTTGCAGGCAAGATGACCATACCCTCGAAATCACTTCTATCTTTGCTTTGCTAGTTGTTCACTTTATTGCCATGCTGCGCTACCTACCACTTGCTATATCATGCCTCCCATATTGCCATGTCAGCCTCTAACCATCCTTTCCTAGCAAACCATTGTTTGGCTAAGTTACCGCTTTTGCTCAACCCTTCTTATAGCGTTGCTAGTTGAAGTTTGTTCCATGTTGGAACATGGATATTTTGGGATATCACAATATCTCTTATTTAATTAATGCATCTATATATTTGGTAAAGGGTGGAAGGCTTGGCCTTATGCCTGGGGTTTTGTTCCACTCTTGCCGCCCTAGTTTCCGTCGTACCGGTATTATGTTCCTTGAGTTTGCGTTCATTACGCGGTTGGGTGATTTATGGGACCCCCTTGACAGTTCGCCTTGAATAAAACTCCTCCAGCAAGGCCCAACCTTGGTTTTACAATTTGCCACCTAAGCCTTTTTCCCCCGGGTTTTCGCGAGCCCGAGGGTCATCTTTATTTAAACCCCTGGGCCAGTGTTCCTCTGAGTGCTGGTCCAAACTAGAGCCACTTGCAGCGCTACCTTGGGGAAACTCGAGGATTGGTTTTAGTTGTACGCAGTGTTCATCCGGTGTGCCCTGAGAACGAGATATGTGCAGCTCCTATCGGGATTTGTCGGCACATTCGGGCGGCTTTGCTGGTCTTGTTTTACCATTGTCGAAATGTCTTGTAAACCGGGATTCCGAGACTGATCGAATCTTCCTGGGAGAAGGTTTATCCTTCGTTGACCGTGAGAGCTTATGATGGGCTAAGTTGGGACACCCCTGTAGGGTATTATCTTTCGAAAGCCGTGCCCGCGGTTATGAAGCAGATGGGAATTTGTTAATGTCCAGTTGTAGAGAACTTGTCACTTGACCCAATTAAAATACATCAACTGTGTGTGTAGCCGTGATGGTCTCTTCTCGGCGGTGTCCGGGAAGTGAACACGGTTTGAGTTATGCATGAACGTAAGTAGTTTCAGGATCACTTCTTGATCATTTCTAGCTTCGCGACCGTTCCGCTGTTTCTCTTCTCGCTCTCATTTGCGTATGTTAGCCACCATATATGCTTAGTGCTTGCTGCAGCTCCACCTCATTACACCATCCTTTCCTATAAGCTTAAATAGTCTTGATCTCGCGGGTGTGAGATTGCTGAGTCCTCGTGACTCACAGATTCTACCAAAACAGTTGCAGGTGCCGACGATGCCAGTGCAGATGACGCAACCGAGCTCAAGTGGGAGTTCGATGAGGAACGTGGTCGTTACTATGTTTCTTTTCCTGATGATCAGTAGTGGAGCCCAGTTGGGACGATCGGGGATCTAGCTTTTGGGGTTATCTTATTTTCATTTAGATTTGACCGTAGTCGGCCTATGTGTGGATTTTGGATGATGTATGAATTATATTTATGTAATGTGTGAAGTGGCGATTATAAGCCAACTCTCGTTATCCCATTCTTGTTCATTACATGGGATTGTGTGAAGATGACCCTTCGTGTGAAAAAACCACAATGCGGTTATGCCTCTAAGTTGTGCCTCGACACGTGGGAGATATAGCCGCATCGTGGGTGTTACAGCAGGAGGAGTAAGGACTTACAACAACGGCTTGAACTGGTGTGCTCATGCCCTTCATCTTGCTGGTGTGGCAATCCTTGAAGATTTGCGCTGCATTCAGTTAAGGTTCTTTTTGGTCCACACGGGCATTCCTCTGTATTTAGAACAAGTCAATATAGATACGATAATATGGCACAGAAAAAAGAAGGAACTAGCAGCTATTTACAAGAGCCTCGCAGTGTGCAATATAGCTACGAGATCCTGTTGTCTGTTGGAATTTCACTTTAGAACGGTTGGTCTTGTTCTTTTAACAGTTATCCTGGAAGAAGAACACTGGTAAGGCACATACATAAATACCAGTTCAATATGTGGTCTGATCAAATACATATACCCTACCTGATACTTTGGATCAGACCAGTGTTTAACAAGGGCTGTCTAGTCTTCATCTGTAATATATTCCACTGGAGATGTTTGGGCGATTTCATTGTTAGCCTTGCCTCAAAGTGAGATTTTCTAAGGTGGTACCGATACTGTCGCAGAGCAGACTGAAAAACATGAGTGCATGCTTGTTTAGTTGCATCATCTTTTGGATCCAACTTGAACCTTATCTGTTGAAAAAAGAATGTGATTCTTATTAGGAGGAAGCTAGAAAGTATGGGACGGAGCAAGACAATATTACAAATTGCGATGAATAACATTACTTATGGATAAATGGTCAAAGAAGGTGTTAAACTAGGTATTGTCTTTCTCATTCCTATACTGGATCCACGTTGGGAGGATACATGCATGGCACCTAATGGCAACGGCTGCCTCTGATACTAACTTGGCTGACTCTGTAGCATCACGTGGACTTTTTAAACCTGCCTCAAAATGGATCTCCATTCTTCCTCCTTTAGATTTTGTTAATCCGTCAAGCATTATCTCTGATGTCTATTTCCGCTTCCGACGTGGTGCTAGTTCAACAACGAATATGGAAAGTGTTAGTGCACATCAAACTGTGAGAGTACATATAAAGGACCATGCAACTGCAACTTGACTCGGTCAGGTACCGTCTTGGTGTTGATGCTCATGAGGTTCATCTGATCTTGCCAAGTCAAGTGGTGTCAGCAGTGCTTCGGAAGTAGTGTTAGGTGTGAAGGCAGCTTGGGAACTAGCCAGTTCCGGAGCAAACGAATGAGTAACTCGTTGAGATGCTGGTACAGTTGAAGCGGATGCTGCAGCTGGTGGAGCAGGTGATACTGTGTTTGTAGATTTAGCCGGTGGACTTGGACCTTCTACTGCACTATAAGTACCAGCAGAATCTCAAGGGCAGATCCGTTTCCGTTTCACCCGACGAGTAACACCATTCCCTACTATATTCTTTTCCTTGCTCTTTTTTTACTTTGCCATGTCAAGCCGTACCCACAACACAAAAGAATAAAATTGCTCTTTAGAACTCATTGATGCATGGTATAGACAAGCAATTCTTTGATCTAAGACAACCGTATGAGGATGGAATATGTAAGAAAAACAGGACGGCGTGACATATTCACAGCTACGATGTGTATACTAAGCAGAAGGATTTTCAAGAAAATAGAAGTAATGCAAGCTAGACACCATATAAAAGATGCAACCAATATCACTCTACCAAGTTAAAGGTGTCTTGTCATAAGTGGCATTTCGAAAAATTAGAAGCAGTACAACGTAGAAATCAATGCAAGATGCAACCACTATCAAACTGCCATGTTAAAAGCGTCCAATCATGAGTGACTGATGCGGGATACACAATAGCAGTACTTTGATGTAAGAACATGGTATGATTTATAGATGCAGTGTATTCTTGACACAAAAAAGCATGTCATATGGACATGTATAACGTATAAACTCAGCAGGTGCAATTTAATCAAAATAGAAGAAATACAGGCTAGACAACATATGCAACATGAAACCAATTATCACACTGTCAACTCAGAGCAAGCACCTGCGATGGTGGAGTACGGGAGATAAACTCATCATGTAGACTTGGGACTTCAACTTCATTAGTAGTAGCTGTGGCAAATCTAGAGAGTCTCTGTTTGTGTCGGTCCGGAGGACCACCAACATCCGCTAACTTACTCTTTTCCTTCCTATTTTCTCACATTGCCTTATGAACTCAAAACCACAAGAAGATGAATAAAATTAGCTCTGCGTAACTGGTTGATGCATGATATAGACGAACACTACTTTGATGTAAGGCAAGCGCAGGATAGGAGGATGGAATATCTACAAAAACAGATGGCATTGCATATTCACACGTACGATAGGAGGATGGAATATGTATGAAAAACAGTAAGCACAAGGCATTTCAACAAAATTAGAAGAAATGAAAGCTAGGCACCATATGAACATGCAACCAATATCACTCTATCAGGTAAAAAGTGTCTCGTTGTAAGTGCCATTTCAAGAAATTAGAATCAGTACAAGCTAGAAGACAATGCAAGATGCAACCTACATCACACTCCCATGTTAAATGTGTCTTATGGGTAAGTGATCGTTGCAGGTATAAGTTGTAAGCTACGCAGATGCAATGCGACAAAATCAGAAGCAATACAAACTAGACATCATACGGAACACGCAACCACATATAACAGTTCCAAGTTAGAGCAAGCACCTGTGATGGTGGAGTAGGGGAGATGTGCTCATGATCTACACATATGTTCTAGAAACATGAACAAGTGTCATATTCACTGGCATTATGTGTAAAGTAAGCAGATACAATTCAACAAAGTTAGAAGCAATACAAGCTAGACATCATACGCAACATGCAACCACATATAATAGTGCCAAGTTAGAGAAAGCACCTGTGATGGTGGAGTAGGGGAGATGTGCTCATCATGTACACAACTACGTTGACTGTCTAGCCTTGCGTTGTCTTCCGAATCTTGTTGGGAGGATGGCGGAGTAGAATCTGTAGAGACCCTCCGTTTCAGTAGCTCGGAAGGACCACCATCATCCAATGCCTTACCAATTTCCTTCTGCTTTATTGATTTTGCATTGTGAGGTCAAACCGACAAGAAAAGGGAATAAAATTCGCTCTTCAGAACTCATTCATGCATGATACTGACGAACACTACTCTGATGAAAGGCAAAGTCATGATACGAGGATGGAATATGTACGAAAAACTGGACGGCTTGACATATTCACACCTATGATGTGGTAACTAAGTAGAAGGCACATCAACAAATTAGAAGCATTGCAAGCTAGACACCATATGGAAGGTGCAATCAATATCACTCTGCCAAGTTAAAACTATCTCGGCATAGGTGGTGTTCATCAAACTAGAAGCACTACATGCTAGAAATCATATTCAAGACGCAAACCAATATCACACTGCCAACTCAAAGGTGTCCCATCATAAGTGACTGATGCAGGATACACAAGAAGAGTAGTTTCATGTAAGAACATGGTGTGATAGACAAATACAGTATGTACCAAAAACAGGAAAGCGTGTCATATTCACACGTATCATGTGTAAGCTAAACTGGTGCAGTTTACACTAATTAGGACTAATACAAGCTACACACCATATGCAACATGCAACCAGATATCACACTGCCAAGTTAGAGCAAGCACCTTGGATGGTCGAGTAGGGGAGCGGAGACTTGGAACTTGTAATGCACTAGCAGTACAAGGAGAGTCCGTACAGATGCTCCTTTTATGTTGCTGCAGAGGACCACCATCATCGCCTTCCTTACTCTTTTCCTTCCTCTTTTTTGATTTTGCCTTGTCAAGTCAAACCCACAATAAAAAGGAATAAAATTTGCTCTTCAGAACTCCTTGATGCATGATACTGACGAACACTACTTTCATGTAAGGCAGTCGCATGATAGGAGGATGGAATATGTATGAAAAATAGGACGACATGGCATATTGACATGTATGATGTATAAAGTGTAAATAAGCACAAGGTGTTTGAACTAGTTAGGAGCAATGCAAGCTAAAAACCATATGAAAGATGCAACGAGTATCACACTGCCAAATTAAAAGGGTGGCCTAACAAATGTATTTGACCAAATTAGTAGCAATACATGGCAACAGTCTAGAAATAATATGCAATATGCAACGAATAAAGGTGTCTCATCATAAGTGATTGATGCAGGATACAGAAGAGAGGTAGTTTCATGTAAGAACATGGTTAACACATAGATGTAGTGTGTACCAAAAATAGGAAGGCATGTTATATTCACAGGTATAATGTGTAAACTAAGCATATGCAATTTACCCTAATTAGAAGCATTACAAGCTAGACACTGTATGCAACATGCAACCACATATCACATTGCGAAATTAGAGCAAGCACCTGTGATGGTGGTGTAGGGGAAGTGCGGTCTTCAAGTAAAGAGCTACGTTCAATATCTTCATTTGGGCTTACTGTTTCTTGAGAATCATGTGGAGAGGATGAAACTGCACTCTTTATAAGAGTAGCGCGTCTCATACTAACCCACGGGTGTGACTGTCTCATCATAAGCTATAGATGCAGGATACACAAGAACAATAGCTTGATGTAAGAACATGGTGTGATAGGCAGATGTAGTATGTACCAAAAATAGGAAGGCGTGTCATATTCACAGGTATAATGTGTAAGCTAAGGAGATGCAATTTAGCAAATTAGGAGCAATACAAGCTAGGCACCATATGCAACATGCAACCAGATATCACACTGCCATGTTAGAGCAAGCACTTGGGTTGTGGAGTAGGGGAGATGAGATTTGGAACTTGCACTGTAGTAGGAGTAGCAGGAGAATCTGCAGAGATCATCTGTTTCGGTTGCTCCAGAGGACCACCATCATTTTGTGCCTTCGTCCTATTTTGCCTTCTCAAGTAAACACACAAGAAAAACGAATGAAATTCGCACTTCCAAATTCGTTGATGCATGATACTGAGGAACACAACTTTTATGTATGGCAACCACATTGTAGGAGGATGGAATATGTACGAAAAAGCTAAGCAGAAGGCATTTCAACAAATTGGAAGCAATGCAATCTAGACACCATATGAAAGATCCAACCAAAATCACTCTACCAAGTTAGATGTGTCTCATTATAAGTGGCACTTCAACAAATTAGAGGCAATACATGTTTGAAATGATATGCAAGATGCAACCAATATTACACTGTCAACTTGAAGGTGTCTCGTCAGACCGTGCCTCGAGTGGATTCGACCACTGTGGCCTCCCTCTTCCGAGCCGCCGTCACCGACGAGCCGATGGCCTTGTTGATGCGCCACCTCTGCCGACCACGGCTCTGTTTTAAGATAAGTCACCGAACGCGCCTGAGAGCCGCCCTGCTCCCCTCGCCTCCAAATTGTTGAGGCACCGCTGCCTACGGCCTACCTCCGCCACCTCCAAATGGCCCCACCTCTGTGCCAAATCGCCTCCACTGTTGCGGCCCGGTCTGAACCACCCTGTAGTCCAAACCGCTGTCAGGCCTCGCCTGCTTGAACCGCCCTCCAGTCCATCCGCCTCTACACGCTGTTGAGAGCTGCAACCCGCCCGATGCCTCCACAAACCGCCCGAGTGTGCCTGCGAGCCGCCGTTCGCGCTTGAGCCGCCCGTTGGCCGCTGGAGCCGCGGCGCACCTGCCCCCGCATACCCGCCAAATCGCCTGTTTCCAAAGGCATCGTCGTGGCGTCACTCTGCATCTGTGGAGTCCCCGCAATCTCCAAGCACGCCACCGTCGCGGTGGCCTTGTGGCTTCTGAATCACCTTCGCCGTCAGAGCACGAGCCACCGCGGCCTCCGTCTACGAGCTGCCGGTCCTGCTGAATCTCCGCCGCTCGGAATGCTTGCCGGCCTCAACTCGCCTACTTCGCCAAGTCTCCGCTGCCTCCAATACCCACCAACGTGCGGCCGGCTATCGATTCGCCACCATTGGAAAGAAAATTGGGATAGAGTTGACTGTTTCTCATGTTTAGAGGAAAGCGATTCCAGGTTATGTGTTTCCAGAGGAATACAAGAGATTTTGATCGGGCAACATTAGTGATGAGCCCATAAGCAACAATCAAACAAAAGGTTAATTCTAATACAAGTGGTGGGAGTCAAGATTCACCCAGCAGTGGCAATTGAGATTAGGCAAAGTGCTGAAGTTGACCGTATGCGTCTAAGAAAAGCTGGAAGACTCCAAGTGTGTGAAGATTTGAGAGGTTTTGTTCTCGTGACGTGACTAACAAGCATGTCGACTGTATTTCACCTGTCAAGGACGGTGCTGCTCTAACCATAGCAGCGAACACACCTTTAAAGCGTGCGGCCGAGAAGATCGTCTTGATACTGTTGGAGGTAAAAAATATTGGCCGTATGAAGTCAGATGGATCCCGAAAATTGTCACTAAGGATCATTCCTCCTTCTCGACACATGTGAAGTGCAAAGATCAACACACAAGCATATTTACGTTGCTGCTAGGCCGCAGTATTGAGAAGATCATCTGCCGTTCCAATGCATCAGGGCAATTGTTTACTGCAAGAGCGATGGACGTGTCACAGATATATAGCTCGCGCCACCATTATTATGCGCTAGCATTTGACCGTGCCATAATGCTCAATAAATGTGAAAGCAGTGACCTCTGTGGCCCAGTCTACATCAACATGACGTGGTTGATTCGTCCGTCCGTACGGCTTACCGCACCTGCGATTGACTCGCCCGTCCGTGCCGGCTTACAACACCGCGACTGACTCGGCCGTGATTGATTTCAGCTTCACCGTAGTGATCATCAACTCCGCGGTGGATAGTTACTGGCTTGACATATCAGGTGACACTACAAAAAAAAGACACTTCCATGATGATACATGTTTGTCACAGTAGGTCACGTTTTCTGTCATGCATGTACATTCATGACAAATTTATGACAGAATCAAGATATTCATACCTGTGCTATCATACAAGTGTTCCATGACATTACGGAAATTATCATCATGGAAGTGTCCACTTCCATGACGATAAATCACGCGTCATGGAAGTGCTTTCGTCAAGGGTGACCGACATGTGGCATCCACCATAACGGGACGCCGTTAAGCTATCGAGTCCGGTTTTGGATCTAATAACCTGTTAACAACCCGGACCAATGGGAATTTTCCACGTGTAAAATTCTCATTGGCCGGAGGAAACACGTGTTGGCTCAGCGTTGGGACAGATGTCATCCATTCATTGGACAGGAGGCGCCTATGATACGTCGACACATGGCACGACCCAACAGAGGCCCATTCCGGTGAAAAGGCCGGCCCATTTGACTTGGTCAAAAGGTAACGGGCCAGCCCACGGAAAGCATGTTCATATATAGCCCATTTACGGCCCGCTAACTCACAGCCTGTTACGGCCTATCGGAATTAAGCCTAGTAGCTTCATCTGGGCCATCCAATATGATTCCAGCCCGTTGTAACTTCCGGCCCATGTATGGCCCATGATGTCTTTCGGCCCATACGAGGCCATTTGTAACTCTTGGCCCATTAACGGCCCGTGGTGAATCTGGCCCGCAATTAACAGTGTACCCCTTTATACCCATTAACGGCCCATTATTCATTTGGGCCGTTTCCAACCCGTGTTATATTTCAGCCTTCTCAGGGCCCATTTATTCTTGGGCTCATTTCCAGCATTCGGTTACTTCCCGTTATTGGCCTTTTCTGCTTGTGGGCCAAAATCAGCCCGCGATTACAATCAACCCGTTTGCAGCCCATTAATCCATTGGGCCGTTTTCATAGCATCGTCCAATACGGCCGATTAATGATGGCCTGTTATTGTCAGCCCATGAACGGACGATTCCAAATCTAGCCCGTTTAGGGCCCATAATGTGGTCTGTCATTGGCCCATGTTTGGCCTATCGATCATACGGCACGTAGAAGGCCCATTGATGCTACGGCCCGTACAAGGCCCATTGTTTCTATGGCTCGTAGGAGGCCCATGGTAACTACAGTAAATATGTAGCCCATGGTTATTGTGGCCTAGTTTTAAAAAATAGGTTATTGCGGCCACTAGCAAACCGCGGAAAAAGAACTGCACTGACTACAAGCATACAAATAAACAAGACAACAAGGAACTAAATAAGCAAGCAACTTACGCTAGGCTATCACGACTATTACACATATTACATCCACTGGGCATCAAAGTTCGCTACCAGTGCAAATATAGGGAACAAAGCAGCATATCACATACACTGGTCGTCAAAGTTGGCGACCAGTGCAAATAAACGCCGCACCAAAACATATCCAGAACTGAAACCACTTCAGAAGAGCTCAAGAAACAATATCCTGGGTACCCATAATGCTGGCAAGATGCTTAGCAAGCTTATTAACTTTCTCCTGTTTGGCGCTTAAATCATCCAGCGCTTGCTGTTGCACAAGAAAGTATGCATCTGAATTCTGCATGGACTTCCTCGGTCATTTGGCTTCTTGCCGCAGCACAGCTGACTGATGCCTTTCAGCTTGTAGCTGAGATTGAAGAAGCCGAAGTGATTCAGGTAGCGAGGTCGAAGAGCTTGTGCCAGCGGTACTGGCCAGTAACTCGAACACTACATCAACGCAGGACTATGGGGTTTTCTCACTGTCTACAAGATCATTTTTATCACCTTTCTTGGAGACCAATAGGGTTGTCTCACTATCTTGAACCTTATCTGCATTACTTTCTCTACCATTGCATAGTGCGGTGCTCTTCTCCAATATTCTGTTCACATACTACACGAGAAACAAGCAGACACATCACAGGTTTAGCATGTAGTATACCAAACTCATTTTGGTAAATCGGTTGAGTAGTAAGGTGGACAGGATAACAGCATGAAACAAACATATATCTATGTACTATGGTCACTGTATTGTCCATATCATTCTAGTTTATATTGCCAAATCAAGATAGAGAGACAGTTCAACTCATATATTTTGAAGACACAACAGCATAGACAGAATATAAGTGTGAGAAAGTACACAACATTGGCAACACTTGTAATGTGCATCACATGAGAACATAACTGTTTATACAACTGAAACTAAAATCATCATAGAGCAAGAAGTTAGAACAGTAATCCAGTTAAAGAAATAGGTTTAAAACATACCTGTTGCGCCATTGGAGTTTCAATTGGATCCTTCGTATTCGAAAGTAGTTGGTATGAGTAAATACAGTGATGCAACAGCAAAGGAGTATGGACCATAGCTACGGAATCTGACCTGAGAATAGTTGCTCTTCTACTTTAAACATGGAGTTTGGGTTCGCTGTGGTGGTCTTCGTGCTTTGGGCACTGTAGTTGCTTTACAAACTGCTTGTGTGGGGGTACTCTGTGGTGGACATGGTGCTTTGTCAACTAGAAGTGGGTTACTATCCGCTAGGGTTGGGGTTAGATGGGTTGTAGCTGTTTCTTTGCCCAATGTTCTAAGTGTGCAATCTGGAAGAGTCTCGATTATGTGTGGTGGGGCAAGTTTGTGGGCCAGTACAACCATGCTTCTATCTGCATCAACGGGTAGCACTGTCTTTTGTGAAGAACGGGTTCTTGCTCCCTTAGATACTGCCATCGCCCCCTCCAATTCAAATGACTGATAAACAAGAAAAGAAATTGAACGTACAGACATTGTATGATAGACATATGTGGTAATTCACATATATGTTGTCTAAGCAAACAGGACAGCATGACACAATTTGACATATATGATGCCTAACTAAACAGGATAGCATGACACAGTTTCAGATATATGATGGATAACTTAATAGGATATAATGGCATAATTCAACATATGATGAGTATCTAAACAGGATGGCATGACAAAACTATATGATGTCTTTCTAAAATAGGTTGGGATGAAATAATTCACATAAATGTTGTCTAAGTGTACAGGATGGCATGATATAATTAGCATAATTGATTCATATACTAAGCACCTGGCACTCGCATGTATGATCTCTAAACTAAGCAGATGGAATTCAATATTGTGCATATGATGTCTAAACTAAGCAATGCAAGACACCATATGCATGATATGAGAAATATAAACATTGCAACTTAGAGCATACACCTCAGGTGGGATACAGGACTGGTCATCTGTCTCTGAATCCTCCTCTGAGGAGCTCCCTGTAACCATCGAGATATATGCTTCAATAGGTACCATTGCCTGCTCTGAAGACCTTGTTTTCACTCCTGATTTTTCCATAACCGGCTCAAATGGCTGATACACATGAAGAGTAGTTTAATATACACAGATTGTCAACAAATGGAATACGTAATGAAAAAAAGATGGCTTGAGATAATTCACATATATGATGCCTGGCTACATGGCTGTGCATAATTCACATATATGATAACTGGCTGAAAAACATGGCATTGCATAATTCCCATATACTCCCTCCGTTCCTAAATATTTGTCTTTTTAGAGATTTCAAATGGACTACAACATACGGACGTATATCGACATATTTTAGAGTGTAGATTCACTCATTTTGCTCCGTATGTAGTCACTTGTTGAAATCTCTAAAAAGACAAATATTTAGGAACAGTGGAAGTATGATATAGAAACCAAACAGGTGGCATTCACACCAAGCAAATCTAAACTAAGCTGATGACATAAGATGAATAATGTAAGCAATGCAAGGCGCCATATGCATGATATGACCAACATCAGCATGTCAGGTTAGAGCAAACACCTCAGGTGGTAAATAGGAGTGGTCGGCTCCCTCTGAATCCCCATCTGAACAGTTATCTTCCTCTGGAATACAATCTGGAATGGCGGGAGGGGGGCACTTCGCCCACCATGGAGCGGCGTCTGCATGGCATTGTATTCCCACACAACGGTCTTCTCTTTTTCTCTACATGTTCAGTACGATTGTGTACAATAACTGACATGCATAATAAAAAATTAGTTAGATTTTGTACGGCCTAAGGGGTGCATGCAGAAATCAAGACTGATGGTAGCAAACGAGAGGATAGATCCAAAACTAATGATAGCAGGTAGATTATAGCTTCAGTTTAAAAAGATAGACAATGGATCATCTACTGTTTGTTGCCCACCCAACATGAACCACATAGAGGACCCCAGATGAACAAGATATTAGACAGATACTATTCGTTGCTGCCTCGATATGAGACCCACGGGCATTTTAAAACTCAAGTTTGAACGACAAAGTAGCAGGTAATAATAACCGATGTATAACATAAGCAAACAGGAAAGACTGCGACCTCTCTTACGGAACTGTGTAGTTCTCAGGTTCATCTGCTCAGTCGATGATGGTAATGCAGTTGGCGTGGCTGCCGGCAACGGGGAAGATGATCTGAGGCGGCGAAAGAAAGTTTGTAGGGGGAATCTCTGCTGCATTGAACGCTTCTGTCGAGGGTGCACCTCATGTGGGGTGGATGACAGCACGGCAGGAGCAGGACATACACACAGAGTTTTCTTTGACGCCTATCTGAAAATGAAGTAAATCTGTAAGGGTTCCTTAGAATTGGAGGATTCTATAAACGCAGGGACATGAAAAACACATGAATAGGATAGGAATGCACATGCAAAACAGAGCATTTGGAAACATAGGATTTCTATGAACCTCGGTGTTTGGTTCACATGAATTGGAAGAACACAGGAATGGAGAAACATGGTCAAATTAAAGTCAAACCACGTGAAAATGAAAAAATAAGAATCTTATTATGCCAGTAATGCAATTAGTCTTGTTTTTCATGCATATTGATTTGAAAAGGACGTCCAACTGGATATTAAAATTCCCACCATTTTTCTTTGAAAGAGACACCAAAGGAAAAAGAATCCTCCAGTTTTGCTTTGCTCCACTCCTAACCAAATGCACGAATAGTAGTACCATAGCAAAGGATCCTTGAGGGATCGACATGAATGCACAGTAACAAAGTGATGCAACGAGTGTACACCTCTTTGGCATAGCCTTGTCGACCTCAGCATCATTGGGTTGCACATCGAGGGTGGTGATGCTGGTGTGACTGTCGGAGGCGGGGAAGAAGATCTGACGTCTTTCAAATGGCGCCTAGGGTACTGCTCCGCTGTGATGGACGGTTCCATCGTTGGAGCAGCTCCGGTGAGGTGTACGGCGTCGAGGCTGAAGCAGGACAAGACAAACAACGTTAATCTAAAGTGGGACTCTAATATCATCTGCAATAGATGATGTAAAATACATCACCAAAAAGTGCTAGATGTAAAATGCATCAGCCGCGCCACGGCTGCTCCGACAGATGCTGTAAATACTGTTTACTCTGAACTTAACTGAAGAAACTGAACTTTACAGTCGAAACTGAATTTTACTGTCAGAACTAATTGAACTAGTAGAAGGGCGTTGCAATAGATGTTTAGGGCGTTCGAGCACTAGTAGCAGAGAAGCAGTGATCTAAATTAGCAGATGCTTGAGAAGGGAACGCACTAGCAGAGAGCAAGTCGTGCAGCAGAACCGCGAGTGAGTGCTAAAGCAGCAACTCCTGTAGTTGCCAGAGGTCGTGCAGCAGCAGCAGCAGTGCGAGCGAGAGCAAGAGCAGAGCAGCAACATGAACGAGAGCAAGAGTGGAGCAGCAGCGCGACTGACAGCAATAGCAGAGAGAGCAGCAGCACGAAGTGGCCGTCGAGGAAGCAACGACATGGGGGAGAGACGCCGTGGATGAAGTGGCCGGCGACGGCGCCGTCGATGGAGACCCGCCATGGCTGCTCGGTATCGAGCACCGGCAGCCCCGTGAGATTGAATAAAAGATAAAATGCAGCGGTGAGTGCAGAACCTCCTTGGTGGCACCGAGTTGGCCTCGGCTTCATCGGAGGAATTGGTGAGGGTGCTGCGGTTCCGGTGGGGCAGGTCAAGACGACGCTATGGGGATGGAGGTGGCGCGATAAACGAGGTGAACATCTGGGCAGCTCCTTGGAGGTGGTGGACGGGGTGGCTGATCCGGTGGGATGACGAGATCGACGACGGATCCTCATCCGGTGCGGTGGATGAGGGACGGCGAGCTGTTGCGGTGGACGACGTCGTCGGGGAAGAGTCTCTGGCTGGGCGGTGGTCGGCAGGGCCACTGAGGAGCGTGGGGTTTCGTGGGTTTTGGCGGCCTTGGTGTACGAATGGGGGGACGAAGGGGAAGGTAGGGGGAGCCATGGCTTAAGGACACGCTTGTCCGAAATGTAGGGTAAGTTACCAACGTACCCCCACCAGTTTTGACGCCGCGACGTCGAGCCGGCATTTCCGGCTGAGGGGTAGAAGGGGGATTTCGCGTGTCTGGGCTGCGGGGCCGATTTCGGATGAGGAGGGAGTTTTCGCGTGCGTCGAAATTTCAAGATAACAATGCGCGGCGCGGGTTGAAGAGGCGGGAGTTTCAAAGCAGATGAGACAAAAGATACTCGAGCTTAAAATTTTGGGATAACAAGGCGCGGATTCCTTGTTTGGCAGAACAAACTTAACGTGTACAAAAAAACAATTCATACAAGACACAAGAGAGTCATGTCCCCTTTTACTATATTGCTATAAATGTCATTGAAAAAACTACAAGAAAAATGTAAAAAAATCGGGAGAACAGGACTACCCTGTACAGTGCCAAATCGATTCGCACTTCCCTCAACAACAACAAAAAATAAATCAATTCCCACCAAAAGAAAGAGTCATGTCCCTTTTTATATGATTACAAATGCCAGGATCTCAAATTTCAATTTTTAAATCCACGTTATGTTGGATTCGAATATATCGTTAGGTGACCTTGCGGTTTATAATGGATGTAGTCCTACATTTTGATCTTCCATCATATATGAACATTTTACTCCACCCTATGAACATATATATTGTCGTCTCCCATATGGACTAAATTTGTATCAATTTTCCTTATTTGAATACGATTGTTGTCAAGTTATACAATCATTATTATCTTGATAACAAAAAACATGCATATAGCAGTAATCATATTTCACTATAAACTACATGTAACATAGGATCTCCAATTCAAATATGTGTATCCATTTTATGTTGAATTCAAATCAGAGTACATTGGTCTAGGTGGCCAGATGTTCGGGATAATCTAAACCCTATTTTCATATGTATATAATTCTTGGCTGAATTGGGACAAGTTTTGGTATAAGCTTCTTGCAAAACCGGATATTCTCTGAACAAGCCTCGTGGTTCCGAGAGGGAACGTGTCACCTTTGTGTGCAAAACAATATACGCTGCCTCCCCCCAGATTTTCTATACAGAGGCAACATAGAACTATATGAGTGGCTTGTTAAATTTTGGAATTATTCCGGGTTCGTTTGGCCTTTTTTACACATTAATTGAGTTTCTGGACATTTAATGTGCATAATACAAATTTGAACTGCAAGCACATGTTCCGGTGCACCAAAGGTGGTTGAAAAATCACATGTGTGTCCTTGGGTGAATTTCTAGGTCCCATGCAAGAAATGGGAATGAAATTCAAACATCTGGGCGTCGTGACTCGGCCGAGAACATCGAGAAACTTGGTTTTTAAATTCATGTAAATCCAAAACTCGCCTGGAAATCATGAAACTTGGCATGGTGTCATGTCATGGCACAAACATGCTGTGGTAAAAAATTGGGCCTATTTCGAACAAGATTTGGTATAAGCTTCTTGCAAACCGGAGCTTCTCTCAAGAAGGCTCGTGGTTCTGAGAGGGAACGTGTCACCTTTGAGTGTGAAATGATATACACTGCCCCCCCTTGAGTTTCTTTACAGAGGCAACATAGAAGTACATGAGTGCCCTGTTAAATTTTGGAATTTTTCCGGGTTCGTTTGGCCTTTTTATACATTAATTGAGTTTCTAGTCATTTAATGTGCATAATTCAAATTTGAACTACAAACACATGCTCCCGTGCACCAAAGTTGGATGAAAAATCACATGTGTGTCCTAGGGTGAATTTCTAGGTCCCATGCAAGAAATGGGAATGAAATTCAAACATCTGGGCATCGTGGCTCGGCCGAGAACATTGAGAAACTTGGTTTTAAAATTCTTGTAAATCCAAAACACGCCTAAAAATCATGAAACTTGGCATGGTTTCATGTCATGGTACTACCATGCCCTGGTAAAAAAATGGCCGAATAGGAACCAATTTTGGTATAAGCTTCTTGCAAAACAGAGCTTCTCTCAAGAAGGCTCATGGTTCTGAGAGGGAACGTCTCACCTTTGAGTGCGAAACAATATACGCTGCCCCCTTGAGTTACTTTAGAGAGGCAACATAGAACTACGTGAGTGCCCTGTTAAATTTTGGAATTATTCCGGGTTCGTTTGGCCTTTTTTATATATTAATTGAGTTTCTGGTCATTTAATGTACATAATTCAAATTTGAACTACAAGCACGTGCTCCCGTGCACCAAAGTTGGTTGAAAAATCACATGTGTGTCCTCGGGTGAATTTCTAGGTCCCATGCAAGAAATGGGAATGCAATTCAAACATCCGGGCATCGTGGCTCGGCCGAGAACATTGAGAAGCTTGGTTTTAAAATTCTTGTAAATCCAAAACACGCCTGAAAATCATGAAACTTGGCATGGTGTCATGTCATGGTACAACCATGATGTGGTAAAAAAATTGGCAGAATAGGAACAAGTTTTGGTATAAGTTTCTTGCAAACTGGAGCTTCTCTCAAGAAGGCTCGTGGTTCTAAGAAGGAACGTGCCACCTTTGTGTGCATAATTCAAATTTGAAATACAAGCACATGCTCTAGTGCACCAAAGCTGGTTGAAAAATCACATGTGTGTCCTCGGGTAAATTTCTAGGTCGCATGCCAGAAATGGGAATGAAATTCAAACATCTGGGCATCGTGGCTCGGTTGGAAACATTGAGAAACTTGGTTGTTTAATTCCTGTAAATCTGAAACACGCATGAAAATCATGAAACTTGGCTTGGTGTCATGACATCGCACCAACATGTTGTGGTAATTTTGGTGTCCGATTTGCGAAGGCGCACACATTAACAATCAACAAAGTCATTTTGGAACAAGTGCTGTCACGTTACAATCGGAAACACAAGTATGATTGAAACCGTGGGCATTCTATTTACCATTTATGTGCCGCCACGCGTCCCCTTTTTTATGAGCTAGGAGGCGCCGTGCAGGATAGCTATTTGAGTATGGGAGGCGTGCGATCAGACCCCTGCGCATGCTTATCGGGAGAAGAGCCCTGTGACCTCCATCTGCCGTCCACCTCTCTCCTAAGGTCTCCATTAATGGCGCCCTAGCCTCTGTTTAATGGCGTGGCAATGTGTCACTCGACTGAGATTTAAGAGAGAGAAAAGAAAATTTTGCACGGATCTTGATGTAAGATCCGACGGACCTATATAGCATCTACTGCGACTTATAGCAAGACTGATGAATATATATAAGGACGACGAGAGTGGATAATAATTGTCTTACATAATTAGGAAGATAATTTAAAAAAGCCACATGCGGCTACGCCCGAAATACACAAGGGCAAAAGAAGAAGGAAGACGCATACAACGATCCGGCTCGCTGATCTCTACTTTCTTTATGCGCTGCAGGTCGCGGAGACTAGTTCTCGCGGCGGGCGATGATCTCTTTCATTAGTTTCATGTCCTTAATACGCTGCTTGGCAGCATCCATGGATTCCTCCACCAGACTATTGCGCTCGATGCGGAGCATGGCATTCTCGTCCATAAGTTTCTTGACGATGACGCCCGTCCCCTGCAACAAGGCAGTGGTCTCCTCCTCCTGCTTCGCCCTTCCAACGATCTTCGCCCTCAGCAGGTCGCTCTCGCCCCAGAGCTTCGCATTGCCCTCCCCTAGTTGCCGGATGACGCCGGTAGCCTCGTCCTGCAACCTCGCCCAGCCGGAGATCTGATCCATCTGGCTATGGACCATCGCATGCATGCGCCTGTAAGAGTCCTCGCCTGCCCGCGAGAAATTTTCCCAGGCCGCCGCGGCGCGGCAGGACCTCCGTGCTGCTTAGGCGGCGCGGCGGGACCTCTGTGCTGCTACTACTGCATGGCTGGTCATGTCGGCTGCCTTCGCGGTGAGGCGGGACATCTCTCGTGCTTCCTCTTCCATGCTCGCCTCTCCTTGGTGGAAATCTCTCGACCCAGAACTCACGCTGGCCATGGCTTGATTGACTTGATTGTTTTTCGTGGATGAGGAGTTGAGGAGGAATGTGCAGTCATCTTGGCATAGTAGTATTTATAACCGAGTACTACTAATACGCTCCTAAGTGGGAAACCATTTAGGTTTTGATCGGTGTGAACAGGTTTGCAATTAAATATAGCGTGGTAGTAGTAGTAATTTGGAATGTGACGAGACACACTCAAAATTTATTGACGGTTCTACTCCCTCCTTTCCGGTTTATAGGGCTCAATTCAAAAATCTCACCAACCAAGGTAGATGGTGAGTGGTGGAATACTTTTTGTAGTTTGTAAAAGCACCCACTTAATGCTCTTGTTTTCCTCACAAAATTATGTTTACCAATGCATTAATTGCAATGCATGCATGCGTAAAGTACATGCATTGGTCAATTTTCTCTTAATACATGCATGCAACAATTTAATGCACCTTGGAATCTGGACTTGTGAAGGGGAACAACCAAATTGAGCCTTATAAAATGGAAAAACTAAAATTTTGAGATAAGCCCTATAAACCGGAAAGGAGGGAGTAGTTTCGAAGTGCGGCACTATTCCCGGATGGCGTAACGTGGGCACGTGCTCTCGGCCGTGGTGTAGCATATGCCATGGTACTAGTTCTTTTTCTACTGCTGTGTACGTGCAAAAACTGGCACCGTCGGATACATATCTTACGCTTGGCGTTCGGCAGGAATAGCCTCGTGGCGAGCTATAGACTAGTCTTTTTTCAGACGCATTGCACCTATCTCTCGGGACTTCTCGCACGCACCATCACTGCTCCCTAGGTCGAAGCCACCCACATACACTTGTACTCTGAGTTTAGTACGTTATACAGGAAGAGAAGAGGTGCACGCTCGCACTCGTCCTCTCTCACACACGCATCTGTAGCTACGAATTGTAGTGTTCTCAACCATCTGATTGGCTCTATCATAGGTTTCACGTTGCTCCTTGGCCTTGAGATTGAGAAGTTTAAAACGCGGAGGCTAAGATGGAGGCGCGAGGTTTTGGTTAATGTGCGGGCCGCACACGGCACCAACACGATACGAGCTTCGTCTGCCTGGTGCGCATGCAGTCGGGTGAGTTGTCCAAGTATAGACACAACCAGGCCCTCGTTGGTATCCGTGGCTCGACTTTGGCTGATCATAGTGGAGAGTAACATAGACTAGTTACTAGTCTATGTTACTAGTACATTCATAGTGGGTAGTGTCATATATGTGATAACATAGTACTACATGTCTTCATTTATTACTTTTGTAGACTCACTTTGCATTGGAAAGCGCTATCTGATGGTAACATATTAGGCTAGTCATAGTGGGAGTAACTTAACTACTCCCTCCGTCTAGGTGTGTAAGTCACCTTACGAAAACGAAATAAACCCAAAACACTTAGGCACGGTAATTAACTCCCTTCTCCTTTCTTGTTTCATGACGTATCAACCAATAAGAGATGTGGGCCGTGCATGCTTTTAATGACTTGAGACTAACAAACATGACATGCAGTGGTTAGTTTATTGCATGCAATGCTATTATAATTAGCAAAAAGACATTAAGTTCTCTTGTTTTTTCCTCCGCCTTGGTCACGGTGCACAACCTAAGATGACTTATACACCTAGACGGAGGGAGTAGTAACATAGCGCACTTTGAGAAAATTCTGCTTGTGGCAAGTAATTAATAAGAGGTGGTAACATAATATGTTACTGTAACATGGCGCTTTCCAAGACAAGATAAATGAAGCCATCTATGAACTACTATTATGTTTCTTTGCATTATGAAGGTAACAACTTAGACTAGTGTCATATGCATAACACTAGTCTAAGTTACTCCCCACTATGACCAGCCTTTATGTTACTCTATTTGCCTCTCCCACTACAGGAAACAGCTATTTTACCGTCTGCCACGGCGGACCGCAAAGGCTCGAACGGCGGACGGCAAAGGCCTTTGCCATCAGCCGTGGACGGCAAAAGGCTCCGGCAAAGTAGGCCACGGTAAATAGCTGCTTTGCCGTCCGCTTCCTGGCGGCGGACGGCAAAGGCTCTTTGCCGTCTGCCGCGGACGGCAAAGAGAGCGGACGGCAATAATTGCGCTGTCAGTCCGTTAAGTGGCTAACGGCAGACCTTTGCCGTCCGCCGCTGACGGCAAAATTGCTATGGTCTTTGCCGTCCTCCGTATGATGTCATCTACACGTCACTAGATGGCAGGTTCTTTGCCGTCTGCCGCTGATGGCAAAGTGCAGGTTCTTTGCCGTCTGCCACTGTAGGCAAACTGACCAAATGGGTCAGCTCCCAGGAAGCACAGTTGGCTGCCACGTGGCTTCTTTGCCGTCCGCGGCAGACGGCAAAGAGCCCGTTGCCGTCGGTGGCAGACGGCAAAGAGCCTGCATATTGGCTCTTTTTCTGTTTTTATTAAATCCAACAATTTTCACTCCAAATATATATGCCATGTATAGATATATTTCACAGGCATTCATATCACAAAATTCCATCCATAAACAAAGTTCCTTCATACATAAACAAAGTTCCATCCATAAACAAAGTTCCTTTATACATAAACAAAGTTCCATTCATATCACAAAGAGCCTTCATACATAAACAAAGTTTCATCCATACATAAACAGAAAGACTAGAACAAGAAGAGTAGCTTCCATGAAGTGAATGAAATCTGCAAAATGGCAAAATAAGAAAGTTAGAAATAGGTGACTAGAACAAGAGGAGTAGAACAAGAAGAAGACTAGAACAAGAAGAGTAGAACAAGAAGAAGACTAGAACAAGAAGAGTATGTCATTTATGAGCTAACTTACGTGAAATGGATCATATATGAGCTAACTAAGTTGAAATGGGTCTTTTATGAGCTAGCTAAGGTGAAATGGATCGTTTTTGAGGTAACTAAGGTGAAATGCATCGTTTTTTAGCTCACTTAGGTCAAATGGATCGTTTTTGAGCTAACTTAGTTGAAATGGATCGTTTTTTAGCTAACTTTGTTGAAATGGATCATTTTTGAGCTAATTTAGTTGAAATGGATCGTTTTTGAGCTAACTTAGGTGAAATGGATCATTTATGAGCTAATTTAGTTGAAATGGATCTTTTTGAGCTAACTTAGGTGAAATGGATCATTTAAGAGCTAATTTAGGTGAAATGGATCGTTTTTTTAGCTCACTTAGGTCAAATGGATCGTTTATGAGCTAAATTAGTTGAAATGGATCGTTTATGAGATAACCTAGGTAAGATGGGTCATTTTGGAGTTAACCTAGGTGAAATGGGCCATTTTAAAGCTAACGTAGGTAAAATGGATCATTTAGGAGCTAATCTAGGTAAAATGGGTCATTTTTGAGCTAACTTGGATGAACTGCATCATTTATAAGCTAACCTAGGTAAAATGGGTCATTTTGGAGGAAAAGAAGCTAACTCTAGGTCATTATGGTAAGCATATTGGAGGAAATAAAGCTAAGTCTAGGTCTTTATGCATTTGTTAAGCAAAACACTAGAGAAACTTACCGTGATCAGGGAGGTGTAGGAGCGGGGTGGCTAGTGCCGCAACCTGGAGAAGGATCGTGCGATGCGTTTCTGGAGTTAAGCTGCACCAAAGATCATTTCCAATGTCTCGTTAGCATTACGACACTCAAATGTTAAGACTAGCAAGTAATGTCCATTCAAATTAAACTCACCGTGCTCCCAGGAGCAATCACTGGCATCGGCGGAGCGGGCTGACCGGACTTCTCGCACACAGACTGCACATTTGGTTTTCAGAACAGAGTCATACTAGTTAGTAATGAGACTCAAATGTTAAGACTAGCAAGTAATCTGCAGAAGAAACTTACCACAAGGAGCTCGTACATGGCCCTTGCCTGCATGTCATTCCATGCCCTCTCCTCCTCCATCATCTTTCTCGTCCTCTCCTCCATCTCCCGCTGCCTCTCCGCCGCCTCTGCCAGAAGTTTCTCCGTTCTATCTCTCTCAGTCTGTATAGCAGCCTGCAACACCACTCACATGACCATTTGTAATCATTGATGGAAGCGCACACAATGTAATGGAGAAAGATAACTGAGTACGTATCACTAACCTTGATGGCGAGTTGCACTGGCCGTTCACGAGGCCTTATCTCAGGAGCGGAGCTCGACTGGCGTGCCTTGATCTCTGGGAGAGTGCTAGGACAACGGATAAGTCCATCTCCAATGGCTATGGAGCCATGGGACCTCCCGCCACCAGATATCATCACCAGCTCTGGATCAATGGGACCCTGGCTCGGGTTAAAGTCCTCCCCTTTCCTCGCCTTCCCCTCATCTCTATATCTCACGAGCTTGTTGTGGGAGGAGATGTTGGTGAAGTTGTTTGCATCATCGAGGTCAGACTGAGAGAAAGCCTTGACTTTCTTGAAAGAGCCAGTGTGGGCCATGGCATACAGGTCGTACACCTCTGGCACCTTATCCGCCTTATTGTAGCGTGCCTGAAAGAGAGAAACAATGAAAATTAGTAATTAAAGGGCTCAAGCTAGCATGATGAATGAATTGCATGAATCATGAAGCAAACCACATACCCAGTTGCGCCCGAACTGATATAAGTTGGAGCTGCCTTGATGGTGTGGCACACCTTCCATTTGGGCACGTTTGTCCTTGGCCTGGTTGTGGAGGGCTAGCCATTCTTTTGAGCACCACTCATCGACCAACACCTCCCAACAATCCATCCGATCCGCACACCATCTCGGAGGCGCCTAAGTTAGCAAATAGAAACTTGAGCGCTACGGCTAAGAATTACTAAATGAAGGAACTTAAGTAGAAGGCCTTAAGAATTACCTTCATGTACTGCTCCTTACTCAGGAACTTATCGCGGCACGCCGGCTTGGTCTTCTTGATACCACGCAAGGCGTAGTAGTCTCGAACAGCCTGCACCGAGCCTCGTGCCGTAAGTTCTGGAGTAGGCGCTTGCAGACGTTCTGGATAACATTTGCCGCGTCCTCCTCGTATCCCTCCTCACACCTGTAGAATGTCTGCAATCAAATGAGACAATATTGATTAGTACAATTAATAACTATCTAGTTGAAGATTTTGAAATGTGTAAAGGAGAAATTACCCAGAACGTCCTGATCACCATGTCTGCCCTCGTGTCGCACACGACACCGTCGATAATGACATCCGGCGGGGCCGAGGCAGCCACGTAGTGCTCCCAGCTCAACCCAAGCTCTGGAAGCCGACCCTCACCAGGCAACGTGACAAACCCCGGGAAGTTTTGCCGGCAAAGAACTCCAAGGACGGAGTTGGGCCGGCGGACACTATGATGGTGGTCCCAACCCCTGCAGCATGACAAGGCCAACGCATTAGTTATTTGAAGAAACGTGAATGCAGAAGGTACAAAAATATTAAATGCACTTACGTACCTCTCCCCATCAGGGAAGATCAACCACCTCTGCTCGCGAGTCGCCGGCACGGACGGGAGCCGTGTAGCACCACGCTGGTAGACGGTGCCACCCTCCTCCTCAAGATCAGTCGGCTCCCCGCCATCATCAGCATGGCCACTCGGCTCCTCGGGCTGATCCGGCCAGGTACCCCATCCGGATGTGTGCTCCTCCGGGGTCTCGTGGGCCGAACTCTCGTGGGCCGAAGGCCAGTCGACCCGAGGCTTGTGGGCCCAAGACCCGTGGACCGGAGGCTCGTGGACCGGAGTCCGTGTAGCCTCCTCCTCGGACGAGTCCACCCTAGCAGTCACGTGCTCGGGTGAAACAGCTGGGGGTGGCGGCGAGGAAGGCGCCGTAGCAGTCACCCTACCTCCTCTCCCGCGACCACGTGCCCCACCTCCTCTCTTCCTACCTCGTCCCCTGCTGGGCACCGCGGTCGACGAAGAAGGGCCCGACGGTGTGGACATACTGTCCAGCAACGCTCGGCGGAGAGGTGCGTCTGGAATCGAAGACCTCAGACCACGCGCCGACGAAGAAGGGGCCTTGGCGCGCTCCCGACCAGCGCCCACCATCTTTCAACACCTGCCATGACAAACAGTAAACGAAATTAGTACAACATAAAAAAAAGACCGACATGAATAATAATATGTGTATCACTTAAGTGTATCATCATCAAGTACAACATTACAAAATTTAATACCTGACACTACTAATAATCTCGATCAGTATCATCAATAAATGCATAATCATCATCATCACTATAATCAATGACGGGCTCATAGGGTTCAGTGGCATCAACATGTGCAAGGCCACCTTGACGTAATCGGTCAAGCAATGACAGGTCATCCGCAGCAGTAACCTCTTCTTGTTCCTCCTCTGGGGTGATGTCGGATTCACTATCGCTGTCTACTTCAATGTTTTGGGGTGAAGTATAGTGGTTCTTGAAACGCTTTTTGGAAAGACGTGTCTCTTGGAAGAATTCTCCTTCATATGTGTCTGGGTTAATGTGAGGTTCATAATCCTCTTCCTTTGGGGGAGATAGTCTAGCACGTGGCGGCACTTCATAAACGACATCCCAACCTTTCAGATTTGGATTAGTTTGGCAGGCCCACGGTAGATAGAATACTTGGGTCGCCTTCATATGTGTCTAATAGGTAATGATAGGTCCTAATCCCACCCGAGTATGTTTAGATTGGGTTCATTTTCCCATGCTACGCTCCGGATCCTACGCAAAATTTCGGCAGCACCTCCCCGCTGTTCTCCTGATACACGTCTCTGCAATAAACAGAGAGGATGTGTACCCGAAGAACAACAGGGGAGGCACTGACGAAATTTATGCGTCGGATCCGGAGCAAAGCATATGGGAAAACGAACCCAATCTAAACATACTCGGGCTGTCCATGGATAGCGTTGGACAATTCGAAAGAATCAAGGTTATAAATATGCAAATGCATGCATATTTATAACTATGACGCTTTCGAACGGGAGACACATATTGGTTACGCATACTGATGATTCAAGACACATATGTAGCTAGCTATCAAGTTTCATCGGAATAGATCAAATAATTAATGGGGTGGAGGACATGTCATTTGTGCTCACCCACGAACGAAGGGGCAGAGCTCGTCAAACGCACGGCGAGGTCGTCGAACACCAAACCTCGCAGCGATGAAACAACTGCACATTTAAAACTACCCGATCAACACAATTATATATGATGTTTTTCCTAACAAAATCGAAAGATATATGACCTAACTAATATTCACAAATATATGACCCCGTCGGCTTCTGGAAGGCCAAAGAACACCTTTTCGGGAGGTGTCGGGGGTCGAGGTGTCGTGTCGGTCTCGGGGTGCCGTGTCGGGGTCGGGGTCGGGGTCTCGGGGTCGGGGTGTCGGGTCGGTGTGCCGGGTCGGGGTCGGGGTGCCGTGTCGGTGTCGGGGTCGGGGTGTCGGGTCAGGCTCGGGGTCGGGGTGTCGGGTCAGGCTCGGGGTCGGGGTGTCGGGGTCGGGGTCGGGGTCGGGGTATCGGGGTCGGGGTGTCGGGTCGGGGTCGGGGTGCCTTGTCGGTGTCGGGGTCGGGGTGTCGGGTCAGGCTCGGGGTCTCGGGGTCGGGGTCTCGGGGTCGGGGTGTCGGGTCGGGGTGCCGGGTCGGGGTCGGGGTGCCGTGTCGGTGTCGGGGTCGGGGTGTCGGGTCAGGCTCGGGGTCGGGGTCTCGGGGTCGGGGTCGGGGTCGGGGTCTCGGGGTCGGGGTCGGGGTCTCGGGGTCGGGGTGCTGTGTCGGTGTCGAGGTCGGGGTGTCGGGTCAGGCTCAGGGTCGGGGTCTCGGGGTCGGGGTGTCGGGTCGGGGTGCCGGGTCGGGGTCGGGGTGCCGTGTCGGTGTCGAGGTAAGGGTGGGTGTGGTGTCAGGGTGTCGGTGTCGGGGTGTCGTGTCGGGGTCGGGGTGTCGTGTCGTGTCGGGGTGTCGTGTCGTGTCGTGTCGGGGTGTCATGCCGGGGTGTCGTGTCGGGGTGGGGGTGTCGTGTCGGGGTGTCGCGTCGGGGTGGGGGTGTCGGTCGTCGAGGTCGGGGTGTCGGTGGTCGGGGTGTCAGGTGTCGGGGTGTCGGTGGTCGGGGTCGGGGTGTCGGTGGTCGGGGTCAGGGTGTCGGTAGTCTTCTTCTCCTCCTCCTCTCCTCTAGCTTTCGCCTCCTCATCCTCCTCCTCCTCCTCCTCTCCTCTTTCTTCTTCTTCTTCTTCTTCTTCTTCTTCTTCTTCTTCTTCTTCTTTCTTCTCCTCCTCCTCCTCCTCCTCCTCCTCTCCTCTTTCTTCTTCTTCTTCTTCTTCTTCTTCTTCTTCTTCTTCTTCTTCTTCTTCTTCTTCTTCTTCTTCTTTCTTCTCCTCCTCCTCCTCCTCCTCCTCCTCCTCCTCCTCCTCCTCTTCTTCTTCTTCTTCTTCTTCTTCTTCTTCTTCTTCTTCTTCTTCTTCTTCTTCTTCTTCTTCTTCTTCTTCTTCTTCTTCTTCTTCTTCTTCTTCTTCTTCTTCTTCTTCTTCTTCTTCTTCTTCTTCTTTCTTCTCCTCCTCCTCCTCCTCCTCTTCTTCTTCTTCTTCTTCTTCTTCTCCTTTTTCCTCTTCTTAAACCTACCACTAAGTAACCTAAAACAAAACTAAAACTAAACTAAAAGTAATCTAAACTAAAAAACAGAAAAAAACAGAAAAAAAAATCTAAAACTAAACTAGACTTAATCTAAAACTAAACTAAAAGTAATCTAAAACTAAAAATCTAAAACTAAAAAACTAAACTAAACTAAAAAAACAGAAAAAACAGAAAAGAAAAAAGGAGAAGAGGGGTGGGGCTCACCTGCGGCAGGGGTGGGGCGCTCGCCGACGGAGGGGCGGCAGGGGCGCCGCCGACGGAGGGGCGGCGGGGTGGCGCTGGCCGGGCGGAGGGGTGGGGGGCGACGGGGCGGAGGGGTGGGGGCGACGGGGCGGAGGGGGCGACGGGGCGGAGGGGTGGGGGGCGATGGGGCGGAGTGGGCGACGGGGCGGCGCCGGGCGGCGGGTGGGGGGGCGACGGGGCGGAGGGGGCGACGGGGCGGAGGGGTGGGGGCGACGGGGCGGAGGGGGCGACGGGGCGGAGGGGTGGGGGGCGATGGGGCGGAGTGGGCGACGGGGCGGCGCCGGGCGGCGGGTGGGGGGGCGACGGGGCGGAGGGGGCGACGGGGCGGAAGGGGCGACGGGGCGGAGGGGTGGGGGGCGGCGGGCGGCGGGGCGGCGGCGGGCGGCGAGGGCCGGGGGCGGCGGCGGGCGGGCGGGATGTGCACGATGGCGGGGCGCGTCGGGGAGGAGAGAGAGGAGAGAACAGAGAGTAACGGGCGGGGGGTACGGGCCGTTAGGTAATCGGCTCTTTGCCGTCCGCCAATCTTTGCCGTCCGCCTTTTTGCCTCTTTGCCGTCCGCTGGCGGACGGCAAAGAGGTGGGGCGTTAAGTTTTTTTCAAACGGGCGGGGGGTGGGGGCCACCTCCCTCTTTGCCGTCAGCTAGCAGACGGCAAAGAGCTGGCAGATGGCAAAGAGCTTCTTTGCCGTCTGCCATTTCTTTGCCGTCCGCTTTTTGGTAGCTGATGGCAAAGAGCTTCTTTGCCGTCAGCTAGCAGACGGCAAATAGCTGGCAGATGGCAAATTAGCTGATTCCAGTAGTGTCCCCTCATTAATTACTTGCCACCTCATCATTTTTGCTTATGTGGCATCTATGTTACTACCTATGTTACTCCCACTATGACCAGCCTCATGCGGAGAGAAATTAGGATCGGAGGGAGTACTACTAGTAGTACTACTTTGATGTGTCGCGTCAACTCACACAAGTATGCAACACTTCCTGAACAAACAAGCATATAAGCTGTTATACTTACTTCTTATAAGCAGTTATACTTCTTACCCAAAGGATCTTTATATCCAATAGACACAAAATATCCGTTCGACTGTTGGAAATTACTTTAATTCCTGATCTGATGTCGAAGTAATTGCTGCATCGCCACCAAAGCCCACCATCTCTTAAGCTAAAGTAGACCGAGCTAACCCCAATATTAGCATATTACCAAGATAAACAAAAGGCATTGTAGAATCATTTAGGACGTGAGCTTGTCAATCTGAATGTGGAGGGACACCAGCTTAGCCCCGGCCAGCAGCTTGGGCGGAACTGTGAAGAAGGTCAGCTCGTGCACCGCGACGTCGTCGGGATCCTTGCTGCTTGTCACCTCCATTTCCAACTTGACGGCGTCGGTCCTACCTTTGGGCTGCCCCGGCGGGCCGTTCACCCACAGCTTGGCTACGTAGTGCGGAAGTGGGGACGACCCCGCTCTGACGCACACGACCGACACGGTGATAGGCGCGCCGATGTCGAGCACGGCGCCGAACAAGAAAAACACGCAGTCGTCCTCCTCCGCGAACAGCAAGATCCGTGGCTCCGACAGTGGCACTTGCAGCTGGAGCACCTTGCCGTACTGGGTCCTGTGCACGGGCATGGGATGCACAGTGCTGATGTGGTGGGAGAGCGCCGGCGGCTGGCCTTCGTAGCCGCAGACGGGCACGGGGCATTTGCAGGGCGCAAGCAGACACACGCTCTGGTGATCGGCGAGCTTGTGGTAAGTGACATAGAGCCCACAACCTTTGTGCGGGCACTCCACCCTCACCGAGGAGAGGACAGCGTCCACCACCGTGTTCCGCACGTCGAAGCCACCGCCGCGCTCGCACTTCTAGCACTGCTGCTGGTTCCCGGGGCGCTCGACGCGGCAGTCCGCGCAGGCCAGGTGCCCTCCCTTGCATAGGACAAATCAATCGAACAGCACATCAATCAAGAAACATGCACCTTGCTCGATCAGCCGAACGGAGGAGGTGTATTCAAACCTCATACACTGGAGGCTTCAAGGGGCGGAGGCACAAGGGGCAGTGGAGCAAGGTGAGGTCCATCGAGACCATAGAGAGCTCCATCGTCGGGTCCTGTTCCGTCTGCATGATCTCGCCCTCCTCGGAATTCCACCCTCCTCGTGCACAGCCATCTCTCGCTTTATTAGGGCCGGGGCATTACAAAGCTTTACCGTCACATATTCATACTACTTCAAGGTGCATTAAATCAACACATGCAAGTATCAAAAGGAGAGTCATGGCATGCATGTGTTGTAACTAATGCATCGGTAAACGCAAATTATTGAAATATATCGAGCGCAGTGCTTTGATGTGTCGCGTCAACTCGTACAAGACCGAGAAGTTTGATTACTACAACACCCTCTTGCCTTAACTGCACCTGCCTTTGGCTGCATGACAGGTGGGCCACCCTCCTGTTGGGCCCACCTATCATAGACACAAAGGCAGGACCAGTAAGTCAATGAAGCTACGTCCCTCCTTCGCCCATGAGCGTGGTGGCTGGCAGGACTAGGAGAAGCTTTCGTTCGCTACACGCTCTCACTCCCGCACGCGGTGGACATGTAGTAGTGCAATCGGTGTCAGATGGCCAGAAGCATACTGTAGTACTCCTCCACTGCAGTAGTACTCCATCATTGTTCGACTTCCCGAAGAGGCGAAGAGCCAAGCGCAGCCTGGACGCTCGTGTGGCAATTTCATGTGTAGAGTAGTCTAGGATAGCGTGTACCGTGCCTGTAAGCTTAAAATCGTTGGGGTCGGCTCCATGCTTTTTTTATTAAAATAATATTCTGGCCCTACCTGTCATCCTGGTGATTCTAGTTTGCACGCTCATCTGGTCAAGACAGGAATATATTTTTAATTTGTGGTGCGGTAAATTTTAGAGGTTGCAGCAAATGGAGTATTGTACACTACGGGTCTTTCAGCCAAGTTTAGAGGCAACCATGTGGGGCCAGTGCTATGATGTGTCGCGTCAACTCGTACAACGAGGAGAAGCTTGATTTTACTACTACACGCCTTCTCCCTCGCCCATGCGCGCGGTGGCTCGCAGACGAGGACATGCTTTTGCTTATAGTAGTACTACAACAAGCTATCCCTCCCGCTCACGGTGGACAGACATGCAGTAGTGGATTCGATACTGTAGAAGCAGTAATAGTAACATCATTGTTCGTCTTCTCGAAGAGGCGAAGAACCAAGCGCAACCCGAACGTGGCAGTTTCGAACCTTGGAGCACGCATATAGCCAGGATCTTGCATGAGACAAAATTGCTATGTGAGCCCACTATTACTTGCTAGGATAGCCCTGTGAACCAGAAAGGAGTATTTGCCTTTCTAGAGATTTCAACAAGTGACTAGACTACACTGAGACGGAGTACATATGGAGCAAAATGAGTGAATCTACACCGTAAATAAATACGTAGTTCTCTCGTTTTCCTCTCCGCCTTGGTCACGGTGCACAATAGGCACCATAGGCACCTCGTCGTCGACGGGAACGTCTCCTGACACATGATAGACGCGAACGGCAGTCGCCTCCATAGGTGCTTGAGGCCCTGTTTGGTTCATAAGTCCTAGGACTTTTTCTAGTCCCAACTAAAAAGTCCCTAGTCCCTAGTTTTTTTAGCTGGGTTAGAGCAAACTAGCTCAAACTAACCCCTCATGTCTGGATAATTTGAGGCTATTTCAACCCAAACTAGCTCTAACTCAGGGATCCAAACAAAGAGGAGTAGTACTGTACATGCTACAGTCCGGACCGTAGCACATTGTTTTTTATGGCCATATCAGCACATTGTTTTCTACTGCTGATTCACTGGGCTACCGTGGTTCGCACTCCTCTGCCGTGGTTCGCACTCCTCCAACGTACTTCGCCGACATGTGGGAGAGGCAGCATCCGGGTCGACGTGTCATGCACCAGATTACAGTGGGGAACGGAAGGGGGGCATCACCCCGGTCGTACCGCCAGTAATTCATGACTATAATGAGTAGTCATATCACAAGTCTTTCCAGCAGTAACTCGCCGTCAAATCGGACAGCCCGACCATTCCAGCAGTAAGTAAGTTGAATCCGCCACTCCCTCACCCTCCTCGCCTCTCTGTCAAACCGCCTACGCGAAAACTGCCGTGCGTACTGCCCGGGAAAAACCCCGCCCTCAACTTTTAACTACGCGAAAATAGTTCAAGCTTGTTCGTTCTATATAAATACTAGTACTATATGTTTATTCACCCGTGGGGTTGGTCAATCAATGGAGGGCCGGGGAGCACAAGTGAACAATACTACTACTACTACCTCCGTCCTAGTTTATTGGTTCCCATTGTATATTGTGTCAAATTTTGACTATAGATTGAACTACCAAAACGTTCATGCATGTTACCAAAAATTATATCATTGATAACTATGTTGAAATACAAATCCAACGATATAATTTTTGTTGACATGCATTAACATTTTGTTAGCTAAATATTTGGTCAAAATTTGGCACGGACTACAAAGGTGACCTATAAACCAGGACGGAGGTACTAGTAGTAGTAAGTAGGAGTCGTACAATTACTCACATTAAATAGAGAGTTTCTTTTCTTTAATGCCACGTACACAAATTGAAACGCTTGTTGTGGAGAGAAAAAGATAATCACTCCACTATATATGTACGCCGGGGCCTGAGCGCTTGCTTTACTAGGGTTGCTCTCTTTATTCTCTCATCCTCTCCAGATATAAACAAGACAACGGTAGCGACATTTTCTCTCTGCTCACCGTTGGTCACAGATCCGGCCGGATCCCTTCGGCTGGTGTGTGTAGAGGACTAGGTGCATCGATCACGCGGTCATCGCCGGCGAGGGAGGAAACCCACAGCTGCTGGAGGGGCCCGATCCTCTGCCCGTGCCGTTCTCTCCGACACAGCGCCGGCTCGGGAGGTCCTCCGACCCTTCTTCGTCCCTGCCGTATTGTGCGCAGATCCGACCTGCCACCGCCGACATCCCGCCGACCCTCAGGTATAAGTTCTTCGAAAGAGGCCTTGCTCTATTGCCCCAGCTCCCCACGTGTCTGCATGTGCATCTTTTTCTACTCCCATCAGCTCTTCCAAAGCCACCTAAATTTTTAGTATTATTAGAGGTAAAGGTACTTCATGCATTCGAATCTAGGACTTGGTTCAAACAACGAAGAAAGGGGGAAAGTTGTCGCATGAATCTAGGACTTGATTCAAAGAGGAAATAATATGGTGAAAGTAGTAGAGACCAGATACCCAATCGGTCTCTTGGTTGAAAAGGGAAATAATGGGAAAACGCAGTACAAACTGGATAAGGAACATATCTATTATTGGTTGAAAAAAGGATAGAAAGTGGCGGCTGGTGGACAAGTCAACAGAGTATGTCTAGGATTAGATTTGTTGCCCTCACATAGTAAAAGGTCTCCAGGATTAGAATTGCTGCCCTCACAAAGTAAAAGGTCTCCAGGATTAGATTTGCTGCCCTCACATAGTGAAAGGTCTCCAGGTTAGATTTGCTGCCCTCACATAGTAAAATGTCTCCAGGATTAGATTTGCTGCCCTCACATAGTAAAAGGTCTCCAGGATTAGATTTGCTGCCCTCACAGAGCATGAACAAACTCGGCATCACCACTTTATGCCTCCTTGTAGGTACATTGTGCTGATGCGTCCACTGTCGCATGTCCTTATACCAACCTTTTGTTGTTGTTAATGTAAGGGCGCATGTAAAATGAAGCGATCACACTGTTACCTTAGGGACATGTCTAACCAGTGTTATTGTTAATCTAATGCCTCCAGTGATATGATGCAATTAAACTGTGTTACAAATGGTACCCCTGCTGTTTTCCCCAGTATGATAAGTAAGTTGCTCCTTTACGCTGCTGAGTGTCCTGGTGTCCCCACGGTCCCATGCCCTTAAACCAACTCTTTAGCTGTTGTTGATTTACTGTATCTGGTAAACAAGCAGTGCCACCATTAAAGTAATCCTATATTAAACAAGCAATGCTTCCGGTAACATGAAGCATTGCTGACGTTTTAAAATTTTTATTGTCCTTGCGTGATTGCCATGAACAGAATTAAGATGCTTCTTTTCATTTCGTGCATGTTTCGTATATTCTTATTGACCAGCAACTGTTTACTTTCTATCTTTTTGTGCAGATAGGGATATCCATTTCACCTTGTTGCTATTGTGACCTTTTGGTGAACTGCACAAAACACTCTTTTTTGGGAATGAGTGTCTTGTGCAGTTCAACTAAAATGCCACGTGGGCAACATCTCTCAGTTTTGGTGGAACTACACAAAATGGTGATTGGAGTTTCCAAAATCTCCGTCAAATTCTGTTGGTAATCTCGTGCAATATTTTGTTAGCCTTTGCAAGATGAGCCACCACTGTCACCACAATGGCACTTTATTTTAGTGGAACTGCACAAAAGGATTAGCAAATTATAGTTGCACCTTACATGAGCAGGACAGCCAACCTTAATGTTCCTCAATTTTAGTGCAACTACTAAAGAACCTACCAGCTCACGAGAGCAAGTACTTCTTGCTAGCTGAATGATGCAATCTTTGCTTCATTTGAGGTGAACTGCAGAAAAAGGCGCATGAATTGAATCATGGAAGTCCAGGCAGCCCTCATCCGAGTGGAGCTGCAGGTTGAGTTCTAGGAGTGCCACAATTATAGTAATCAGGCTCTTCTTATTTGTGTTGTGCAAACAGTAATACTCAACTACAGATGTTGTGACGGTCAAGAGCATTCGCCAAGTTCTTTGGTTGTATGACACAGCTAGCCAAGATGGATTTAATCCCGATATTCACTTTATCAAAAGGCTCTAATGGGTTGGTTCTGAATCTTGCAAGCTGGGAATCAATGAGATGTGTAGGCATATTTGTTGTACTTATGATTTGAATCTTATTTGTTGGTTATGAATTTTGCAAGCTGGGAATCAATGAGATGTGTAGGCATCTTTGTTGTACTTATTATTTGGATCTTATTTGTTGGTTCTGAATCTTGCAAGCTGGGAAACACGGCATGATGATGTAGAGGACACAAATCATAACAAACAGTTCAAACTTGGTAGTATTATCTGTGTGAACATGCGACAAATGTGCTGATCGTGTGCGGCATGAGAATAATAATTCTAATTGTTGTGCATGTTGATCCTGTGGCACTGATAGAACGAGCCAATGCATTGCTTGTTTTAAGTATAAATTTCTACTAAAGCTAAATAAATTCAAGTAAAGTGACCACTAAGGCTTTTTTTTACAGTACCAATACAAACCCGCTCGTGAACCAACGTGTGGCCGGAGTAGGTTTCTTAATGGAGGCATTTGAATGCGCCGAGGGTACATCTTTTGTCGGGTGTGCAGCAGGCGAGGGATGGGTAGTAACTGTTGTCGCCTGTACACACTCAATTTACTATTGAATCCAGTTCCCCAAGAGCTGATCAACGAACTGCTGCCGCCGCCTACCCACTCGTTCACTTGAAGAGACTCCAATGGCGATCCGAGGGGTGTGCCTGCTGGATATGGACTTCAGCAAGGAGTTCCCCTTTGAGTTCGTCGTTCAGTCCTATGGCTGCACCAAGTTGAATGTGATGTACACCAACGATCCAGACTCGGTGAACCTCTGCCTCGCCGAGTTCAAGATGTACCTACAGGATGAGAAAGCACAAGCTCGCAGGACTTAGACCTTGTGCCCATCCATTCATCTCCTAATAGGGACCAGCGGATCGCCGTCACCCAGGTATGTGGGCGGGACGAGGTTCTCGTCTACCACTGCTGTAGGGCCGTCAGAGGTTCTGGAGCATTCGCCAGTTTCATTGGCAACGCCGACTGCACCTTCGCTACGGTGGAGAGAAGGAAGAACGCGACGATTCGGCCATCTGGTGCAACAAGATTGTCAACATCCAGAAGCAATACAAGATCATCGGCAACGGGCAGGAGAAGGAGTCCGTGGTTGACCTCGCCGAGACCATCATCGACCCCAGATACGCCAACATGAAAGCCAAGGACCCGAACACGTGGGAGGTACCTCTGAATCTAGCCTACATAACCTACACGGCCAAGGACGCATATGCATGCTACGACATGTACAGGCGGATCTTGGACATGAGGGCGTGTCTGCTCCCCGTAACCGACGAGTACACGGACAGCCGCAGCGTCTTGAACAAGCATGCCAGGAAGGTCTAGATGTTGTACTTTAGCTGTTTATAAGCACCTTTATCATTTGAGTGTTTCATGCATTAGCCTATGTGTCGTAATTATCTGTTTTGCCCAAAATATCTTTTAAGAACGCATTAACCTGTTTGCTTTTTTAGTGGCTATTAGCTTATGTATGTAACTAGTTCGCTTGTCCATTTAGAAAAACTAGTTCACTCGGCTGTCGTGCTTTGAATCTCCTTCCTGCCAACATATTCCCCTTCTCAGGTGAACCCAGCAGGTCTCATACACAGACATATGGGACCAACCACCTATCCATTTGTAGTTCTTTATTTTGTTCAATCTTTCATCCTCTTCCTATACAGCGGCTGGCCATCCCTCTACTCCACACATTGTCCGGCGGCGGCAGCTCCACCGGCCCACCCTGCACCCGACCAAGTCAACCCTCGTACTCCCCTCCGCCTGTGTCTTCCCCTGCTCCGGTTCGTTTGGTCCGAGGTCTCGACGTCGTCCTCCGCCTTGGTGCTCTCACCGCGGTGCCGCCGTCTGTCATTCCCAACATGGTCAGCAAAACAAGAGGAATCGGGAGACAACTGTTCATCGAGAGGCTGACAGTCCCGGGCCCACCAGGTCCATGGCCTAGGTTTTGTTGTTTAACATGGGCAGCCCAAGACATGTTTCAACATATTTTGGATCCAGCAGGTATCAAGCAGCCTCTGGGCCTCCCAACCTAGCTTGTCTATAACATCAGCAACCCAAGTTATGTTTGTTTTTTCAAGACGACGCACAGCTCAGTTCTATTTTTCTATAAGAATGCAAAACTAAACCTATGTTTTCTATAAGAATGCAAAACTGAACCTATATTTATATCTTATTTTATTACATATACATATATATATATAATAGAAACAACATAAGGTTCCGTTAAACCTGTCATTCGTCCAACCATTTTATAGACCTTCCCACTTCCTTTATTTTTCGTTTTCATTAATCCTATATCTGAATTTCCTCCCACTTTATTTTTCGATGTAAACTGAGTTTTTTCCCAGTACTTTTCCCTAGAACCAACTCAACTGTCCCGCGTCTAGCCTAAAAAATAATAATACCCCACGTCCTATTAACTCATCAAATTAAAATGATATTTTATTTCGTAAGTTGAAAGTTCTTACAAAATAATAATAATAATTGTTTATATATAACTTGGCAAGTTAACTCCTAGTGATTGCGTACAGAAGCTTGCAAAGATTTTACTGACCAATGCAGTAATAGACGTGCAATCATGTGTTTATGTTTTTATCACATTTCTCCATCCAACCCAACATGATATTTTCACCCAGCCCAGCAAGTCCGCGGATTTCGAGAAAAATGCAAATGGGCTTTAAATTCTACCATATATATAAACGGGCTGCATACATGCTACATCATTGTTTCACCCAGCCCACCAAATGGACTAAAAAACAAATGGACTGGCTCACATGTGGGACAGTAGGTCGAAGCCTAACAAGGCGTTGGATTTACATCCAACGGCCGGCATTCTTCTTCAATTTCTCGTCTTCTTCCCCCAGCACTGTCGGGACTGCCCGCTCAAGCCTCCGGCGTCCAGCGGCGTTGTTTTGCGCGCCTTAGCAAAACGCTACCCCGTCGACGGCCAGGCCATCCCTCCAGTCCGCACCTCCTATTATTCTCTGCCGAGTGTAGGCCCACCCCGCACCCAAACCAGTCAAGTTTCCCACTCCTCTCCGTCTGCGACTCCACTGCCGCGTCTTCCCCATCTCCGGGTCATTCCAGTCTGGGCTGTCGGTGTCAAAACCGGCGGATCTCGGGTAGGGGGTCCCGAACTATGCGTCTAAGGTCGATGGTAACAGGAGACAGGGGACACGATGTTTACCTAGGTTTGGGCCCTCTCTATGGAGGTAATACCCTATTTCCTGCTTGATTGATCTTGATGAATATGAGTATTACAAGAGTTGATCTACCTCGAGATCGTAGTGGCTAAAACCCTAGAAGTCTAGCATGTCTGACGATGAGTATATTTTCCTCGTCTCTACAGACTAAGCCCTCCGGTTTATATATACACCGGAGGGGACTAGGGTTGTACAAAGTCGGTTACAGAGAAAGGAATCTTCATATCAGGAGGCCAAGCTTGCCTTCCACGCCAAGGAGAGTCCCATCCGGACACAGGTGAGAGTTTTCGATCTTGTATCTTCACAGCCCATCAGTCCGGCCCATGTCCAACAGGCTGGACGCCCGAGGACCCCTTAATCCAGGACTCCCTCGGTATCCCCCGAACCAGGCTTTCAATGACGATGTGTCCGGTGTGCAGATTGTCTTCGGCATTGCAAGGCGGGTTCCTCCTCCGATGACTTCAAAGGACTGTATTCGTCCTTCCATTTAATGTCGCTCCCATCAGCTTCTGTGCATCCATAGCTTCAGCTTCCATGTGTCGAGTGAATACGAGCATATAACACCCCGGCCATGTAAGAAGAGCATCTATTTAAAGGGATTGGATCTCAGATCTGTTCCACATCACCCAAAAATCCTCAGAGCTTGCTAGCTAAAACCACTCCAACATGGCTAGCGCTCCCAGCTCTTCCTCCTGTCCCCATGGCCCAGAAAAAGGCGATTGGTAGAGATGTTCCGTATCCCACGATCAGCTGGTGAAGCTACAAACACAGGGATTTCTCCCTCCCGCGGATCTAGTCCCCGTTCGAGCAGGATTGACTTCCTTCAACGGCGGGGCTTAGGCCGAGAATTTCCCAAATCCATCCAGGGGGAGCGAGTGTGTTTCGTCCCCTACTTGCTAAGGGGCGTCGGATTTCCAATCCATCCGTTCCTCCGAGGGCTGCTGGAGTATTATGGCCTTCAATTGCACAACTTCACTCCTGCCTCCATCCTGAACATTGCGGGTTACGTCGCTCTTTGCGAGCTATTTCTGGGGTGCGAGGCCCATTTTGAATTGTGGAGGAAGCTATTCTGCCTCGTCCCTCGCAACCAAGACGGATCAATATTTGAAGTGAGCGGAGCTGAGATATGGTGTATCGCCGAGACCGGATACCTGTCTGGCACACCGAAGAAGGCATCCGAAGAGTGGCCCTCCGAATGGTTCTACATCGAGGATGTCGCCCTTCCTGACCCAGTTCAAATGGTTCTTCCCGAATTCATAAGCGTTCTGTTGAAGAAACGCCACAGCTGGCGTCCTCGGAGCCTCGAGGAGGAACATAGTGCGGAAGTCCGTCAACTGATGAGCAAGATAAAGACGCTTGCCCAGTCCGGATTATCAATAGTCGAGGTAATGGCGACCTCCATAGTGCGAGGGGTGCAGCCACTCCAATACAGAGGGCTTCCCATGTAGCACTATAATGCAGAAGATGACGCCTCTCGCTGCGGTCGAAAGGGTCCGGACACCCCCGCCGCTTAGGCAAAAATATTGGCCGAGCTGTTCAAAGGGGAGGAAGAGGAATTTATTCGTATCAAGCGCAGAGATGGATTCTCCATGTACAATCCCCCTAGCTGGGTGAGTTCCAACCCCGCTGCTCTACTCATTCTACTCCCCGAGTCAATTTTAATGAACATTATCCTGTTGATTTGTAACAGACGTGGCGAAAGACCACCGGGGGCTATACAGCTCCGCCCCACAGCCATAGGATCACAACCGGGACCTTTATCCCGGATTTGAAGAGGATCCGGACATATTCGTGGTACTCGAGGATGGGGTGTTCTACCAGGCGAGCTATGATGGCACGGAGGTGGCCATCACCGCCGAGTATCCCGGCCTTCTCCCTGCCTCGCACGTAAGTAATTAGGAGACATCTCCTCCAAAAGAGCCTCCTTGTTCTGCCTCACCCACCACACTGTCTCGTGCTCCAAAGGGGAAGCGTTCGGCACGCCATGTCGCACCAGAGGCCACTCCGAAGAGAGCAGCACCCACGCCGGGCAAGCCTTCGAAGAGGAAGGCCAACGAAGGCCCGGTCGAGCCTTCGTCGAAGAGGTATGGTTTCGTAAATATGCCCCCTGGCAGTCACATCCAACTGTGACACTTTCCGCTTATGCCTTCTCAGGAAAAGCGTTCGCCGGACTATGTCCGAGGATACTACCAGTCATACTCCCAACAGCCAGGTTCCAAACCCTGCCAAAAAGACAAGGGCAGATGCGGGAGTGACGCCGGATTGTTCTTTGGCCGAGGATTCGGATGATGTATCCGTCACCAACTCGGAAGTGGAGAGCGCCATGGGTCATCGGCGTTGGAGGGCCGTTCTTCGCGACCCTAGTTTTACAAAAGAGGCATTTGATGGCTTCAGCTCGGCAGATGCATATATCCGAGCTGCTCGAGACGGGCTTAGGAGAGCCGCAGACCAGCATTTGAAAGATATGCGGGTAAGTTTATATTATACCAATCTGATAGTTATATACCAGTAGCCCCCGAGACTTGAAGCAGTTGATACAACGGATTTAAGGATCATTGTATAGCCAGGTGCTTACGGAGAAGAACTGCCTGTTGTCTCAGGAACTAGAAAAGTATCAGACCCAGCTAACTGCTGCTAACGCCGAATTGGAAAAATCCAAGAAGGCGTCACCTGGTAATGTTCCCCTCCATCGAGAAAACATAATTATATACCAACAATGCTAACATTGTTGCTCATCTCATGATAGGATCATCAGATCAACTGCAGGAGCAACTGAAAGCCGCTCAAGGGGGAGAACCAGAAGCCAAAAGACTACTAGCCGCGGGCGAGCGTGTGCTGACATGAGTTAGGGAGGAGAAAAACAAGCTCCAGGATTCCAATACCCAGTTGGGCGAAGAACTGAAAGATGTACGGGCCCAGCTGGCGGACTCCGTGAAGGAAAATAAGAGGCTTCGAGGTGGCATATTTAGTATGTAGTCAAACTTACCTCCGTGTAATTCAGAGATAAAAGGGACTGACAGAGTTATGTCTGTAGGTATACTGACTGGCCGTCCTGAAGAGATGTCCTGATTCTCGGGCGATCTGCTACAAGAGCTGTCGCAAATGCACGAGCAAGCTCGGCAGGCGATGCAAAGTGTTGCCAAGGCCTTATGGTCATCCACCTCCCCTCTAGGAAAAATGGAGGAGCTTATACAACTATTCAAGGGAGCGCGGCGGCGCTTTTGATTATGGAAGATATCGGCCTACTGGGAAGGTGCACGAAAAGCCTGGGCCATGGTGAAAACACGGTATACCAAGCTTGATCCGAATCATATTGCCCGGGTCGGACCTCTATTGTCAGATGGAAAAGAAATTCCCGTTAGTTTGGTATATGACCAAGTTGAAGTAGCCTCCAAATATTCCCAACAGGATTGTAAGTTAGACAGCCTGTTAGACGGTATAGAGGAGGAAACTTTTGAGTCCAAGTGACTATGTACTTTCCTTGACATATTTGTCCCTAGCCGAATTGTAAAACGATTGTCATGGAAGACCTTTTCGCTTCGACCTCTGGACCCAAAGGTGCGGAGTGTTTCCAAATACCTGAGCGGCAAAAATGGACCGGGGTATGCGTGGAAACTAGGCGTAGGGGTCATAGTTGCTTGAATAGACAAGTTGTATCCGGCTAGCTATGTTATATTACATTGTAATTGTAAGAAACATCTTCCAGAGAGAATAGTTCCATTAAGGGTTTCTTTCCCCGGGTGTACATGCGTTAATGTGCATGCCCGAGCTGTCATTGAAAATTTTTTAGTATATGTAACGTCTGGGGGTTCACAACAGGATGAATGAAAAACATCTTTAGTCCGCCGACCGAATATTCCCTTAAGAACGCTAGCGTTCGGCTTCACCCAGTCTGAGGTACACATCCGGATGACCCGGCAGTAACAATCGCAGAGGTGCTCCCTTTATGCCCTAGCCGAACTAATAGGAACGTAGGGCATAAGCACAGGAGCCAGGCAACCCAGCTTGGCCAAAACTTATGTCATATCGATGCATACAATGGCGAAGAAAAGGTACATATGAGGGAAAACATGCATATGTAATGAGCTTGATGCTCGGAAAATAACAATAATAAGCTTTTGTCTAAGAAACCCCAGGTATAATGGACGTACATATTTAAGTATGTGTATGTCGCAGGTGCACGGTTGAGCTGCACGAAAAGCTTTAAGGCTAAAAAGGGAAAAAGCGAAAAGAGAGTAAAAAGTAATGGAAACAATAGGGAGAAGGAAACGAACAAAGAGTTCGGCACTAGGCATAGAATCTTCGGAGTCTAGCCGCGTTCCAGGGGTTCGGCTCTAGGCGATTGTCAAATGCATCACGCAGGCGGTACGCTCCTCCAATGAGAACTTCGTCAATGATGAAGGGACCCTCCCACTTGGGCTTGAGTTTGTCCTTTTTCTTCTCCGGCAAGCGTAGAATGAGTTCGCCAACATTATAAGTCTTTGTCCATACTTCTCTGCTTTGATATCTGCGGGCCTGTTGTTGATAAAATGCGGAACGGGCTTTTGCGACATCGCGTTCCTCCTCTAGGGCATCTAGGCTATCCTGCCGATCAAGCTCGGCCTCTCTCTCTTCGTACATGCGCACTCGAGGTGAGTCATGAATAATGTCGCAAGGTAACACAGCCTCTGCGCCATACACCATGAAGAAAGGTGTATATCCAGTGGTGCTGTTGGGTGTGGTCCGCAGCCCCTAGAGTACGGAGTCGAGCTCCTCAACCCAGTGCTTGTCTGATTCTTTCAAAGACCGCACTAGTCTGCGTTTGATGCCGCTCATAATAAGACCATTGGACCGTTCGACTTGACCGTTTGTTTGCAGGTGATAGACAGAGGCGTAATCGATCTTAATGCCCGGATTAGCACACCAGGTTTTCACCTCATCGGCTGTGAAATTGGAGCCGTTATCGGTGATGATGCTGTGTGGAACACCATAATGGTGCACCACACCAGATATGAATTCTATCACTGGCCCGGCTTCGGCCGTGTTAACTGGTTTGTCCTCTATCCACTTAGTGAATTTTTCCACCATGACGAGCAGATATTTTTTCTTATGGCTTCCTCCTTTAAGGGGTCCAACCATATCAAGCCCCCAGACCGCGAAAGGCCAAGTGATGGGGATTGTTTGTAGAGCAGTGGGTGGCATATGGCTTTGGTTGGCGAAAAGCTGGCATCCAGCGCAACGTTTGACAAGGTCCTGTGCATCTGCTCGGGCCATCGGCCAATAAAAACCTATACGGAAGGCCTTCTAACAAGGGCCCAAGCCGCGGCATGGTGACCGCCGAGACCGGCATGAATTTCAGCCAAGAGCTGCCGCCCCTCTTCCTCGGAGATACATCTTTGAAGTACTCCAGTCGCGCTTTTCTTGTAGAGTTCTCTGTCGTGAACCTTGTAGGCCTTCGAACGCCGGACAATGCGGCGAGCCTCATTCTGATCCTCAGGGAGTTCTCGCCTATTAAGGTAGTCCAAGAAGGGTTCGGTCCATGGGGCAATGACTGCCATGATGAGATGGGCCGACGGTGTTCTTTCGATGGCTGAGTCCCCGATGATATCGATGTGTTCGGAATCTGGGGTTGTATTCGAATCCGGACTGGTGTTGCCGCTCTCCCCTTGCCACACCACGGACGGCTTAAAAAGCCTTTCCAGAAAGATGTTAGGTGGGACGGGGTCGCGCTTGGCGCTGATGCAAGCAAGGACGTCCGCCGCTTGATTACTTTCTCTAGCCACATGATGAAACTCGAGCCCCTCGAACTGAGCCGACATTTTTAGGACAGCGTTACGATAAGACGCCATCTTCGGATCTTTTGCATCGAAGTCTCCATTTATTTGAGATATTGCGAGGTCTGAGTCCCCGCGCACTTCCAGGCGGTGTATGCCCATGGAGATGGCCATCCGAAGTCCATGTAATAAGGCCTCATATTCGGCTGCATTGTTGGAGTTTGTGTATAATATCTAGAGTACGTACTGAACTACGTCTCCAGTGGGGGACGTTAAGACTACGCCCGCCCCTAACCCCGCCAGCATTTTGGAGCCATCGAAGTACATAACCCAGTTGGAATACGTGACGTACTCTTTAGGGAGTTCGGCCTCTGTCCATTCGGCAATGAAGTCAGCCAGTACTTGGGATTTAATGGCTCGGCGCGGTTTGTATGTTATGTCGAATGGAAGGAGCTCAATGGCCCACTTAGCAATCCAGCCCGTGGCATCGCGGTTGTTTATTATGTCGTTGAGTGGTACCTCGGACGCCACCGTAATCGAGCACTCTTGAAAGTAGTGTCGCAGCTTGCGGGATGCCATGAAGACCGCGTATGCTATTTTTTGGTAATGAGGGTATCGGGATTTGCACGGTGTGAGGACAGTGGATACATAGTATACCGGTTTCTAGAGCTGGAATTTGTGTCCGTCCTGCTCTCGCTCGACGATGAGCATGGCGCTCACCACTTGGTGTGTTGCCGAAATGTATAATAACATGGGTTCACCGACGTTTGACGCGACCAGGATTGGGTTGCTTGCTAAAAGGGCCTTTATTTCCTCCAGTCCGGCCGTTGCCGCATCCGTCCACTTGAAGTGGTTGGTGCGTCAGAGAAGGCGGTAGAGTGGTAATGCTTTTTATCCCAATCTGGAGATAAAGCGGCTTAAAGCTGCCACGCATCCCGCAAGTTTTTGGACCTGTTTAAGGTCTCTTGGCGTAGCCAATTGTGACAAAGCTCAGATTTTGGCTAAAGCCCAGCAGTTTTCCAGCGGGGACGCCAAAAACGCATTTTTCGGATTGAGCTTGATGTCGTATGTACGGAGGTTCTCAAATGTGAGATGTAAATCGTCTATCAGTGACTCGACGTGCCTGGTTTTGATGATGACGTCATCCACATATGCTTCAACTGTCTTGCCGATCTGTTTCTCCAGGCATGTTTTAATCATGCGTTGGTAGGTGGCGCCAGCGTTTTTGAGCCCGAAAGGCATAGTGTTGAAGCAGAAAGGCCCATATGGGGTAATGAATGTCGTTGCGGCTTGGTTGGACTCCTTCATCTTGATTTGATGTTATCCGGAGTATGCGTCGAGGAAACACAGTAAGTCATGTCCTACGGTCGCATCAATAATCTGGTCGATGCGAGGGAGAGGGAAGGGATCCTTAGGGCATGCCTTGTTGAGGTCTTTGAAATCGACGCATAGGCGCCAGGATTTATCCTTCTTTGGTACCATCACCAGGTTTGCTAGCCAGTCCGGGTGTTTTATTTCTCTGATGAATCCGGCCTCGAGTAACTTGGCTAGCTCCTCCCCCATGGCTTGTCGTTTGGGTTCGGAAAAACGCCGCAATGTTTGCTTGACCGGTTTATGTCACTACAAACAAAATACACTTCCGTGATGATACGTGTTTGTCACAGTAGGTCATGTTTTCGGTCATGCATGTACATCCATGACAAATTTATGACAGAATGAAGATAGTCATACATGTGCTGTCGTAGAAGTGTTCCATGACATTACCAAAATTATCATGACGGAAGTGTCCACTTCCATGACAATAAATCGCGCGTCACAGAAGTGCTTTTGTCAAGGGTGATCGACACGTGGCATCCACCGTAACGGAACGCCGTTAAGCTATCGGGTCCGGTTTTGGATCCGATAACCCGTTAACAGCCCCGACCAATGGGGATTTTCCACGTGTAAAATCATCATTGGCTGGAGGAAACACATGTCGGCTCACCGTTGGGACAGATGTGATCCACTCATTGTACCCAAAGCGCCTATGATATGTCGACACGTGGCACGGCCCAACAGAGGCCCATTCCTGTGAAAAGGTCGGCCCGTTTGACTTGGTCAAAAGGTGGCGGGCCGGCCCATGGCAAGCCTGTTAACGGCATGTTCGCATATAGCCCATTTACAGCCCACTAACCCAGGGCTCGTTTACGGCCTATCCGAATTAGGCCCAGTAGCATCGTCTGGGCCATCCAATATAATTCTAGCCCGTTTTAACTTCCGGCCCATGTATGGCCCATGACGTCTTTCGGCCCATATGAGGCCCTTATTACTCTTGGCCCATTAATGGCCCGTGGTAAAACTGGCCCGTAATGAACAGTGTATCACTTTATACTCATTAACGGCATGTGGTGAAACTGGCCCGTAATGAGCAGTGTATCACTTTATACCCATTAACGGCCCATTATTCCGTTGGGCTATTTCCAGCCCATGTTATCTTTCGGCCTTCTTGGGGCCCATTTATTCTTGGGCTCATTTCCACATTCGTTTACTTACGGCCCGTTACTGTCATTTTCTGCTTGTGGGCCAAATTCAGCCCGTGGTTACAGTCGGCCCGTTTGTGGCCCGTGAATACGTTGGGCCATTTTCATAGCGTCATCAAAATACGGCTGATTAACGACGGCCCGTTATGGTCGCCCCAAGAACGGACGATTTCAACTCTAGCCCATTTACGGCCATAATGTGGTCTGTTATTGGCCCATGTTTGGCCAACCGATCATAAGCCCGTAGAAGGCCCATTGATGATACGGCCCATAGAAGGCCCATTGTGTCTACGGCCCGTATAAGGCCCATTGTTTCTACGCCACGTAGAAGGCCCATTGTTTCTACGGCCCTTAGAAGGCCCATTGTTTCTACGGCCCGTAGGAGGCCCATGTTAACTACAGCCGGTGGGCATCAAAGTTCGCCACCAGTGCAAATATAGGGAACACCCTACACTATACAAAAATGGCTTGCTGTTTTCTTCAGCCGGTGGTTGCACGTTAAGAACAAATTTTGTATCGCACCAAAAAAAATTACAACTATAAAACAAAAGGAAGGTTGGCATAAAAGTTAACAGTCTAGCAGATACATGCACCACCAGAAGTTTAGAAGCTCTGTTCATTTGACCTGACTGTTACGTTTTCATGTTGTATTGTCTGATGGAGCACCATAACCTTCGACTTCAGTTCTCCTAGGCTCCTGAAAAACATAGAAAATGTCTGATAGTCTGGTTTCAAAACCATGCATATCTTGACAACATCAAACAATGTCTCTCCTTGTTTCACAAAGGGTCTCTGTTAGGGAATGGACTTGTGTCTGGAGCGCAGATACAACATTGTTTTGAGCTTGCATATCTTGATCATGAGGCAGTTTTGATGAGATTGCCTTAACAACCAAGCCAGTATTACGCAGGAACGTGCTTTTGGCACTGTTAGTGGATAGGTACAGACCCACTGCAGCGAGAGCTGACATTGCGGTTATAGTTGCCTCGCCACCTTAAGAAGGTGGTTGTTCCACCATTTTTTCCATAGCTCGCTGAAAAGTTCTGGTTTTACATTAGTAGTACCAGAACAGAAGATATTAAGGAGGCAGCAAAACCAAACAAAATAGCTTTGGTCTAGATACAGAACTTATTCTGGTGAACCCATGTAAAATAATAGTTGTATTTTATTGCAAAGTACATAATAAAACCAGGTTCCAAACATATGACCATGTACCATCGCTAATGTATTGTCTATTTCTTCACATTGTATTGAGGGCTAAGGATAAAGAGACGAAGTTTATAATACGGTAAGCATAGTATGGCATCATTCATATCACAAAACAACTAAGAACAGACAAACAGGCAATTGTAACGTGTTGTGGGGAAGTCCAGCACGGAACTAGATTACAGGTCAAGATCAAAGGAACATCACTCCTCTCTTTTAAACCTTGTAAGGTGCAATGATACGCTAAGACAATTGTGTATAAAATTGAAAAGAGTAATAGACGTTGGCTGCAAACCATGGGCACAAGTCAGAGTAAGTAGTAGTTAAAAGGCATGAGGATTAAGGACTTACAACAGCGGCTTTGAATGGTGTAGTCATGCCCTTCTTCTTGCTGGTGTGACAGTCCTTGAAGATTTCCACAGCATTTGGTTCAGGTACTTTTTGGTCCTTGTGGGCTTTCCTCTGCATTTGGAACAAGTCAATATAGATCTGATAATATGGTACAATGAAAAGAGTGAAACAAGAGCTAATTACAAGAGCCTCGCAGTGTGCAATATATCTACGAGATCATGTCGTCTGTTGGAATTTCACTTTCGTACGGTTGGCCTTGTTCTTTGAACAGTTCACCTACAAGAAGATAGATTTGTGTGCATGTGTAAATAGGACTTCAACATGTGATCTGATGACATATATATAATGTACCTGATACTTCGGATCGAACCAGTGTTTAACAAGGCCTCTCCAGTCTTCATCAGATATATTTTCCACTGGAGATGTTTGGGCAAGTTCACTATTATCCTTGCCTTCAAAGTGAGTTTTCCTCAAGTTATACCGATACTGTCGCAGAGCAGACTTGAAAACATGGGTGCAAGCTTGTCTGGTTGCATCATCTTGGCTATCCAACTTGAACCTCATCTGGTGAAAATTATGGGAGTCTCATTATCAACAACCTAGAAAGTATTGGACAGAGCAAGACGATATTACTAGTTTCCATACATAACCATACTTACAGATAAATGGTCGAGGAAGGTGTTGAACTGGGTTTCGTCTTTGTCATTCCTGTACTGAATCCATGTTGGGAGGATACGTACATGACACCTAACAGCAACCGATGCCTCTATTACTAACTTGGCTGACTCTGTAGCATCACGTGGCCTTTTTAAACCTGCCTCAAAACGGATCTCCATTCTTCCTCCTCTAGATTTAATTAACCTATCGAGCATTATCCCTGATGTTTGTTTCCTCTTGTGCCTAGGTGCTAGTCCAACAACAAACATAGGAAGTGTTAGTGTACATCAAACTATGAGACTACATATAAAGAAGCATGCAACTATAACTTGACTCCAGCAACTACCTTCTTGCTGTTGAAGCTCACAAAGTCCATCTGATCTTGCCAACTCATCTTGTGTCAAGAGTGCTTCAGAAGTAGTGTCAGGTGGCAAGGGAGCTTGGGAACGTGCTGCTAGCTGAGTTGACGAACGAGTAAATCGTGCAGCTGGTGGTACTGTGGAAGGTGTTGCGACAACTAGGGTTGTCTCTGCTTGTTTGGTGGCAGCTATTTGTTTCGGTTTGGCTTGTTCTGCAGCTCGTGTAGCATGGGATACCCTGTCGGTACAATTTTCCGCTGGACTTTGACCTTCTATTGCACCATCAGTACCAGCAGAATTTGTAGGATTGTTCCGCTTCCCTTTCCCTGTCGTTCTGTCTTGCTTCCTCTTTCTTTGTGCCATGTTAAGTTAAGCCGACAAGAAAAACGAATAACAATTTAGTTCTTCAGAACAAATGTACTTTGATGTAAGAACATGGTGTGATAGACAGATATTGTATGTTCTAGAAACAAGAACACGTGTCTTAGTCACAAGTATAATGTGTAAAGTAAGCAGATGAAATTCAACAAAATTAGAAGCAATACAAGCTAGACATCATACATAACATGCAACCACATATAACAGTGCCAAGTTAGAGGGAGCACCTGTGATGGTGCACTAGGGGAGAAGTGCTCATCACCAACACAGCTACGTTGAGTGTCTATGCATGTGTTTTCTTGGAAATCATCTTGGGGGGATGGAGGAGTAGAATCTGTAGAGGCCCTCCATTTGGAAGGAGCACCTTCATCCGCTGCCTTGCTAACTTCTTTTCGCTTTATTGATTTTGAATTGTCAAGTAAAACCGACAAGAAAAAGCAATAAAATTCACTCTTCAGAACTCATTCGTGCATGATACTGACAATTACTACTTTGATGTAAGGCAAACACATGATTCCAGGATGGAATAATACAAAAAACAGGACGGCATGGCATATTCACAACTATTTGTGTAAACTAAGCAGAAACCATTTCACCAAATAAGAAGCAATGCAAGCTAGACACCACGTGAAAGATGCAACCAATATGACTCTGCCAAGTTAAAAGTGTCCCATCATAAATGGAATTTCAACAAATTAGAAGCAGCGCATGCTATAAATCATATCAAAGATGCAACTAATATCACACTGCATATACTGAAGGTGTCTCGTCATATTGATTTATGCGGGATACAAAAAAATAGTTTTATGTGAGGACATGCTTAATAGACAGATGTACTATGTACTAAATACAGGAAGGCATGTCACATTAACAGGTACAATGTATAAGCTAAGCAGATAGCACATACAGTTTGACCAGATTGGAAGAATTACAATCTAGACACCATATGCAACATGCAACCACATATCACGCTGCCAAGTTAGAGCAAGCACCTGCGATGCTGGTGTAGGGGAAATGCGGTAATCAACTACAGAGCTATGTTCACTATCTTCATCTAGCCTTGTTGTTTCTTGAGAATCATGTCGGGAGGCTGACGCTGCATTCTTTAAATGAGGAGTAATCCACTTGCCTGACTGCCTCATCATAAGTGATTGATGAGGGATACACAAGAACATTCGTTTGATGTAAGAACATGGTTAATACACAGATGTACTAGTATCTACCGAAAACAGAAAGGCATGTCATATTCAAAGGTATAATGTGTAAGCTAAGCAGATGCAATTTAACCAAATTGGAAGCAATACAAGCTAGACATCCGGCTGGGGTGGTGAGCATGATCATCTAGGACCTGAGAGCCTGGTGGGAGGTGAGCTGCTTCGCCACCATCGCGGCCTTTTAGTTGGCTTCTAGGTAATGCCTATCTTTGTTGGGCTTGTCACTAGCTCGGGCAGTGCCCTAACTAGCTATTTGTCTTCTGGTGCTCACGGGATGGTGGTTCATGTAAAAAATATCTTTCCTTATCTTCATAAAGACCGAATTCGGCCTTTCGAATACAAGCTAGACACCATATGGAACATGCAACCACATATGACACCGCGAAGTTAAAGCAAGCACCTGGGATGGTGGTTCATTGCGAGCGAGGTCATCAACTCCAGAGCTACGTTTACCGTCTCCATCTGCTGACACTGCACCCTTTATAGCATTGTAACGTGCCATGCATACCCGCGTAGAAAGCTGGAGCAACTTCCTCTTTTCTTTTCTGCTTCTCTCGAAGCAGACTCTGAAATACCCTTGCATAAAAACACAATAGTGAGAGTATGGGTGAAGTGTGTGCAGAACTAGTGCACTGTAAAAGTAGCAGATACCAGGTGGCTGAAAAATAAATGATAGGAGACATATGATAGCTCTACAACATTGCATGGAAAACAAAATTAGATTCTACTCCATATGATTTTGTAATATATGAGCACAGGAAATGCAGGTATTCCTCCAGCACAGCACCACATGTGGTCATATCAAGATAACAGTCGACTGAAAATAAATAGGTCAGCCGATTTTTTTTAATGAACCGTCCGATCTATAAGGAACGGGCAGATGGCCTTCGTTTACCTCCCGCCAGTCACTATTGACGATCTTTCTCGAATTGCCAGCGACCACCGGCCTAGACCCCTGCCTCCGCCGCCCCGCCCTCCCCTCGACCTCACACCACCGCCGTGCTTGGCAGCGTCCCCAGGCCATCCCTTTAATCCCGGCCGACCTCCAGATCGGGCGCCAGTAGCTCTAGGCCCCACACGCCCCTAAGATAAACACCGAGGCGCTGCTTCCCCGGCGTAATAGGCGGACTAGCGCCTGTTACGTCGGGGAATGCTGTCGTTAATTGGGAATCAGCTGACCAGGAATTGAAATTCAGGGGGGCGACAGACCTCTAGCTAAGGTGAAATAGTATATGAGGAGAAACCTTGTGCATCGCGAGTTACTAGGAACATCTAGTATCAAGAAGAAGCGGTCAACTAGTGTCTTCTGTGGGATGAATACCGTGCAAGCAGACACGTAAGATTTGCACGAATAAGGGAAGAGGAGTACCATTTTCGGTTGCCGGTGTGGTCGCCTCCACATGTCGCGCCGATCTTCTTCTTTTTGTCGGGGAAACCGATGTTCTGGAGGGTGCAGGCTTGGACGAACCCATGGACAAATTGTTGACTGTGTTGCCATGGCCGTATGTCGGCGGAGGGGAAGCAGATCCGAGGCGGCGAAGGATGGCGTAGCAGGAACAGCTCCGGTGCGGTGGAGGGTGGCGAAGTTGGAGCGGCAGCGGTGAGGCGCAGGACGGCGTGGTTGAACTGGCTCGGGTACGGACGACTCGGCCTCGGCTTCAACTACTAGCCGTGGAGGGCGTTGCGGTTGAGGTTGCGGTGGACGACGACGTCGGGGCATCGGCTCCGGCGTGATGGAGGAGGGCGGCGGTGGAATGGGGTGGCGGACGGAGGACGCCGGGGTTTCGCGGCTGGTGGAGAGGTAGTTTTTGCGCCCATGGAGTACGAATGGGGAATCGGATGGGTGGGCGGAGGGGAGGGGGAGAACCATGTTTCGGTCTGGGACGCGCTTGTTTTTGGCTTTTTTTAACAGAAGATGGGACGCGCTTGTTTGAAATTTGGGGAAAGTACAAACTTTGCCCCCCTCTTAAATTTCGGACCTACTGCGGGTCGGGGGTAGGATGGTAATCCCAGGTGTCCCAAATAGTGGGCGGGAGCGATTTCGGCCGCGCGCATGTGTGCTTAGGCGGCCATTGTGTATGAATGTTTTTCGGAGGCGGTTGCGTGGCGTCTAGATGAAGCTACAAACCTACCCCGGTTTAGACCTTTGGACGTCGGGCCGGTAGGTTTCACGGGTCGGAGTTATTAGAAAAGTAATTTCCTTGTACGACCAAACATTGGTCTCACGCAGTTTCGGGCGAGTAGAGGCTCTTTTGGCGCTTCGTTCGAAATTTTGAAACACAAGCATTCACGTTTAGAGTACTCTTGAACTTTGAGGATTGACCTAAATAGACAGCGTTAAATTTGACCTTGTATGTTTGAAAACCTCATTAAATTATCCGCTTCTTTTTGAAATTTTGACACTTGAAAATCCTATAGCTACGATTATTTTGGAATGGAGGAGCTAAATTAGAATCTATTTTGTACACGACTACATATGCTATTATGTACAAAATCAGAGCAAAGATTGCTGCCCCATAATTTAGGTATGATTTACAAATGCCATGATATCAAATTCAAATAATTGAATGGACTTCATGTTGAATTCGATTTTTTAAAACCACCTTAAGTTGAATTCAAATGTATGCTAGTTCATAGGTAACTATTTATAATGTTCATTGTGTAACCTTCGTATGTATAATGTGCTTTACACACACAACATGAACTATACTCACGTTTATATTCGATTGCTAAAGCGATGCATTGTCTGGAGTTCAAAATACTAACTATGTGGATCAATTGTGTCGAATAATAACATAGACATGCTCAAATTCGATAGAATCTAGATGTCTGATGGATCAATGACCGTTCCTTACGCGAATTGCAAATATCATGATCCCATCCTAATATTTGGATACAATCTATATCTTTAATCAATGTGTACAGCAGTCTTGTACGTGTAGTTTCACTCTCCATCGGTGGTCTCTCACACATGCTCACACACTCTCTCCCGAGGTGTCTTTCTCGCACACATGCTCTCGATATAACCCTCCCTCCCTCTCGTAACCATTTACGACTGTTTTCACTAACCTTTATCACAAGCACTCTTCCTCTCGCAAGCATACACACGCACAATCCCCATCAACCCTTTCTATATACATAGACCTGCCTACGTGTCTCCTGTACGCACATTATCTTTAGGCCTGTCTCTCACGCATTGTCTCACACCTCTCTTCCTAATCGACGAGTATGATTCTAGCAGAGCATTCTGTAGGATGCCCCTTAAAGTTAGGTTGGATGAATACTAATATCAGAGATCAAGGGGTTACCTTAGTCCGAGAACCTAGGGTTACAAATCCTAGCCGACTTTGTCAGTGGACATAGAGTCCTTCACAATTATGTTATCTTTGTCTTGTACGACTAGTCATCCATGGGTCTCCCTAAATGCGTCACGGGCCGACCAATGTGGCGCAGGATGGAACCGAACGAAGGGCCTCACCTCGACCCACCGAACCTCACACGGTGACAGACCCTCTGCCCCCATGTCTCGTTATCTTCTCACACCCAGACATACCAACACAGACACCACACACAAAAAATATATTCTCCTGGTGCCTCTATCCAGTCCCCCTTGCATATACAAACTCAAGGGAATCTCTCGTCGTGACGTCATATTGATCTTTCTCTCTCTAGACCACTCTCATTTCTCATGCTATCTCTCCCACGCCCCCCCTGTCGGCCCCTCTATCCATGCCTCTCTCGAATACGTAATACACACACATACCTCTCTGCTAGGCCCTGCCAAATGCATCAACTACACATTCACACATGTTACATCACGTATCCCATTGATCTAAAAAGCCCTCTCTTCACGTTTATTTCGCATACAACATTCCTTTTGAATAAAGTGTGGACAACAAATATTTTAGAATTTCTACATATATACAACATTACAAAGTTATATGGAGGAATATGAATGCTTGCATTGCATGGTGCCCACAATGATATTATTCTGCACTGTGAATTTGTATATTTTTATACTATACATAAAGTTAGTCATAATAAAGAGAAACGAAGAGCATCTCTCTCTCCATCGCATACCCCCCCCCTCTACGCCCCTTTCACGTACGCACACAAACTATCTCCAGGTCCTCTAAAAGTAAGCCCCCAGCACATTCACGCATGTTTCATCTTTCTCTCGCGATATATATAGTGACGATCATTGTATTTGAAGCGAAAGCACGATACGTACATTGGACTTCAGAATCCACTCATTACGGTCACCATTTACGTTTTGTGGTTATTATACAGTCATGGGCTCACCGTACAACTCTGTATTTTCTCAAGACACGACTAGTTGACCAGTTAAACGCACCACGTGGCACCTCTAGTGTTGCATCACATTATCTCACTACCATCGGGCCCACCTGTCGGCTTGTATCTACTCTACATCTACACTCCTATAAAATACAAGCAAGATGCCCATGCGTTGCACGGAACATCAAGATGCATTTGTATGAGTAGTTTATCATGTGGGAGAAAAGGATGAACAAGGGAAGGCCTTATTTGCAAGTGTGGAGAGGGGTGTGGGTATATTTTTGCAAAATTGCCATAGTTTCCTTCCTATCCGTCAGATATACATCGGACGGCCTATATTGCAGGATGGCAGGCACACGATCATCACCGACTATGCTTTTTATAAGAGTAGGGAGGGTTAGGAGACGTAGGATATTCATCCAACCGCCTGAAATGGTAGACTGACCCAAGTCAGGCGACTTGCATAACAATATATGTTTTTACACAGCAAAAGATCCATGAAAACAACAACATAAAGAAAAACTATCGCTGCTCGCGGAACGAGATGGCCTCGTCGTCTTTGGCTGCCGGCGCGAACCAGCCGTAGCTGCCGACGTGTGTCTCCGCACCGTGGTTGTCCTCGGCCTCCACCTACTTGTTCACGCGGAGCGTGCGGGCGCTCTGCAAGGACGAGAGCACCGCCCGGTTCAAGTCGAGGACGTCCGGTTCCGCCTGCAGGAGGGCCTCGACGGCAGCGGCATCCGCGCGCTCCGCGTCGAGTCGAGCCTCCGCGGCCCGGTTCAAGTCCAGGATGTCCGTTTCCGCCTGCAGGAGGGCCTCGATGAGAGCGGCATCCGCGCGCTCCGCGTCAAGTTGAGCCTCTACCGCCCGGTTCAAGTCTAGGACGTCTGGTTCCGCCTGCAGGAGGGCCTCGATGGCAGCGGCATCCGCGCGCTCCGCCTCAAGTTGAGCCTCCGCCGCCTGGTTCACATCCATAACATCCGGTTCCGCCTGCAGAGAGCCTCGATGGCAGCGGCATGCGCGCGCTCCACGTCGACTTGAGCCCCTGCCTCCCGGTCCTCCTTTAGTATCGCCAGGTTGAACCGCTGGTCCGCCTGCACCATGGGGGACTCGGACGCCGGCATGAAGTCGACGCCCATCGTCTCATACCCATCGGGGGCCTTCTGCGCCACGACCTCCGACATGAACATTGGATCGGCGTCCTCCTCCTCGTAGCTTGGCTCCAGACAACTCGGGGATTGGCCCGCCGCAAAGCGACTTGGGAACGGAGGTCTCTGGCGCCGACCGCCGCCGCGATTTCTGCGCGGCGCTCCGGCGTCAGCATCTTGTAGTACGTGATCTTGAGGCACACCATGGCTTTCTGGCGAACTAGGGGACGCTTGATGCGGGCTAGGGGATTGAAAGGTGGGGGAAGGTGTGACACCCCAAAATTTTTGACCTTGTTTTATTAATTAGAATTTTGCCAGGAAATAAAACTTTTCCATTTGTCTTGATTTACCCTTTTGATATTATGGATTTTTATCATAAGTGGAAACTTTCCAAAGGGATGGTTGGACTTGTATACTCTCTATAAGAAATATTTCTTATTCAGTGGATTTGATTGCAAGGTTTGCTTTTTCTTGAGCTTTACTCTTTTAAAAATGACCATTTAATAAATTGGGAACCTGTTTTGCACTACAACCATTTGGCAAATGCATTTAAAATTTCCACCAAAATTTGGGGATGTCATGTGATGTCTCCACATCACTTTTATGCAAAAATATCTCTTGGCCATTGGAGATTTTGAGCTCTACACCAACTTTTCCAATCTGGTCCAGTAGGCACTTTTGCACTGCAACCTATTTAAATATTTCTTTAAAAATTCTTCCAAGTGTTTGGAGATGTCAGTAGATGCATACAATTCCACTTTATACCAAAACCCAGTGTTGTTCTTTGAAACATTTGAGTGAATCAACCTCTTTTTCTTTCTGGTCCACTTTGATGATTTGTACTGCAACCCTATTTTATTTTGCTCTAATGCCCATGACCTTTTTCCTGCTTGTAACCCTTCCTACAAAACCCTTAAGTCCAGGAGATTGGACTCATTGGAGGATTTTAAGTGCATGCAATGAGCCCTTTTTCTTTCTGTCCAAAACTGGAGTTTTGCAAAACTTGCACTAACAAGTTTCTGGTTTTACCCAAATGAGCTTGCCATCATCTCCTACAACTAGAGAGACCCTGATCTGGAGATTTTGACCACTCCAAGAGTTGCCTAAGTACATTTGGCATTCTGTCGAACACTTGGTGTGCACAGTTAGTTTTGGGCATGTTTCCTAGTTTGCACTATGATCTTGCTCCATTGACCCAGCAACCTTGTCCACTAAACTCCTAGATATCTCTATCCTAATCCTGCTAAGTGCCAACCTCCCCCTCGCACTCTAGGCCGCCCTGGCGTTTCGTCGAGCAGGTTCCGTGCGTGCTCTGGGCGCGCCCAGAGCGCACGTTTTGCACGCGCGCGCACTGAGCCGCCGCGTCGCACTGCCGCACTCGACGCGACCCGTCCCTGGCCCCTGCTCGACTGCTGAACCGCGCACTAGCCTCGCCCACTCTCCACGCCACCCCTGACTCCCTACAGCGCCGCTGGCAGAGCTCTTGGCGGCACGCCGGCGTCGGCAGCGAGCCTCTGCCATGGTCGGCGCCGCCCAAGCCACACCAGCGCGCCAACTGCCCCTATGAATAGCTCAAGCTTATCCCGAAGCTCGTCGGCACGCGCTCGTCGCCGCCACGTCGCCCTGCAGCTACAGCACGGCTGTCGCCGGCGATCTTATCCTCAGCCGCCGCGGTCCAGCCTCGAGCGCCTATTTAAGGGATCCCCGAGCTCGTTCAAGACCTTAGGCGACCTCAGACTTTTCCCCTAGTTCTCCCCTAGCAGTGGATTAGCCGGGAGAGGCCAGCTTCCCCAACTCCGGCCGGTTCGGCCGCCGCCGAGCTCCGGTGCAATACGTCGCAGCCAGCCACTCCCCCGCCCATCCAGCGCCACCACTAGCTTCCTCTTGCCCTTGCGGAGCTGCCCAGCAACCCAACCTCGATCGGAGACCACCGGAGCCCAAAACTCACTCCAGTCCCGTAGCCCCCTCCGCCGCGGAGCTCGCCGCCGGCGACATCTTCCACCACCGACAACCCAGCGACCACCGAGAGGACTGCTCCGGTCTAGCGGGTCCATCCCTGCCCTCAGGTGCCCTCAAGGAGCCGCCGTTCGTCGCCGGCGATCGCCAGAGTCCCGCTCCCGTCGGGCAGAGAAGAGGAGGGAGAGGGAAGAACGGTCAAACCTGACCAGTGGGCCCTCTGGACCCACTGTCAGTGGCCCGTGCGCCGTCCTCTCTGGTTAAGTGAAGGCGTATAAATCCCGAGTACGTCTCCTATGTTGCGAAAGCGTATTCTCCCCCGAAGCGTTTTCCTTTTTCTGGTTTTATTAAAAACAGAAGTTTGACTGATCTTTGACTGGCTATAACTTTTAAAATAAAACTCCAAATGAGTTGATTCTTTTCCCTACCTCTCTCAAATTTCATCTAGTTTATTTTAAGATTTATTTCAAAAATATTGGAGACAACTTTTTGTACTGTGTTTGTAATATTTGTTATTTAATTATTTTTCAAAATAGGAAATGGAGAGTGAAGAAAGCTTTCAAAAAGTGCACCCTTTGCATACTCTTGAAGGCAAGCATTTCTGAACTCTGGCATAATATTTTGTGTAGTGTTTTGATACGGTTACAACCCACTTTGACTCGGAGCATACGTTATTCTTATGTAACGGTAAAGTCGCATGCATGATTGCATATTGGAGATTTTCCTTACTGTTGTAAATGGATATGCTGGTGACAACGATCATCCTCGTGAGCTTCTCATGTATACCGGAAGGAAGCCGGGAAAGTCGTGGTCTTGGGTAGACACGAGCTTGCCCCTAGTTCCTCGTCGGGACGAGTGTGTCCGGTATGGCATGATGAGTTTTGGTGAGCGGTGATTCTGTCCGTCATTGGTAGTATTTGTTTTGGTTAAGCTGATCATTCGGAGAATACTTGGACCACCTGAGTCGGTCATGGGTCGAGTCTTGTTTAGTAGCTTCCACTTCTTGTTTTGTACTACCGCCGGTCCCTGCCGTGGGTAGGGTACGGTACAGTAAGTTGTCAACCCCTTACCAAGGCACACACCGTACAGAGAGGCCATGGTGGAAGATACTGGATGCATCCGGTAGGCATGCCACCTGGTCCGGGGGCATGGTGTTTCCGGTTGGGACCGAGAGGGGGGCACCCCTTAGAGCGCGCGTATATAAATTTGATCCCATGCTACGTCGAGGTTGTAGCCTCCCCACTTAGAGTTTTGCTTGACGGGTGTCGTGGGTGATTCGAGACACCGGTAAGTTAAGCTGGTGTGTGCAGGTCAGGCGTGTTTTCAATTAAAAGGCCGTAGACGGAATTAGTCTCGATGGACTAAATAAATCTGTTGCTTGTGGGTAAAAAGTACACCCTCTGCAGAGGATATATCCATTCGGATAGCCATGTTCATGAGTAAGGACTACAGTCTAAGATGGATCATAATAACGGTATTCGGATGGAGAACAGATTAATTAGAATCATAGTAACGGTATTCGGATGGAGAACGGATTAATTAGAATCATAGTAACGGCATTCGGATGGAAAACGGCTTGATTAGAAACTAGTGACGGTCTTCGGATGGAGAAACGGATATACCAGAGCTTTGTTTATGACCTATGAGGATTATGATTTGTTATTATTGTGGACTAACCGGTACTTTATTTGAATTATTGAGTATCCCTGGGATGGTCCTACCTCCTGGATATTCACTATGATTATTCTTTCATAAGCCCTTTATGTGGTGTCGCTCAGACGCCCGACTGCGGCATGCTTTTTGTTCATTCATCTTTTATAAGCCCTTTATGTGGTGTCGCTCAGACGCCCTACTGCGGCATGCTTTTTGTTTATTCATCTTTTATAAGCCCTTTATGTGGTGTCGCTCAGACGCCCGACTGCGGCATTGTTAATTTATTTGCACCCTTTCGAGGAGTCCTTTCAGACACTCGGTCAGTGCATTCTTTTTTTTACTCCCGTATTGCATGTCCATATTTTCTCTGCATGCGAGCATCACAGACTTTCGTGGCAGACGTTGTGATCATAAATATTTCGGAGCATGATTGTCTCTTATTATATTATACCCGTGTTCTTAATGTTTGCGAGTACATTCAAACGTACTCACTGGCTTGTCCCTGGCTATTGTCTTGGCCAGATTCCTTGCTTGAAGATAAGCATCGCGATGACAGCCCCGGAAATGACGCAACGACGATAGCAGCCTCGCGAAGATAGGAGTTATCCTGGTCAGCTGTTCTTGTGGGAAATGGAGTCCCATAGACGCAGATATACCACAAACCGCTTCCGCCATCAACCACTAGAAACCAAGTGTTGTACTCCTAGGCCACAATGGTCTTGTACTACATACTTTGCACTTTGCTTGGAATTCTTGTATCAAGTTGGTGCCTCATCAGCTAACAGTAATCCTGGGGCTGGTGAGCACAAAGGCCGTTTTTTGGGAAATTTATATCCCGAAAATCTGGTCGTGACAGACTTGGTATCAGAGCCAGGCTGACCATTGGCTAATCCTATCTTAGCCAGGTCAATAAACTTAGGTTAACCAAACCACCAGACCTCAGACCAACCCCGGCCAAGCTTCCCGCGTAAGATAGGCCCACAGTGACCCGACGCCTTTCGGCGGACGGTGCCCAACCTATCAGCCTAGCCCGTCGATCACGCGCCAGTG